>NW_008580146.1:1866515-1957741 GCF_000520115.1 Aphanomyces invadans
TGTGAAGCATGCTCGTCCGGCGACGACTGCATCAAGAAGCCCGACTCGGTCGAAGGCGTGCCTGTCTTGGAGAAGTCGCTCCCTCCGTCCGCTTTTACCACCACCGTGGTCCCTGCCACGACAACCACCGCAGCTCCCACCACGACTACCGCAGCTCCCACTACGACGGCGTTGAAGACGGTTGTCACGCATGCTGCCGGCGGCAACTCGGCATCTGCCGCTGCTCTCTCGAGCGTGCTCGCGGTCGCGTCGATTGCGGCGGCGTTGTATGTGTAGACATAAATCTTAACTAGTCCCAAACTTGTTCAAGGTTCGTGTCTGGAATGGCATGTATCGTCGTCGTTAGCGTTTGTTGGGGTGGTGAACGTAAGCCCAGTCGCCCGACTCGTCCCGTCGCTTGAGTTCGACGGTAGGCCAGTAGTGGTAATCTGTCTTTAGCGTCACGACCTTGGGCTTGGTGTTGAGCGAGATCGTCTTCATTCGGACACTGTCGCCGTTGCGCAGCCCTTCGACCACTCGAATGAATGCGTCCAGGGTCGGCGTCGGTTCGTTGTTGACTTGGACGATCCACATCGTGGCGCGGAGACCATACTTGTGTGCTGGGCTGCCGTAGCACCATCTCGAGCAGTACACGCCGCCGCCTTCTTCGGGCATGTACCCCAGACTCACGACGGCGTAATGCGGTTCCTGAATCACCAGCCCACACCACACAATGACGCGGCTCGTTCCGGTTCCAGACAACTCGAGCGTCTCGACGTCCAAAGTGAGCTCTTCGTGCTCACGAAGCACGACGACGCGCACCGTCGTCTTGCCCATGCACAGCTTTTCCACGTCAAAATCTTTGGCGACGACGACGCCATCGATGGACAGGAGAAGGTCGCCGCTCTGGAGTTGGGCATACGCGTTTGTGCCTGCTGCACATCGTTTAATTGCAAGGACTTGTCGCTTGTCATCGTAGCACTGCTCGAGCGTTCGAATCCAGTGCGGCGAAAGGCCGAGCCCAGCCCTGGCTTTCGACAGCGGGTACGCGTACAACTGAACCGGGAGAACAGCGACTGTCCGCGGGCTTTGACCCGCTTGAAAGGCTGCAACAACCTCGCGAACGACATCGGCCGCAATGCCTCGAAAGACTTCACGGCGACCGCTTTCATCTTGGTAGCTAAACGACAGCCACAGCGCCGTGACGAGACCAGCTGCGTCGACAAAGATGCCGCCGACGCTCTTGGTGATGCGGTCGAAATGGAGCACTTCCACGTTGCTGGCTTTGTATCGAGGCGGCTGAAAGTCGCGTAGGACGAGGCGATCAATCTTCGTCACTAATGACTTCATCGCCACCACCGTCCACGTGCTTGTGAGCCCAACAAAGTCGGCTTGATCTCCGACGTGGAGCACTTCGTTCGACAAGCGCGCACTCTCGAGGTGTGTTTCGCCCAGTAGCGCCGGGTTGTACTGGATGATGGCAAAGTTGTGAATCGGATGGACAAATCGAATCTTGGCCGAAATCTCAATTGACGCGGCAACCGTCACGACAACGTCCCCCAAGGCAATCGGGACTGTATTCTGGTCCACGAGGACAAGTCCTGCGGTGGAATCGATCACGATGCCGACGCCATTGTAGCTCGAGCTCGAGATGCCATCGATCATGTGGGGAATGTCGAACGCCACCATGACTAACGACGACAGGAGGCGCGTTAGCATATGCTTGTCGACCTCGGAGCCGGTCCCGGGCACACGGAGGGGTGCCGCTGGAAAGGCTGGAATGGCCGGTACGTCGGCGACGGGCGGCACGGGATACTCATGGCAATGCCACAGCCCATCCAAGTCGTTCCGAGTATAGAGTTGCATAGGAAACCACTGGCGATCGATGGTGAGGACCGCGCTGCGGACGCGGTGACGGTCGCGTGTGAGGAAATACCGCATGACTGTGCGGTGGCCATTCGGCATCTGCTGGATCGTCTCGATGAACGCGTCCAACGTCTCGGTTGGCTTGTTGTCCAGGGACACGATGATGCATGGCTGGGCAACGTGCGCCTTCATCAGCATGTGGCCGGCCTGCGCGAGGTACACGGCGCCGACTGCCAACGACGCGTTGCGCGCTTGTTGGTACGAGAGCGAATGGATAATGCAGCCGCCGACTTCGAGGAATCGGCTCGGTGTGATCGTATGCAAATCCTAGCCACAAGTTAGTCGCATGGAGCTCTGTAAGCTGAGAGTACCTGCACTCGGAGTTGCACAGTGAGCGGAGTGCCACCGCGCTGGACTTCGACGGCAATGTCCTTTCCAACGTTCGAGTCCAGAGTCTCCTCCAAGGCGAGGAAGGTCGTCTCATGTCTGCCTTCGATCCGGACGACGACGTCGCCTGGCTCGAGATGGCCAAAGCCCGGTCCCTTGGGGAGGACTTGGTCCACAGTTAGGAGCCCTGTTTCGTGTGGAAACCGCGTGCGGAATTCGGTTTCGACGTTAGCCGTGAGGCCGAGCTTCCGCACTTCGTCGTACGCGGCATGACGGAAAATGGTTTGCCACGTGCCGCGGGGAATACTCAGGCCATTCTGAATGCAGCGTAAGGCGCGCACGGCTCGATCTAGTGGAAGGTAGTAGGATGATGCCGCGCGCTTGGCACCTCCCGCGTTCAAGGCAATGGCCGACCCCTCGATGTTGAGCACGGGCGAGCCGCTAGACCCACCACTCGTGGACGACGCTGCTGCGTAATAGAACGTGTTGAAGTCATTGTACCCGTTGCTACCGTAGTTGGGGGCTTCTCGGTCCAGCTTAGCGAGAATACCAGGCAAGATGGACAGCTTTTCCCCAGCATCGTTGCCCACCACCCGGATTTCGACGCCGACTTTGGCACCGCTGGGATCGATAGGGATTTCGTGCAGTGCGAGGAATTTGACGCGCGATGGATCGAATCGATAAAAGCCAAAGTCGTGGACTGGGTCACGGTAGATGGGCACGAGGTCGACTTCTTCCTTGTTTACAAAGATCGCGTCTGCAACAACTGGCCCCGGCGTGACCACATGCCGGTTTGTCAAGATGAGTCCTCGCTTCTTGTCCACGACAAAACCAGTCGCAACAGAGAATGATGCGGCGTCCCCGTCAAACGCACGCACCGACATGAGTCGAATGATCACGATGGCAGGAATAGCTCCCTCAAGGGAAGCCAACCATCGCCCTCCTTCTGGAGTGGACGCCAAGACAGGTCCGGGCGCACTGTGCTCGGGTTGCTGGTCGTCGTCCTTGTCTTCGACTTCCTGCATCGGACCAATGTCCACCTCCTCCATTGCGATCGATTTTGGTCGTGGATGCACTTTTCCACCGCAGATGCACCGCTAAACCTGGTCGTGGGTGGGGGGGGTGGAAAAAGCATTGTAAAATGAAATCGAATTAAAATTTCACGCGTTGGTCGTAATTGACTTTGAAACAATAATATCACCATCATCATGTTTAGCTGTAACATTAAAAATTTATATGACCCCCCCCACCCCAAGCAGCAAGTAACTTGGTCGAGATCTTGTGCCATTCGACGAGAATTCAACGTGGACATGGAAGGCGACCGTCGTGGCCATCATGTGCACGGAGTGAAAATACGGCTGCGATCATGGAGCGGTGTCCTTTTGTACTGGGCAAATAATGGCAAGTCACGTTCATGAGGGTGGCCACGTGAAGTGCTACGGCAGTGCGAGCGCCAGTGGCTTTGTGTTTGAATTTTCAGTTTGGGCAAGACCTCCTCGATCAGGGGCCGTTGCCGGGGGCGGATCGATCGGGCACGGGGAAACACGAAGAACTGCTCACAAGCAGCTCCGTGCGCCGTGTCGTGGACGCTCGAGGGTGTGTTCAACGATGGAAGGCGCACGTTGAGGATGAAGAAGGGAGGTAAGGAAATATTTGACTCTTCATTTCGCATGACAAGCAGCACCCCCAGCACATGAATGGCATATTGCAGGTGGGGAATTCGACTGCACCGATGTCCTTCCAAGCAACGGGTTTGCGAAAACGAGTGTATGGAATGCTCCGAACGAAGGGCTACTGCGATGAGATTGCGCCACACAGCTCGTTCAAATAACGGCAATGGAAAGCGAAGGGTTGATGGAATCGGACATTGCGCATCCAGGCCAAAACAAAGATGGGGGAGGAGGACCCCATAAGCACCACGAAAACACCGCTATCATCTAAGAGCGAGATTGCGATCGTTCACCGATGGATCGGCCCACCTGTTGCAATGCTAGCGGTGTGTTCGTAGGTGCCGCCACGAGATTCTACGTGAGGTCATGGTGGCACCCCCTCCTCCCTGCCGCAAGAATTCGAGTGTCTCTGTAGGGGTGATGTCGGTGCTTCCCGCACAGAAACCTCGCGCTCCGTGCCAAGGAATTCGCTTGTTGCGTCGGAGAATCCGCAGCATCTGTGGAGCGAATGCACAAACGCACCGACCAATCACATCGCTGGAATGGCTTCGTGTCAACGTCTCACCAATCCGGATAAGACAGTTTATCCGGGAGGAACGCCCCGCGCGATTCGCGTGGCCGAGAATGTCGGGTGAGCCGGATAAAACGTTTTATCCGGACGTGGCCTGGGATGGTCGAAAGAACGTTCTTCATGAAACAGACCACATCGCGCGACTCGTTTCATGTGGGTATACAAATATCAAGTCTAATTTCGCTCGGCGAGGTACCCAATCCAAAGTGCAAGTTCAACGTCAACCCGACCCCCGCCCCGGCCTCCTTTTCGAGAATTTGAATGAAGGTTCCCGTGGCAGGGCGGAAATTCACTTGGTATTTGTATACCTACCACGTATTTTTAATGCAATCTGGTCGCTCCAACATTTACACCCCATTTGCAATTTCCAAGTTGGGAGTACACGTGGGCACAGGCGTTCAAGCGTGTTCTCACTCGACGTCCCCATCTTCCCACCCGTGCCACGACGTCCGCCGCCGCTATTTCCACAATTCCTGTCTACATGTGCCGCGTTCCCCGTATGTCTTCGTCCAAAGTAATGTCAATTCCGTCCCTCTGCCACCCTGGCAACGACCCTGTCGTATCGACAGTTCGCGGGCCCATGCACTCCCACGACCTCACGAAGCGTGACCTTTTCAAGAAAGTCACATCGGTACGCAAGGGCCTGCTGCACATTCAGCAATGCCACGACCATCACAACTGCGACAAGGCGTTGTGCAAGTCGACCAGGCGCCTCGTCGACCAATATCGTACCCACGCGTGCATTTCCCGTAGCAATAGTATCTCCAATAGCCCCAATAGTCCGTCGTTAGAAACCTCCACAAGCCCACACAAGTGTCAAGTGTGCATGCTGTGGACCTTAGTCACAGGCAACCCGAACATCATCGTGTAGGCCGAGTCCCGCCGTCCAGGCTTCCAAACACCCTTATTCTTAATTAAAACTACAACCCCAGCTCCACGAATCTAATGCAAGGTGAGAGTCGCTATCGCCTGCTTCGTCCTACCTTTGGTGTTGTTTCTCTGTGAGCGAAGTCATTGTCTCTTGGAAGGTCTTGTCGTCGTGGAAGTACAGCAACGCCTCTTGAAGGGCTTCGACCGTCACGTTGTATTTGGCCGCGATCCGCTCGGTGGTCGCTTGCGATGCGTCCAAGTAGAGCTTGGCGAGGCGCTGGCGCACCGCTGGATCTTGCAGGTCCGCGTTTTGTTGTTGCAACGACAAAACGATCGATTCCATGTCGCGCGTTAAAGTCGGAATCAAATCGTTCGCGATATGAACAACGACTTGGCGGGGAATTGGCGTGTCGGTCGGTTTCGGCCGACGTTGGGGACTCAAGCGTTGGCGAATGGGTTCACGGGATCCCGTGCATTCCCAACGCAACCTCCCGAGTTTTCGAATGTAGTCGCGGATAGCTTCTGCTTCGTCCTCGCGAAGCTTCAACTCCTGCGTCGATTACGTTAGATGCTGAAGGACTGGGCGGTAACGAACCCCCGACTCAATGCGGTTCATTGCGGCGGCCACTTGCTCTTTCGTAACGTAGTGGTTGCGAAAGACAGAGTCTTGCACTTGGCTGAGCAACGTCTCGAACGAATCGCTCATTTGAATCGCGCGCTGTTCAACACTCAATCGGTCCGCCTCATCCTTCGCATGCTCCAAGTCGATGTCGTGTGCTAAGGCTTCCATCAGTTTTTGGGCCAGAATTCGCATATTCGCGTCCACTTGTTCATACAACGCGATCACCTCCTCCACGCTCAACGGACGTCCCGAGTCGTCGCACAGCGTAGCTGCGGACACTCCGGCACTCATCAAGATGCAAGCTCCGGTGACCATCCATGGCAACTTAGACGTCGACCGAGCAGAATGTGCGGGGATTACAGATATCACGTGACTGCCACTGGTCGAATGGGGTGCATATCGATGAACCTTCCTCGCTGTGGAATGCATGCGAAGGCGTGCTTCAAGCGCTGGTAGAATGCGGCGGAACATATCGGTCAATGCTGCACCACGGACGCCGATAGGTTGGCCGCACAATGGCAAGCGAACTCTCCTCCATTCCAAATGGGAATATGGGTGGGTCCCCCCATCAATTCCCATGATTTCAGGACCCACCAGAAATTGAGGTGCATTCTTTCGCTTCCACATGTGCATCAGAGGCCAACATCCATTTATGACTTGAGCAACTGAATCGACGCTGGATACCAGATTCTGGCGCAAGCGGAGGGCAGGATGATTCGGCAGAAGTCGTGAAGCGCCCAATGTGTACTCTAGACCTTCTTCAGAGACTTGCGTAGGGTTATACCATGGCGTGGCACGTTGACGGAATGTCGGACGCGCAGTGGTGGATGTGGCACCCCAGCCGCATCGTGGAGGCTTTGTCCTGCGGGAGAAGCGCATGGCAAAGCCATGTCGACCTCTGATATTGATATATATCTATGCACGGATATGGTATCGTGGCCGCCGTGGCTGCATACTGCTACTATTGAACATCATCCAAGGGTCGAAGCTCTGCACGCTAAAGCTCATGCCAGTAGTTGGTCCAAGAAGCCGCGGAGGACGAGCTTCTCGCCTAACCGTACATTCACACAAGCCTCGTGCCATGGCTCCAATGTGGTTTTATGGTGTCGCAGCAGATCATAGTCGTCCTACCACGACGGTATGAAGAGAGGGGTGCCGACGAGCAATATGTCACCTCGGCAGTGGAAGGATATTTCGCGAGTCGCCTTTCGCACATATCTTTCACAAGGGCCTGCACGCGATGGGTATTCGAGTCCAGCCAAGGTACGGACGTTGGATGGCATTCTCGGTGGCGCAATTCATCGCTTGTGGCGACGTACAGCCGAAGCCAGTCCCAGTCGAGCTGATTTCTGGTCCCCGGCGCCGTCATGTGGATCGTGAAGGGCTAAATCGCATGCCATCAACCAAATTCGGAAGCTGCGAAGTGCCTACCCTCGCCTTTTCGAGAGGCCACCCCAACGCACGGAGCAATTGTAGTTTGATTGGTTTGGAGTCATCCGAGTCTAGTGGACAACAATTCATCCACCGATGACGGGCTCTGCAACACATACCTGGAAGGTCGAGAAAGGACACGTGCTCGTGCATCGAGACAGGGTCCAGCACGCGTGAGTGTTCAATTGATGCAAAGCCTGCGGTATAACCAGTGAGTTAGCCGCCAGGCCCTGTCGGAACACATGCCGTAATGCCGTAAGTATGTAGCAGGAGTGTGGTCTCCGTAATTGATGAAGAGCTGGTCCTTGGCAGCATGCGGGGTCGTAGTGCGAATCACAAACGAGTCATCCCTCTCCACGTAAGAGTGCTCGCAGGCCGACCTAACACGAATAGTCTGATGCTTCATGTGGCGACAGAGTCGTTGACACGATGTACGGGAGGTGGGAATGGTTGAACCACTCGAAGTATGGGATGAGTGTGAACGGCTGGGCATTGCCTGAGGTTGCGCGGGACATGAGCACCGACAGCGCCCACTGAAACTTGATGCTGCTCACGATCGGAGACATCGTGCCAAAGAGGTCGATGTGCATGGTGCGGTAAACTTGCCGTCTACGACATGGACAACGAGGTAGGACAACGAAGACTACCGTGCCACGTACGCGTTGATAATCGTGTCGCGGACTTCACAGTGCCGGAGCTCATCCAAACGGCGTTCGGACCAGTACATTGGCACGTCCAGCACAGGTGGCAGGGAGTTCAAGTATACGTCGGACGCATCGCCCATCACGATATGCGTGGCAAGCAAGACAGCATCCGCCATTCGTTGATTGTTGCCGCAATAACTGTCCACTCGGTCCACGAACGCTGGAGCTTGTTGTCGAGCTTCCGATCGTGCAGCGGCCGCAGAGTATTCGCGCCATACCTCCGACGACGCGACAAATACAACTTCGCCACTGTCGATCGGCTCGATGGCTTCAATACCAAGTCCCATGGATGGGTAGTGCTTTACCTGAATCTTCGGTGAAATGAAGCTGCCTTTCGCGCCGCGGATGATGCGAGCCAGCGACTGCACCGCGTGCCCCACCGCCATGCTGTCGAATCATTCAATATCCTAATTCCCTGGTGTAGATGATGGCACTGTCCTAATTAGCAATTGGCGCTTTGTGGCGGTGTCGCTCGGAGGCGTTCGGATTTGACCAGCGGTCCTTTGGCCTTCGCAATGCATCGGACCAAGGTAGCAACAGCGGCGGTGAGAGCAGTGCGTGTTCCGTCAGGACCTAGCCCTCTGACGGCAGCAACCATGCACGCACGACTGGGGGAGCAAACCCATAAAGAAGAAGAGTTTATTGGCCTGCTTTGGATTTCGACGGCACTGGCAATGGCACGTTCTCCTTGTCCATGAAGAACACAGATTTGACCATTTCGTACGTGGCAAACCCGGCAGCGTTGGACGGAAACGCCCGCAGCAGGCATGGCGTATACCCTCTCCACAAGCCCCGCCATCCTTGCTCACGTACAATAGCCTTGGCACATGCCATGAACCCTCCGTCAGGAATGTACGGTGACTTGGCAAACAGCGGGGCATGGCCTAACGGCTGCAGCTGCAAGCGAGACTTGATAACGTCTTGCGGATAGCTCACTGTCCAGCACACACAACCGGCAAACCCACCAGCCAGAAGCGTTGTCGCAGTCGAGGCTTTGTCATTCTCGCCATCCAATTGTGCTGAAAACACACGCTGGAGCAGTTCATCTACTCCACTGGATTCAGACACGTCAAGTTCGTTCTCAGTATGGTCGTACAAGTGCCGAATTGGCCAACGTAGCTCGGCACTTCACGGACCATGGTGGCCACGTGCCCCCGCCACAACCCGCGCATCCCTTCGAATCTTGGGTGATGCAGTGAAATTAAAAATGTTGCGGACGCACCATCGATTTGGATGATCTTTTTGACGCAATCGAGGGTGCCGTGGAATTTGATTTCATCTTTTGCCATGTGAATCGCTTCACCTTGGGCTTGCAAGTGGCACTTGACCAACTCGACAGGGGTGACGACAATTGAGTTGACAAATCCAGCCCACGCTCCCGCCATCATGGCTTCGTGGTTCATGAGGACACCCGACGTGTCGTTCAAGCGACGGGTCAAAAGAACTGCCTTGGCGTGCTCGTACGCGCTGAACACGACGGCATTTACGAGCGGGACGGTCGTCATCGGTGACACCATTCCTTTGTACAAGCCCCAGAACCCTTCCTTTTGCACGGTTTGCATCACACAATCCATAGGCCCTTTGAACGGCGCGGACGGGCAATTCATCTGCAGACGGACCTTGACAGTGTCAAACTACAAGAATGGTCAGACACAATCGACAAGAAAACGGAGATCATGCGTACGGGGTGGCCAACCACTACGACAAAAAACATCATGAGCAAGGACAACGGCAAGGCATCTCGAACCTGTGGATGATACACCGGCGCATGACCCTGCAATGAAGTCACGGAGGGGTGAGAGCTCCGCAGTGTCGTCGATCTCCTCGAACGATTCGACCTTTCTGTCGTCGTAGTAGTGATTATGCCGGGGACACCACACCAAGTGGTGATCGCCGTGCTCAGGATGTTCGCCGTGGTCGGATGCGTGGTGGTGAGGAAGGGCATCAGACGGCGCCGAGTGGGGTCGTGTGCAGGCCTGGGTGGAGTTCGACATCCCCTTGAAAATGGCGACTGCCAAACGCACAACCCGATAAGAAATCCCTACGGAAAGATTCGATAGGGATTTTCCATCCCCGCGAAGCATTGTGACTTGGGTACAAGTTGAAGTTGGGACTACATACAATCAAAATAATCTCACGCAATTTTCGCTCCAAAGGCTGGCATGATTCGATTGACCTCGTGAGCTCTACCCTCTTCCAACATTCACTGCTCTCGGCAACGTCTCGACGGCGTCGGGAGGAGGACCGCCAAGAAGGATGATGTGCCCATATCGTGCTCCGTCCTTCACGCCTCATGATGTCGCCTTCGAAGAAAGTGCCATTCAAGTTCTCACCATTTGAGCGGCGCTCACCAAGAATGGACTTCGCTGACTTCGTCCTTGCGTTGACGCCAGTTGGATAAGAAGTTCCAGCACAACTTATCTGGAGAGTTGAAGGCGGCGTGTACATGATACCCCATCACACACACTGTAGCTACGAATTGCTTTCTTCTGGATTGGCGAATTAACACTCGAACGCATAGAACTGAAGAGGACGTTGATTGTTGATTCGATTCTAATGGCGATACCCAACGGAATGTAAACTCTCCAGCGTAATGATCCAGAATCGATGCGATTGGTCAATTTCCGGAATACGGCATTTGATTGGCTAGTGCCAGGGACAGACACTCGACCATCAGATTTGAGGAATTGCATCAGCGGTGGTGACACTATCGATCCGCGCTGTGGACAACGCTACCAGCGCGGACACCCGGTCATTGCCGAACTCCTAGCGTGATTCTTCCCAATAAGAGCCGAAGGTAGATATCTGCATGTTGCGACGATGCGGCGAGCTCGATAGTGGCCCTCATGACGTTTTCGTCGTTGCTGCTCATTCAGCCGGAACATGTCATCAGCCAATCAGATCGATTCACCCATTTATCCGGAAATATGTCCGAGGACTCCAAAATCCAAGATTTACAGCTCGAACCTCAATGCATCATCGTCGAGAATTGATGTTCATAAAGTATAGAGGATTATACGGATAATATCACAGTACAGTACTGCTAACCGGTTTTATACCAATCCAAGGCAAATTCGATTTTGAATTCCTTGATCTCGGTGACATGAACAGCTTAGTCACCGACATCTTCACGCTGGCAGGGCGGTCTGTCGTCCTGTCGGCGGTGGCAGACGGCCTCAAGATCGACGTTCCCTCGAAACCAGTCAACAATGCACTCTTGAAATGGGAAGATGTTCTGGGTGCTACCAACAAGGACAAACCTGCTGGGGTGCTGTTGCACGCGCTCGTACGGGTCAACCACGGCAAGCGACAAGAGCGAACGATCGCTCTTCATGCTACCGCTGGTACTGACACACAAGAAGTCGAGCGTTGGATCCAAATCGTCACGTTCTTTGCTGATCCCACACGAGTCAAGACAGAAACGTTGCCAACGCTGGACCACGTATTGCAGCACCAACCCAAGAAGCGGGTACGATACGAGGTGCCAACCTGGTTCGTCATGTGCAGTTATGTGAACGTGGTAGAAATACTTGGTGATCATCAACCCTGCCTCTGGACAGAGTACGATGCGACGATGATGTTTAAGCCTCTGACGATAGAGCGTTTAGGCAAGGGTGTCAAGCTGTTCCAAAAAGTTGAAGCTTTCTTTGCGCATTCCAGCATCAACGTGACCAAATTGCTCACGGAGCGCTCGGGCCACGCAACAGAACTCGCGACTTCCATCGATCATACATTGTACGACGCGTTGGTCGTTGTCGGAGGAGACGGCGTCATTTACGAAGGTCAACAGTGCAAACTTGCCCTTCGAGTCTGATGTTGGTGTAGTCATACAAGGGCTGATGAAGCGTCCAGATTGGTCCGAAGTGATCCAGACCCCTCTGGCGGTGCTTCCCATGCAACTCCTCGAACTTGGTCAACAAACCAACGTAGATTCTCCCGGCTGGCGGCGGCAATGGGCTAGCAAAGTCCCTCACGGAAGCATCTGGTGAAAAGTACAGCTTTGAAACATGCGCGTATTTGGCCATCAAGGGCCAACCCCAGGCCTTGGACCTGGCCACAGCTCGTAAGTGTGTCGCCGTCCCTGCATCCTCCTCAGTGAAGTGATTTCACGAGCTTTCACCCAATGTCGTAGGTGGCAAATCGACCGAATCCTTCATCTTTCTGTCCCTTAGCTGGGCTTTCATGGCCGAGACGGACTTGGAATCGGAGAAGTTCCGGTTTGCAGGGTCACAACGCTTTACAATATCCGCGCTAAGCAAGATCATGTCGGGGAAAACCTGGTCGGGATCGTTTTCGTACCTCGAGCCTCCTGCGGATGAAGTGGTGCCAAAGTACTGGGATGATGTGGACGCAAAGGCCGGCGCCGCGCCAAAGTTGACGTTGCTTCCGCCGTCCGTGGAGGATCCTAAACCTGAGACGTGGAAAACGATTGAAGGCGACTTTAGCTTGTTTTGGGCCATGAATACTGCTTGGGCAGCCACAGACGGACTTGTGGCGCCATCGGCCGAATTGGACGACGGGTTCATGCACGTGGTCATCATGCCTGGGAGAGTGTCGAAGGCAGAGTACATGAGTGTGCTTTTGTCTATCGACAGCGGCGGTCACGTGGAGAAACCATCGGTGCAAGTGATCAAGACGAGGTACGACGAAATTCTCGTGCTGAGTCACATCTGCGACGTTGTTGACGACTTTGGATCCTAGAGCGTTCGAAGTCAAAGCTCCCATGTCTGATATCATGATGGTTGACGGGGAGCGCTTTGACGGAGGTTTCTGCCAGGTAAATTCACCCTCTACCGTCCCTTCTTCCTTCACATTCGACACGCTGCAGGTCGAAGTTCACCGCGGGATGGCGCGCGTTCTCGCTGTGCCTAAGTGAGGACGCAAGGACACGTTTTTATATTTTGAACGCATTTAAAAATGATCGTCATTTAATGCCATCAAAGTTGTGTGTTTTGGTGTACACTTAATGAAATCAAGTATAAATTTGTCAAGAACCAATTTCATTGAAACCGAATAAATTTATTTATCACAGTCCAAGTGAGAAACGTGTTGAATTCGTTTTCTGACCATGGCACAGTTGGAAGTGACGGGAGTGTCCTGGCGGAGACGTGCGTTCGTTGCGGCATTGGCAGCATGTGCAATTGCCGCTGAAGTCAACGATACCAACTTAACCCCTTCCTTGGTGGTGTCGGCCTCCATTCCGTCAATTGCTGCAGACCTTGAGATCGTCGACGAAACTGGAGGACCACACTCTGTCGATCGAAATGACGAAGTGTTGACACCAGCCTCCAGTGATGCTGCACTTGGAGAATTTGATATGCCCACCCCACCTTCCATTGATTCCCCTTCAGTTGAGCAGAATGCCACGGCTTCCCCGGCAACAATTGCAACGGGAGGAGGTGGCGCTTTACTCCCACCTGTGCTCGTGTCAAACAACTCCAGCACTTTTCCATCCGAGTCGACCCCGAGTAATGCACCAGCAATGGCGGTTGATATTCTCAAGACTGCTTTGCCTCCGGCAACCAGTCCACCGGCAACGAGCTCACCGACCACATCAGAACAAACTACAGGAACACCAACTACAGCAGCTCCTACCACAGCCGCTCCACCTATAACGGCGTCTGCACCAATTGCATCTTCTGCGACCACATCTACTGCGCCCGCTTCCCCAACACCCGCATCATCTCCCACCACAACAACCACCTCTGTACCATCAACGACTACGAAACAAGTCACGACCGCAGCACCAACGACGGTCTCAATAACCACGACCGAACTGAAGTCCACGACACCCTCTCCATCCTCTGCATGGACTGTTGCCCCCAACCCGTCAGCAGTCCCTGTTGTAGACCACACGATTAGTCCTGAAGAGCCTTCGACGAAGCATGGGAAACCTTCCGCAGTGAACGAGAGTGCCAGAGGCAGCAGCCACCATGGCCCTGCTACGTCGTACACAACGCTCGCGCTTGTGGGATTTTCGCTCTTGTGCGTTTTCATCGTGCTTCGTCGGCGTCACCTCCGAGGATCCACCACCTCTGGAGCATCGACAGGGAGACCTTCTAGTAGCGGCAATTACGCCAAGTATGGTCCATTCTCTCTGTCCTTCGGTTTTTCAACGCCTTTTCCGTCTCTTGTTGTAGACTGAGCAACCCCCACGACCCCGTCGACGATGATGACGACTTGGACTGGCAAGATGATCCCGAGCTGGGCAGTAGCACCGGACGAAAACGGCTCTCGCCCGACTTCAACCCGTTCTCACGGAATCAACCGGTCCCGTCGACGCCGAAATCCGTGCCCCCGCTGTCGACCACGCCGTCGTCTCCGCCTCCTTGCCCACCCCGCTGCATGTCGAGGCTGCACGAGCCGATCAATCCGTTTGCCGTGAACCATGACGTGTTCAGCGTGCGTAGCCGATTCAACTGACTCGAACGATTCAAGCCTCATCTTGATTGCAGGAATTCAACATGGTGCCCCAAGTAAAAGCCTCCGCCCAGCCCCCTCCTCTCGTGCTGCCGTCCCCTGCAAAACACCCCGTCATCCCACCACCGCCAGCATCGACCAGCGCCATCTTTGCCATGGAAATGGACGATCATGTACAATCTCTTGGTTGATTGTTCGAGGTTGACGTGCATCTACGGGCTCTTAGGCAGAAGATGACGCGTCCGGCTGGGACGAAGACGACTGGACTCACTAGGCATGCCATCAGCTTTGTACTTCAACTCGCGAGGTGTTGGAAAAACGACTGCTTCAGCCCTCTTCGACGCTATGCGTGTGTCGGGATGGCAGCGTGCGACGACGGAAACGTGGGGTTTGCGTACATCCTTTCAAAAACCAACATGAACCAGTTGACGCGACATTCGCCTCCACCAAACGATTTCTAGCTCTGCAAAGCGTGTGACGATATGGGAACGAGGCAAGGAAAGCTTGGGCTGACCACGTCGTCTGGGAGTGGTGGGGCAGTGGATGCGGGACGTGGATGACGGTCTGCCGTGGCGGGGCTTGTCGATCAACCAAGACCACGCAGGTCGTGCCAAGTCGGAGCATCACATTCGCCATGAGGGCGCGAATTCCTTCCACGGCGTCGGGGGACAATATGTCGTTGTATTTCAAATCCAGGCACGTCATCGGGTCCGTTCGATGAGCCACCACATCGACGAGCGCCCTCAGGCTGGGCTCGCCGAGGAAGTTGCCCTGCAAGCTCACCTTGCGAAGGTTGGGGGTGATGCGAATCGCAATGGCGAGCCCCATGCCGCCGTCGTCTTGGATCTCGTTGTAGCTCAGGTCCAACTCCTGAAGGCGCGTTTGAGGCAGCACCGACACGAGCGCATGCGCGCCGTCGTCCATCACGCGACTGTAGCTCAGATCGAGCTGCACCAGGTTGGAGGTCGGAAGCGCCTCCGCGAGAAGGGAAAAGTACTCTGGATACATGCTGTGCCACGACAGATCCAATGTCTGAAGTCTCGACTCTGTGTTGTCGAGGGCGTCGACGATGTTCTGGTGGGACTGCAGCGACGACCTCGTGTTGGAGAGGGTCAAGTGCGCGAGTGTCGGGGGCAGCGCCAAGTTCAGCCGGTTCCGGCACGCATTCAGTTGAAGGACCGTCAGCGCTGACGATTGCAACGCCAGCATGAATCGGTCCGCCGTTTGTGTTTCGCACTCGAAGAGAAATTTGTCCAGCGACAGCGTCGTCGCAGTGCGCACAGTCTCCAACCAAGTCGACATGCCATTCACGATAGCGTCGGAGAGAACTTGATCCGCGTCGCTGCGGTAGTGCATGTCGTCGAGACCTTCCAGGATGAGCTCGGTGACTGTCGATGCGGGCAACTCTGCCACCAAACGTTCGACGACTGCGACGTTGACCAACGACGCAGCTCGAGGCGACGGAGATGCTGCAGCCTGGGCAGGACTGGCGCCAACTGAGCGGCACACTCACCTCTTGTATCAAGAGATGAACATCGGACGGACGCGATGGGTACGAGCGCTAGGTCGTGGAACACTTGGAAAGGCAATTCCGCGTCGCGGGGACGGGGGTCCAGGTCCGCGCAAAGGTGGGGCCACAGCGCATCCCGCGGAAGAACAAGGCCCAGACGTCTGAGTGGCTCGAGGGCTCCGAGTACTTGGACATGATTCAATGCTTGGAGAAGCGCAAACAAGGTGCCGCTGTCATGGATGTAGCGCGCGATGCAATGCACAACGTCGGGTGGTACATGCGACCGCATCAGTGTGGGGCGGTTCTACCGTGAATTACTGTGAACCATCTCCTCGAGGGCAAAGTTCTCCAGGATACCCAAGATGACGACGGTAGCTCGTAGAGGGCGGAGACTGCTGCGACTTGTTGCTATTCCTTCGAACCAGTGGACCACAAAATGAGTGCTCTTGGCATGAGTGCTTGCAGAGTGAGATGCTTGATCTAGCGAACGCTGACAGCCACACACGTCGTCCAAATTGACAGGATGGACAGAATCCTCACAACAGCCATGGAAAGTCGTGCTGCCACGTTGGCTGCCGTGTCGCTCTGCATGCGTCCACAGCAGTGTGCAACATGACATCGCATTGCGGGAAATGGCAGAGGTGCTCGAGGTACCATTTGGAGCCACGAGCACTGGTTGGAACGAGAAGGACCCGTCCCGGGTCCGCGCCATGAAGTTGCTGTCAGGTTTGGCAGTCGCATACCGACGTGTTCGACTACTGTTCGAACAAGCGATGTCCGCTCAAACCAGATGATGGGCGAGATGCGAGTGTCGCGCGGGTGGTCGCCGCTAGACGTGGCCGCATGGGGCGATAAAACAATTTGGCCAGAGCTCAGACGATCGTGAGGTCCATGACGCGGCGCTAGACACATTCGTTGGTGGCGACGTCCCCTCGAGGCGTCATCTCGTTGGACAGGCACAAAGACAGGGCCGCTTGTTCTTGTTTGGGTCATTTTTCAAATTATGCGGCCTTTACCCGAGATTGTCGAGGAAGTCGCCAACTTCACGAACGACAGCGACACGATGTTTGCGCTTCTTGACGCGTTACATCGCACGCATGCTCTCGGAAACTTTGAGCCGCTTCGACGCCTCGGACTCATTCTGCCACGGCAGGCCCTTTGGCCGAGTCTGTGTGCTGTCCTGGATGCTCGACCTGGAGAAGTGGATCTGTCCCCCGACGTGTTCGACGTGCTTCAACTGGTTCCCATCGCATCCATACGAAGCAGATCTCTGGACACGAGCAGTGCGTTAGTCGCTCGGTTGGCACCCGTCCTTCCCAGCATGCACCACCTTCGCCGCCTGGAATTGACGTCCTTGGCGGATGTCACTGCCGTCGATCCGTTGTTTGGTGCGCTGCCTGGGTCGACCATCACAGAGCTCGTTCTGGAAGGCGTAAACGAAATGCACTATCGGCACGACAGAGAGCAAATTCTCTCAGACGTAGCGGTGCATGGCATGTCGTCGTGGCTGGAACGCAGTGCGAAGCCAACCACATTATGTCTCGACAAGCTAGTGTTCCAATGCGCCCTGCCCGTGGCAGAGCGGTTCATGCGGGCGTTACAAGAGTCGATGCTCACGTCCATTCAACTCCACCATTGCCGACACCAAATGGCGTTGGCCTTCCCGCCAACACTCGTGCACTTGGCCTTGTCCGACACTCGATCGTCCGCCGAGTCCGAGCAGCGCGTCATCGACGCTCTCGGCGACCCGGCGTCCCAATTGCGGACGTTAGATCTGTCCTGGTACAGCATGTCCTCTCGGACGCTCTCCCTTCTCGCGACATCCATCCCGTCGTCGACCTTGATTCTCCTCGACGTCAGCTACACCTGCTTGCTTGATCGTGGCGCTGTTGCGTTGGCATCGTCTCTGCCTCACACGTGTCTTCAAGATGTGCATCTTGGGTACAACGAAATCACCAACGTCGGGGGCGAGATGCTGGCGACCGCATTGAAAGACGCCCCGACCCTTCGAAAGCTCCACCTGCAAGGCAACTTTTTGGGCGAATCCGGCATGGCAGCCCTCGTCCAAGTCGCCACGACTCGGCCTGAACCCGTCGAGTGGGTCGACCTTACCAACAACGACAAGTTTTTCTTCACCGCGCTTGTTCGGGTGCACGCCATGTACCGACGCCTGTCCCAACAGTACAGCTCGACCTGCGTCGTCCTGCTTGACAAGTGCGACTTGCCTCAACACGAATGATCTCTAGTTCACTCGTTTCCTTCCTCCGCGACGCGAAAGAGCGACATCACAACGACCATCGCAATTCCAACGTTGGTTGCGATACAAGGGCGGCGGGATGACTGGAATCGCAACGCATTGGACACCGCCACGTCTTTCGAGTCACTAGCGCATTCGTCTCAAGAATAGCGTTGTGGCCCCCAAGAGTGCCGTCATCGCCACAAATGTTGTGCTTGGCCCGAACGCAGGCCTGGTGAATCAATGCATGCATGTCTCGTGTAGACGTCGTTTTCCAATTACGTGGACGATCGAATGCGAGATGGCGCATCTTCCTCCATCATCGGAATCGCGTACGGCACGATGCTCGACGTTCCAGTGTTGTTGCCTTCTTCGACTTCGGCTTCGGGTACTTGGTAAAATTCCTTGGGACCATCCCATAGCTTCTTGAGTAGTCCCTTTGTGCGCCACGTCACGACGACGAGCAGGCCTAGTGTGCACGGCACCAAGTACAGCAGCGCAGGCTGGCCAGATTGCATGAGGATCACGCCCAGGTTGGCCAAAAACAGGCCCACGGCGTATCCAATGCACATCGTTCCAAAGAGGCCGATGGACCCGCCAAACGCGCCCGTGCGGGGTTTCCCGATGACGTTTCCACGGGAGGCGTAGTCGAAGCGGGCGCAAAAGACAAGGAGAAGGCCGGGGAGAACAATGTCGCCCAGGCCGAGCATCGCTTCGCCGCCGAGCCAGTTGGTGACCTTTGGCAGCCGGAGCAAGATCGGGATGTCTTCCTTCAAGCACTTGGCCCCGTTGTCGTTGGAGGGGTATCGGAGGCAGTAAGACGATGGCGCTTCCGCGTCGTCTTGCTTGCCTCCCTGTGCCGCCACGATCATGACCGACTTGCCGAAGATGTACGGCGACAGAAACACAAAGAAGATGTCGTAGACGAAGACGAGGACGAGCAGAATTGTGGCCACTTTGATGTTGGGGAGGCGGATCGTCTGGAGGAACAGAATGCACACGCACACGCCAAACACGTCTTGGAGCACGAACGAGTACGCCGCGTGGCGAGTGAGGACCCAAAACACAACGAGCCCCGCAGACAGTACGAACGACACGACGTCAGCGACTTCCACGCGCACGGGGCCGAGGTACTCGCTGTTGGCGGAATACAGCTGCGTCCGAAAGGCTGGTATGCGGTGCAGGAGCGGCGTGAGCAGGATCGTCCCGACGGCGCTACTCGCGCCAAAGCAGAACATGACAATCACAATCATCACGACATTCACGTAAAAGAGGAGGAGGAGGAACCCAGAACCAAACACGAGAAATGCCACTGCATGGACCCAGCCAATGTCGAGCGCGGGCTCCTCCAACTGTTCCTGCCGGAGCGCCGCATGCACCGCAGCGGGCACGCGGCCCGACGTGCTGGCATGAACGCGCTTCGCCGTCGCCTTCTTGCGCTCCAGCGCAGCACCATAGTACCCCGCGGTCGTGATGGTGCACACTGCCATGAGCCAGATCAACACTTGGGCGGCGTCCACGCGAGGGACAAATCGCTTGAACACCGACACCTAAATTGCTCGGACATGAGCGAGCAACGTTGAGAGCAACGACTAACCGAAGACGACGGCGACTCGAGTTTTGAAGCGTCCATGGCGCGAATACGCACGACAGGAATCGTGACTAGGTTGGCGTTCACGCCATATCCCATGTAGTCGGCGACGTCCCACATGCAGCACACCTGGTTCCCGTTTCCCGTGGGAATGCAGCGTTGAGACGTACACAACGGGGATGTCCGGCATGCAGCTGCATTATTCAAGTCGGACCACGGAGGACTTGCAACGGAAGGGAGAACAGCGGAACCTTGGGAGCAATCGAACGCGCCTCCCTTGTCATACTTGGAACCATTCACGCGGACAGACGAGTTGTAGATCGCTTCGACCGTATCCGCGATAATGACAGCCGCCGCGCCAGCCTGTTGTGCCGCGAGCGCCTTTTCGGTGAATGTGCAGTTGCCCCGCTCGACCAGTAAGATGAATCGTGAGCCTGTGATCGATGTCTGTAGGAACATGTGAGTACACAGCACAACAACTCCAGTAGAGCCATACCAATCGCTGCTGAAGCGCTGTGTTTGCCGTCAAATCCGACGCTTGGCATGCAAACGTCGCTTTCGGACTCAATGCACGCAACGACAAGACCTGTCCTTTCAATGCCGACTCCTCGTCGGGCAAATCGCCTCCCCAGGTATTCGAAGACAGCGGGTCTTTGGTATACGTTCCATACAGATCAACGGAGGATGTGCGAATGACTGCTGTTTGGAGCCTGGACGTGTCCGGCGAGGCGTCAACGAGGGAGAAGACGGAGGCCGCGGCCACCGCGGCAGCAGCACAACATCCAGCTCGCATTGCGAAATGTTGTGTCGAAAATAAACCGGATGTAGCGAAAGCTGATAAACGTAAGTTTTACATTTAACACATAGGATAAATCCTGTCTATCTTCTATGGAACCTGGGGGATTAAAACCATACGATTAAACCACTTTGTTTAAACATCGTTGCCCATGCCTTTCCTGGAACCCATTGCAGTCGTGGCAAGAAGTCACGATGCCGCACCCGTTCGGCCGCATGGAGTGATGCTACTGCAGTCCGACAGCGTCGAACTGCCGGTGTCTCTGCTCGAGTACTTCCTTTGCCGTTTTGGGAATCGTTTGCGGGTCATGCACCCGTCGAAAGTCGGCGTTCGGATCGAGTTTGGACCGCATATTGGAGCGCTTGGGAGGGTTGCCGCCCATGGCGTGCTTTTCTTTCGGGCGAAGAAGCGGCAGCGTCGAGCAGACAAAGCTTGGTTTTGCCAGTCCCAAGATTTTTTCGGCGTCTTTGATTCCCGTGGTGGTGGTCTTGCCGCTGACTGTTTGTGGGAGCTGTCCGTTGTGTCCACTTGTCGGGACAAGTTCTGCAATTCCTTTCATGTCCTTGTCAAGGTGCTTCTTTGCCGTCATTGTCCGCCTACAGCATGCCTCTCGATGAGAATACTTCCACATGATGCCACGAACAGGGCCGCGTTGTGGGTCGCTTTCTGCCCCAATCGAGTCGACGCCGAGATGAGTGTCCGTGCAACGCTCTTGAGTTTTGAGTGCGTCGTGACCGCCGAGTCTAGCATTTGCGTTCGATGGCGACTGCCTTCCGTGTCCACGAAGGCAAATGCGCCTTCAGAGGTATTTCTCTACGCGTCACCCGTATCAACCACCGTTCTTCTGCACCAACCACCTCCATGCGCCTACCATGTGCACCGACTTGATGGCCACATACAGACACTTGTACGGCGTGTTTTCGTGCGTGCTCCTACACCCAACCGCACCATGAGGACCCTCTTGCGCGGTCTCCATGCCGACGACGTACATGAAGCACCGCCCGATGCACTGCGAAAAGTGCGAGTCTTTGGTCCACATGTTGTCCCGAACAAACTCTTCTAGCTTGAGTGTCTTCTGCTTGATTTGCTGGGCAATGCCATCCCACGCCAAGATTTCACCCTTGGATACCTTGATCACGGTGATGATGTCGGCGATATCGGACGTCGAGTCCCGTGCCATGCTCATGGACGCTTTCCGAATGAGCAAGTTGGCTTCGTCTCCTGAAGCGCTCAACAACAACGTCGTGACGATCTTGCCGACGGTAGACGCGACCTGTGACGACATCAAGTCGACCGAGTTGCGATGACTGTGGTGGTGTGCAGATCGGCTGATCCACACTTCACCAGGCTTCGGCATCGAGTCTTCCGCGAGCTGCGACTCCATGTGCTGCGTGTGGGTCAGTGCGGCCGCAATGGATCGACTCGGGATGAAATGCTTGTGGTGTTTGCCTGCATGCGCGTTCGCTTGAGGCGCCGACGCGCTGTACGTGGATGGCTTGCCCAAGTGCCAGTACTTGTGGCGTCCAAACACGCCGACCTGCACGCTGTCGAGTGTCCACAGGCTGACTTCTCCGTTCCCGCTCGACACCAGCACAAACAGGTCGATTTGACGCGTGTTCTAAATCACAATCAAGTCCTGTCATGGCTCGACGGCACTGACCTCAATAAAGTTAAGACTGAGGATGCGACCGCCGCCGACGCGCCACTGACACCCGTGCTCAAAGTACATGCCTTTGTCCTTGAGCGAGACGCTGAGCCCCCACGTCCGAATGTACCCCGCTGAGTCGCCTGACCATCCAATTCGATTTGAGACATGTCGGCCAACTTTGTCCTACCCGTGATGACGTTGTCACCGCACCGATCGCACGCCATGACAACGACGGACTCGCCAGTGGGGTGCTCCAGCGGTATCTAGTCGCCATCCATGAAGGAATGGCGCACATGAGACGTGCTTGCCGAACCTCCGTTTTGACCGACGAAACGCGGTCAAGCGTGATGAGCTTGCCTTCGTCCCCGGCCGCCATGAGGAGCTCCAACTTGTTGCAGTACATCATGCACTCGATCGCTCCGTCGCTCTGGTGTAGCTGGGACATAAACTCGCCCGAATTCAAGTTCCACAGCAATATCTAAGCGACCGCATGAGAAGCATGTCCGTGAACGACACTATCAACCTTGCCATCCAAGCCAGACGTGGCCAATGTCGCTGGCGGGATGTACACAACGCTCAGGATGTCATCTGTGTGGCACTTGGATGTGTCGGTGGCGGCGATGATCCACATTGGCAGGGGCTCGTCCTCGTCATTCGAGTCCAACCAAATGTAGATCCTGCGATCCCACCCGACGGAGACCACGAAGCGCTGGCAAATGTACTCACCCATGCCGACGCGCACGTTGCGCTCGATGTCCAAGATGCACGTGACTTCGCTTTGCTGGTACCGCTGGTGGTGATGATGGTGCTGCGACGACGTGGACGGCGTCGATGGGGGATGCGGCGTCGTCGTCGTGTCAGGATTCGAAGCTTTAAGGGTCGTCCGGGTCGGACTCGGTAGCTTCGAGCTGGAGCCATCCAGCAGCTTCTCTGCGTCAAACGCGTCAGGCAGAACGACAATATCGCGGACTCGCGGCGGGCGTGGGGGGGGCACCGAAAACGGAGACACGTGGGGTTCGGTAGCCTTCTTTTCTTCTTTGAGAAATTGCTTTACGAGCGCCCCGTTGCTAAGCAACGCGTGTCTGTCCCTCGGTCGTCCACAATGCAATGCACCTGAAGTTCCACATTTTGACCTGGGCGCCATCGTGGCTGCCGGTAATGAGCCGGCGGCCGGCGCAGTCGAACGACATGGCAGTGACTGGACTCGAGCCGTGCGCGTTGTTGAAGCTGCACACTTCTTCCCCCGTTTCCGCCTACACATTCGACACGTCGGCAAGTCACAACGGAGTAGCAAAGGAAGTGTACACTCCACGTCTTCACAACGCCTTCTTCGCTCATTTCGGCTGTCAGCACTTGGTTGAACACCGAGTTGTAGCACGAAATGCACGGCGCCTTCTTTGTGATGAGCTCGGCTTCTTCGGACGAAATCATCTTGAGCGGCCACCTGGCCAAGTGGGTCGTGGCGCTGATAAGCCCCGGCACCTTGGGGTCAAACAGCAGCGACGAGATTCGATTGTCTGCTCCGCCTGTGCTCCTAGACGGCTGTCACCATCCATCGACCCTTTTGTGCACACACGCACTTGAATCGGTCGGCAAACGTTTGCAAACATCGGTGGTTCCGGATGTCCCACACCTTGAAAATGTTGTCCGATGAGACCGACACGATCTGGAAGTTGTCGTCATCGCAAGCGAGGTGCAGCACGGACGCCGTGTGGCCCTACGTCGACCCCTCCACGATTACGACGCGGTCGATCCATCGGACGGACCCGCAACGTTGCGACAGCGCGCTGCGACGAGTATGGATTCCAGATCGAGATGTCGCGCTCCATGCCGCAACTCGCGATGAGACGCGACGTCGACGACCAGACGAGGTCGAACACGCCCTTTTTGTGCTTGGAATATTCAAACTTGGCCACCATGCGCTCGACGTCGATGATCTATCCATCCATGTGACTATGCATGGCGCACGTGGGGGAGTTTTCGCACCGAGATGTTGGTGTCGAGCGACGTGGCGACGATGGCGCGCATGTCGTGCACCCACTTGACGCGAGTGATCCAGTCGCTGCCCCCCGAACAAACACACGCGAGTCACGGCTCGAGTACGATTCGTGCATGGATGTCAATACTCACGTGTGCTTTTTGTACTTGGCTCGAGTGGAAAAGCCATGCGTTTCGAGCTGGTGGGCGCCAGGGCGGCCATCGCAGTTGGACCATTGATTGGACGTGGTCATGACCTGGCCAGCACCGTCGTGGTCCATCCATCTCGTCCAACGACGGCGTACCGTGATGCCGCCTGTGTCGTCCCCGATCACGAGCGCTTCTTTTTCATCGCTCGGCTTTTCCACGTACTCCAAACAGAGTGGAATGCACTGCTTTTTCGAGTACTCGGACAGGTCGCCCACAGGTTGGCCCGTTGACATGTCGTAGAACGCCAGCGTTCGGTTCATGCTCGACACAGCCAAGCGATTTGACCGCTTCATGTACGAGCAGTCGGTGATCCAGTTGCGACCAGTCGCAATCGTCGTCTGCCATGACATCACGCGCGTCATGCAACCCGAATGCACGTACTTGGTACGCAAGCGTGTTCGAGTTCCACGTGCGCACGCTGCCGTCGCGACTTGCCGTCACGTACAAATGGGGTTTATCTAGTGGAACGATGCGCGTGATGATGTCTTTGTGATTGTTTGCCGGTCGAACAGCCGAGCTGTCGCCGCCACCAGCCTCCACCACATCCACAACCTACATCAGACAACGTGACGCCAAGTGAGCTCCGGCGCATTGTACCTTGTCTGGCTGGGTCGTGATGTACCGGCAACTCATGTCGTCGCTCAAATTCGAGATGGCGTTGTCGCTGCCACTGAGAAACATGTACTACATCCACGTGATCAGCGTCGACCATGCCTTTCGACGTCATTACGTTGGTGAATTCGTCCCAGCTCACCGTCCCATCCGAGTTGGCGTCGATCTTCTGGAACCTACCAACAGGATAACACGGCCGCCACCGCAACGATCGGCGTACAAATCCGTCAACTGCGTCTCACTCAAGGTCGAATCGATGGTTTCGCGAAAAAGGCGGACAAATTCGACTTCAGTCAAGTCGCCGCCGGCAAACTTTTCCTTGAGCGAGTGTAGCTGCTCGACGCCGATCTCGTCGCACGAGAACACGGACGCTTGCCTGCGCCCCGTGCGCGGCGGCATCGCGGTCGGTTTCACTCGCTTTCCTCAGTTTCACGACCACATTCAGTTACACTTGAACCATCCATTCGTCCTATCTATCGTTTACGGCGTCTTCCTGCGGGTTCGTCGCACACGTGGACAGGTGGGCCATTTGATTCACGCCGCGCAGGTGCAGCGCATGGTCGTGATCGACGTCGATCTGCGTGATGCTGCAATGACCGATCGCGATGCTCTGGTTCATCTCGCCCCGCGTCGCGATGAAGCCGACGCCGTACGCTGCCTGGTGGATGCAATACCGAATAAAACTTGACGAGCAAATCACAACCGTGATGGGGTACGTCACTTCGCCCGTACAGATCGTCTGAAGTGCCAGCGCCATCTTGGCGGACCGACAAAGAAACTTTTTGGACGTGGACAGGCCATGCGGCACGCTTTCTCGCAGCAGCGCGAGTTCGTGCCGAGCCACGCGGTTGACTTTGTTCGACTGTGTCTCGTACGGGTTGAATGTTTCGTACACGCCCGCCGCCTTGTCGATCTCTTTCGCAATCGTGTCCATCGTTTGGATCGTCCGCGTGATGGTCGAATACACGAGCTGCACGTCTTGGTATGTGAGCCCTGCCTCTTCAATCAGGTCTTGAAGGTACTGCCCTGTGCGCCGCGCTGCAGCCTCACCTTCGTCCGTGATTGTTTTCTCCGCGTCGGCCGTCTTGAAATGGACGTTGTGGAACTCAGCGTGCCGGATGAACAAGAGGCGGCGCTGGATCGCACCAGCTCCGTTCCGCCCGATCGATGAACCTGATGTGGACGACGGCGATAGCCCGCAGAAGGGATGTTGTGGCTTTGGGTTGTGCAAGGTGAACGGGAGCGTCACGACCGGCGCAGGCGGGAGCGGTTTGCACAGTCCCAACTTGTTGGTGAAGTTCGACCACGCTTTCATCGAATTGACCGCCACTGGCGGCGACTTGACCAGAAATCTACGCAGGGCCTTCGTGTGCACGTCTGTGTCTGAGTACAGCGGTGTGGCAGCTGCGATTTGGATCGCCCAGAACCACATGTACATGGTCGCCGAGTTGGTAAACTTGAGAAAAAGTTCGTCGACCTCTCGGAGACCCGCGACCTCGAACAGCTTGAGTTGCGTGTCGTCGAGGACTTGAACGCGGCATTTATGGATCGGGCACGCAAACACTTGGTCTTTGTCGTCGTCGTAGCAGAACACAACGAGGCCCGACGAGAGACCAGCCCAGTACGTCTTCCATGCGACGCCCATGCACGTCACGTGGTTAATTTGCACAGGACCAATGAGGAAGAACGTTTTCTCCCGCGTTAGCAGTTGCATCTGGTAACATCCAAAGTCGACGGGGCTGTAGGGAAGAGCTTTGCTCCAGGACGGGGCCAAGAGTTGTTCCTCTTCTTCGTACCCGATGATGCGTCGTGTCCCAAACAAATTTAACGGTAGTGGCTTCTCTGGGCACTTGTACTGCATCTCGGTGACCCACTCGACTTTTTCCAAGTCCGTTGTGGCGAACGTCACGGCCTTCTTTGGTCGCTCCGGTTTACGCAAGTTGTTCATCAAGTGTCCGCGATTATTGAACGTCAGTAAATCATAAACTTCGTTCTCGTTCGACACGATGAGTGACGCGCGGCTATCGTTGTCGTCGTAAGATCCCGATGGACTTCGCGTTGGCACGACTTTCATCAACTTGTCCAGGATAGTGTCGTGATGAGACCCATTGAACGAAGCACGAAGGGCTTCTCCTTCCTTCGAGTAGGTCTCTGTTCGGGAGTTTGAGTGCCGTCCCATGCTTTGTCGGCCCCGAGAACTCCGCGGCGGCTGTCGCGGAAGAATGCGCGAGTGACAAACTTGTTGCTCGCACGGTTCGCCATGTACTCACGACGGCATTCAAAATCATGTCATGTAATATATTTTTTATAGTTACTCAATAATTGTATTGAAATGTCAAATACCTTTTTCTATTGTGGTCGTGCATCGATTGAATACGCCTACATATAAAAATCAAGTACAAAGCGCCCCTTGGTAACGTCCATCCCATCATCCCCCGGATATCAGATTGCAGCGACCGGATAAAATACGTCCAGCCAATCAAACGCGATATTTACATGCGGCTGGGGTGTCGCTCGCGGCTGCTGAGAATCGCGAGCGACGGTGCGCCTGGATGATCCAAGCTAAGGCTGAAGAGTCTATCGCCCGATCCGCTCTTGCCGTTGCCAGGGAATCCGTCTGTAAAGACGGGTGGCCTCCTCATCGCACTCTTGGATCGGTTCTGGACTGTAGGGAGCACGGATTGCTTGGGGCGTTGGGTCAGCTTCAAGTTGGCCTTCGTCGTCAAGACATCGTGCATCGAGTGAGGCAGTGATGACGTCTCGGGTGTAGCTGGTTGCTGTGATCTTTGACGTGCAGAAAGGACTTGATTGTTTGACGGACAGTCTGCTGTAGGTGTTGTCGGGAACTTCTGTAACTTTATCCTGGCGTGACTGGAAACGAGGCGCTGCTTGATCGATACGACTGAGGCAAGGACACCACAGGACCGCACTTGGTCCCATGCCCCGCTTGTGCTGATATCTTCCACCATGTCGCGGTCCAGCAACTTGCGAATCGCATCCAGTTCATGGAGGATCATATCTTGATCCAATTCAGCATTCGACTTGGGCTTTGCAGGGCGAACTGGAGGCGATCGGAGGTCCACTTGCACTTCCACTGATGCTACCGCCGGCTTCGGCAGCGGTGCGGGCACCTTTGGCGGCCCTGTTGTCACGACGACGGACGGTGTCGCGGGGCGCATCGGAATCGGAGGTCTGTCGTCGATCACTTGCTCGAGATACTTGAGTCTTCGTTCACGCTGATATAACGAGTCGCCGGTCTGATGGAGTTGACCTGGGCCACAAAGATCGTCTTTCACTTCCACGTGGCAACCACGTGCATAACGTACATTGAAGGTCATCGACATGCTGTTCGAGTGACTCGATCTTCGACGCGGTGGCGTTCAAGAGGCTCTCTCGTTCGTGCTCCCACATGAGCTCGCACTCGGCCAGCTCCGTTGTGGACAGTCGCGTAGAAATCTTCGCTTCCATGGACCTCAATTCAGCTTCAAATGTTCGATTCGCAACTTGTTTCTGGTGCTGGAGCTCCATGACGTGGGTTTGCAGCTGCGTGATCGTTTGAAGGTACGACTTCTCGACAGTGTGCGCGTCTTCGAGTTTCGCGCGCCATCGTGCAAACGTGGCATTGTCAATGTGCAGACCTCGATTCGCCTGTAAATACATGCAAAGGGTAAGGGCCACCAATGCATTTGTGGTTCGATTGGCGTGTCCATCACCGTGAAGGATCGGAACTGCATCTTGAGCTTCTGAAGGCTTGCAAACAGGTCCTGCAACGTCATCGTCAAATGCAATGGAATGGCTTGGACGGGTATCACCTGTAGACTGTCATGAAAAGTCTGGAACGAGTGCTTGGGGGATTCTAGGGCGTGTCGGATCCTCGACTCGAAGCTTTCGATCGTGGCGAAGCTGTGCGTGATGTCCAGTGCCTGGAACACGGGGTGCTGCAGCTCTGCCCCATACACTTCCGTCATGCCACGAGCAAGGATGCCACTGGTTTGTCCATGCGACTCGAAATAGCGTCGAAACCGATGTGTTAGCGACGCTAAACTTAGTGCGCATGGATCGAGGACGCTCCGGCGGTGGTGGATTTTCTCGGGGAACATGTCCATTGGGTTTTACCCAAATGTCCCACCGGGTTCCACCCGCAACTAATTGGCGCAACGACGTGAGACGTGCAGGCATCGACGTTTGCCTGGCACCAACCGCCGCTCCTATGGCTCGGTCGACCGCCACAAGCCCCCAGGGCACGTAGCACACCTGGGGCAGGATCGGGTCTCCACTCGTTTGGGAAAATGTCGTCGGGACTTTCGGGCCGAACGAAGCCAACGCCATGAGACGTGAACGACCCACGTGACTATGTCTACAGGAACCCGAATTGTCACCGAGATTGGTGCTGTTGCTGGGTGCGCACGACAGGTGCTGGTTTTCCCGCGGGGACGGCCTGCCTTGGGTCGCACCCATCCGCGAGATTTCCTGTGGCGTCGAGTCTCTGCACCACAACGTTTTTTTCGTATAAAATCTGCACATGGGCACGACCACAAAGACACTCGCTGCAGGACCTGGACAACATCCTTCGAATGGTCCAAATTCAGAGCCTCTTGTCACATGTGAAACTTGGATGCGTTGCGAGGATTCATGTATTCGAACTATCCCCGCTGATGTGGCTGGACCTTGCTTGCCTATCCCTCACGAGCATCAGTCTTTGGAATCGCAAATCGCCGCAACGTAACCTACACATGCCACGAGTTGAAGGCCACGCGATGTCGCCGCCCCTGGCGTCTCGCTGCCCTTTCTAGCCCAAATCCGTTTTTGCATTTCCTCGGGAGGCGATTTTCCCTCGTTGGGTTTGTCCCAAATCTCTTGTCGAGGGGGGGCGAATCTTATCCGGATACGACAAAGATTGTACGTCCGAAGGATTTGTGTCATTTCGACTTCGTCGCTCAGCCTCTCTTCCCTCCCTCTCAACGCCATGACGGGTGCCATCGGACTTCGCGGCGAGCGCATGGAGCTCAGCCATATTATGGGAAGCACGGACGGAATTACTCGTCGCACCAAGATTGTCTGCACCATCGGACCTGCCTGCTGGTCCGTTGAGAAGCTCACTGCCCTCATCGACGCCGGGATGAACGTCGCTCGCCTCAACTTTTCCCACGGCGACCACAAGGGACATGGCGAAACCTTGACCCGCCTCCGCGCTGCCATCGCGTCTCGACCCCACAAGCATGTCGCTATCTTGCTCGACACGAAGGGCCCGGAAATCCGCACGGGGTTTCTCAGCACTCCCGATAAGAAAGTCACGATTGTCAAGGACAGCATTATTGAACTTACAACCGATTACGATTTTCTCGGGGACGAAACCAAGATTGCAGTGTCGTACGAAGATCTTACCACGTCCGTGAAGGTTGGAAGCCCGATCCTAGTCGCCGACGGTTCGTTGGTGCTCAACGTCACCGAAATCCGCGAGACGTCCGTGTTGGCGCAGGCGGCCAACACCGCTGTGTTGGGGGAACGCAAGAACATGAACCTCCCCGGGGCGAAAGTGACTCTGCCGACGATGACGGAACGTGATGAAGACGACATTGTCAACTTTGGGTTGGTGCAAGGTATCGACTTTATCGCGGCATCGTTTGTTCGTTGTGGTCAAGACATCGACAACATCCGCGCGGTGTTGGGACCTCGTGGCCGCGCCATCAAGATCATTGCCAAGATTGAAAACCAAGAAGGCCTGGAAAACTACGACGAGATCCTGGCCAAGACGGACGCTATCATGGTTGCTCGTGGCGATTTGGGCATGGAAATTCCCCCTGAAAAAGTGTTTTTGGCCCAAAAGATGATGATCCGCAAGGCCAACATTGCCGGGAAGCCCGTCATCACCGCAACGCAAATGCTTGAGAGTATGATCCACAACCCTCGCCCGACGCGCGCCGAGTGCACGGATGTGGCGAACGCGGTCCTGGACGGCACGGACTGCGTCATGCTCAGCGGGGAAACCGCCAATGGTGATTACCCTGTCGAGACGGTCCGAATGATGTCGAAGATTTGCATTCAAGCAGAAGGAGCGATTCACTACGACGAGCTGTACCAAGCGCTTCGCAACTCGGTGCTTGAAAGCGTCGGTGCGATGAGCACGCAGGAAGCGATCGCGTCGTCTGCCGTCAAGACCGCCATCGACATGGGCGCCAAGATGATTGTTGTGCTCACAGAAACCGGAACGACGGCGCGATTGATTGCCAAGTACCGACCGTCGCAACCGATTCTGGTCCTGACGGCGCTCGGCGAGACGGCGCGGCAGTCGGAAGGGTTCCTCAAAGGCACGTACGCCCGCGTGATGGGGTCCATGATTGGCACAGACTCGATTCTGTACCGTGCCGCAGACATTGGCAAGCAGCTCGGATGGATCCAGCGCGGCGATGCCGTCGTGGCAATCCACGGCATGCAAGAAGCACGTGCGGGGTCGACCAACATGCTCAAGGTGTTGGTCGTCGATTAACAAGTCGTATAAAGAATAAGTGTACGTTTCCGACTGCGCTGCGTCGATGAGGTCGCGCGGGTTGTCGCTACCGGCAGGGACTTGTGGACGAAGCGATATAGCTACTGCCGCAGCGACTTGGTGAATGAAGACGGTGCTGTGTGGAGCTCGCTGCAATGCCTACGCAAGAGATCGTACGATCGTGCGGTGGAGGATGAAGCAGTGGGCGAACGTACTGCTTCCACAGCAGGTCCAGTTGCTTCGACCGCGCTTCTAGCGCATCCATGTCGTTGAGGTTTCTTGGGTCTTTGGAAGAGGGGCGCGGAGAAGATGCCGCCGACGTCGTGGACAACAGCTTGCTCTATACATCGAGGAATTGTTGAATTCACGCCTGCGGCCGTTTATGTGGCGGTCACCTTGAACTTGGCGCGTGTCGCGGTGGTACAGGCAGCTGCGACCCTGTCTTCGAGCGACAGGTCGGCGAGCGATGGGTTGTTCAAAAGCGATTCCAACCGTGCCTGGGATATCCATCCGTCAGGATCTGCTTCACAATTCGAAAGCCGAACCTTGCCAATGGCAGCGACGACGAGGTGCAGCGCGCGCTCTTCCGTGCGCTTGGCCTCAAGCAAGGCGCTCTCCAAGTCGTGGAGCCGCCTACGTTGCAAGATAACGCAATGTCAGGGCAAGAGATCACGGACCGTTTGTCTGAATCGTGGAGCTGGTGGCGTTGGGCCTGCTGCACGCACGGCACAGATCAGGCGACGATTCGGCATCTCATGCTTTGAAGGCCACGCACCTGCTTGAGTCTTGCGTTTTCAGCCTCCAAGTGGCGCACCTTTTCCTCCAGGTATCGAGCTATTCGTGCCAGAGCGGTTGGTTCGTTTATAATTCGACAGACATACTGTGTTCCTGGGCCACTTTTTCCTCCTAGGACAAGTTGATGCAGGCCATGAGTTGGCTGGGAAGGAGCACGGATACAATCGCGGTAAGCCTTACGTCGATGCCGCGAGTTCGATCCACGAGCTTCTTCTGGAGCTTGGCCACCTACATGACGTTGGTTGGACGTTGGTGGACGAATGATCCAGATTCAACCTCTTGCTGCGATCGGTTCAAGTCGGCTTTGAGCTGGTCAATGAATAGCACTAACTCAACGTCTTTGTCGAATTGGGTTCGGTCCAGGTTGGGCACCGAAATGGACGGCGCGCGAGTGAGGCGACCCTTTGTCGAGTCGGTGGACGAGCCCATGATTTGAATTGAGGCACGCTTGGAGAGTTTTGATGACGACGCGTCTCGCGCACGGGGTGAGCGGTTGAGGGACGAAATTTCAGACTCGGTGCGGTAGAGCACTGGCGACGTCGACGCGCGGCGGAGTGGACTGGTCGAGGCCTGTTGGCCCAACGTATCCTGTGCAGATATCAAGATTTCTTGCAGGATTAAGTTGGTCGTGTCGATCGGAGCTACTGGCGCAGGGGTAGTGGGAGAAGCACGCTCGGCATGTGGTGGAGGAGGCTCCATCGGGGGCGGCGGAGGCGTCGACCTCAACAACTTGGAGAAGTTCATTTGGAAACTGACATGGGTCAGTGGTTTCGGAGGCCAGTGGTAACCGGTTACAATGCAAAAGGTCCAAGGCATGATGTGCTGGGTGCGACACCATGTTCAGAGAGGATGGCATTTGCGTCATCAAAGTACGGCGGCAGCGGCGGAGGTAGCGGCACCCACCACGCTGTCCTTGAAGTTATCTGAAGCCAGCATTATGTACGGATAACACATTAACCGGATAATCACCTTTCGCTGCTTTTTTCACATTGGGCAATTGGCGATGGACGAAATCCGCGCGCTCCAACGGGAACTGGCGGTGGCCCAGGAAGAGAAAGAAGTCTTCCTCCTGTCGGAGCGGAATATAATTGACATACTTATCAAGCTGCAGGCGCTGCAAAAGGTGGAGCTCATCTTCACGTCGAATGCCAAGGCCGTGCTGACCCCCGGTCAGCTCCAGAAGGAGATTCTCGAGCACGTGCAGTCACATGCCGGCCGCGTGTCGTTGCATGAGCTCCACATCAGTATCAACGTTGGCATGAGCTACATTGAAAAGTACGCCAAGGAGATTGTGAACAACCAAAGTCAAACGAACAACGTGCACTTGGTCGGGGACGAACTGATATCGGACAATTATTTGGACACGATCATGGCCCATGTGCGTGATGGCGTGGTGCAGGACACTGGCTTTGTAGGTTGGAAGCACCCTCTATCGTGTTCTAAGTGTCTGAATCCGATTAGATCACCATCGGACAGGTGGCGCAGCAGTACGGCGTCCCTGTCGAGTTTGTGCGCGACGCCATCCATGCTCGCTTCGATTCCGTCCTCACCAACGTCCACCTGAAAGACACTGTGTTGTACACCTCCTCCTACGTCCAAACGCAGCTCGAGCGACTTGGGGACGTCGCGCGTGCCCTCACACGACCCACATTGCTGTCCGAGGTCAGATTACCTTGTGCCGGTCCATTATAATGCCGATGACAGATAGCCGCGTCATCCCCTGCGTTGGACGAGCACCTTGTCGCGGCCTCGCTGGCGGACTTGATTGCATCACATGCTGTGGAAGGCCATCTTCGCGGGCGGGAGTTTGTTCCTACTGCGTTTGTCGAGTCGCAGCGTCAAACCATCTATGACTTCTTCATCGCCAACAACTATCTGCCCCATGCCTTGGCCGCTCAGTTGCAAGTCGCCAGTCGGCCGTATGACTTTCTCAAGAAGCGGTTCCCTGACTGCATTGACTTGGACGACGTCGTGGTCTCTGGAGCGCTGCTCTTGCATTTGGAAGGTGTGGTCGAAGGGCTCCATCACGACCGCAACTCGACCTGGCTCGACGTGCGGTCAGAATTGCCGTCGTCGGCCATGGATGCCAAGAATGCCGCGAAGCTGCTGACCAAAGCTTTGGATCGAGTGAAAGCTCAGACGAAAATGTCACCTGTGACCTCTGTTGTTCAAATTGGCGGGGTGTTTGCCGTGAACGCCGCCGTGTTGACGCAAACGATGGACAAATTCCAAGACGTTGCGAAGGTGCGCGCCTCGCACGCTGCGTATGGAGCATTGGAGGTTGGATCCTCTGACTCGAAGGCGAACAAGACAAAACCTTCGACAGGCAAGGCGTCGGGTACAAAGGGCAAGGCTGCACCCCACCGCACAATTTACCTGACGCACGACGAGCAAGTGGAGCTCATCATGTCGTGGTTTGACCATTGCGAGGGCGAAGATGAATTTGTTGCTGCCTTGCTCGAGTCGCTGCACGACTCGGTGGAAGGTTGTTTCGCCACGGCGGCAGCCAAAGCAGAAACGACGATCCATCGAGGAGATTCGTACATTCGCCGCGAACTTACCGAAAGATTCGAGGCCGGGTTTCACGACCGAGTTGGACACCTCGTTGTATTTCAAAAAGCCATCAACAAGTTGACTATCAAACTCGCCATGGCGACCGACGGCTCGGAAGGACTAGCAGTCATCGAGCGAGCGATTGTGCGGTCGACGGGGCTTGACTTGAGCGCATGGGTGCTTCAGTACGTCAATGAGCACCACCAGCTCGAACTGGAAGGCGTGCCGACTATCCTTGACCCGCATTCACCTCAACCTACCATGACAATATTATCTCCCAGCCACGAACGCATTCTGAAGAAGCGTGTGACATATGCATCAACGGTGGTCGAACTGTGGCGTGTTGCCCAAGGCGCGTCGCTGGCGGACCTCATGCAGCATATCAGCCAAGTTGCGTCGGCAATGGGCATTCCGTCCAAGAAGCTGGATCGGAAGAAGGAAAAGGCGATTGTCGCCGCATTCAAGCAGCGACTCGGGCGCTCCCTCGAGGAATGCGTCCAAGATGTCGAAAGCGATTTCAACGTTATTCTAGGGATAGTCTGCTCGCTCGTGTTCTTCCGCGTGACGTCGATGGCGCTACCGCTGCCTCTGTCAGCTTCCGACATCCAGGCTGTGTATCCAGTCCTCCGCCACGCCTTTGAATCGTCCGGAGTTGCCGCGGACACCATCCAGCTCGTCGACGACATGCACCGCGCGGCGACGGAACTACAGTTGCTCCAAGAGAACCAAGTCCTCGTGCGCCGAGCGATGGATGTCCTGGTCACGGCGTAATCGATGAAGGAATGATGTGCTTGCTAATTTACAGTTTGGACAACGACCGTCTGCGAGCTTGGTGGATGTACGGTTCACGACGCCGCAGAAGAGCGGTTTGCAAGGTGACAAAACGATCTGATGCCGCTAATTTCGCTGGTGATCCGTCCACGTGACGTGCAAGAGGAGGCATTCTTCGTTTTGGTCCGTGCCGTCGTTGATGAACAAGTAGACTTTTTTCGTGCACGAAATCGAATACGGAGCAAATGCGAGGCGCAAAAACCCGTCTGCGTTGCCAGGCAGGCGCAGCGTCGGTTCGCGGGGCTTCATGATGGTCGTGTCGCTCGATCTCAGCACAAACATGCGATCGTCGTCCCATGGGTTCCGGTACGAAATTTTCTACCATGCTCGGCTCGTTAGTGCTGCGATACCGTCAAAGAAGTGCCAACCTTGAGAACGGGAACGCCGAGCGGCAACGCCACATCGAAGACTTTGGTCACAATCGGCTCGGTCGTGTTGGCATGGAGCAGCCAGGACCCCACCAATTCGTGGCTGTCAACGTCTACTTGCCCGAATGAACGCGTGATGAGAAGCTCTGGCTGAGGATGGACATACCCACGACGTTGACGAGGACTTGGGTCGCCCCGACCTCCATCGAACAAAAGTGCACCTCAATTCGATTGAAAACGTGCGGAAGGAGCTGGAAGATGAGTTCGGGGTTGAACTACACGTCGATGTCGTGAGAAGAAGACACGAAAGAGCGACGTTGCGCACGTGAACGTTGCCTGGCTGGGAGCTGTAACATCGCACTCGACGCGGCATCGTGTCCCCCTTGAGGATGAGCTCGTTGCGTACGCCTTGGCCCATTGTCGCATGCAGGTCCAACCTATTCGCACCCATGAGTATCGGAACGACGTCGACAGGGCATACCGGAGCATGGACTGGACGCAGAGCCGCCAGATTTCGTACAGCACGGCATGATACATATCTTCATATAGCAGCAAGTAAAATTCGCCGCTCGCGGGGTACTCGCCGACACGATATTTGACAAAAATCTCTTGCGGCATGTGCTTGTGCTATGCACCACCTCGCGATGAACGGCCCATGTTGCGCAATATTACCTCGATCGGCTTTGTCTCGACGACGACGCCCGCGTCGGGACACGCGACAAATTTTTCCCGATTGCACCGTCGTCCATGGGAAGGCGCTTGATTCGACGTGCAGTCGTCGTGGTCGAGGCCTGGAGGAAGAAGCTTCAAGCACCGGCGGAGGATGCCGCCGGCCGCGTGAAACAGGCGATGGGTGCGGTGGCACACAAATGCGAGTGGCTGAATGTGGATTTGCAGCACCGACACGACGTGGCCATGGGCGACACTCTTGACGTAGACCGGGACAACTCGCGATTGCTTGTGCATCTGCAGCGTCATCAAGCGAAAAGGCAGCACGACAGCATCACCGCCTTCCAGCAATATCTCGTGCAAATCGTCAATCATGTCAACTTCGACGTTGCCGGCCCCACCCATGTCGACACACACTGGGACGCGGTCGCGGTAGTATCGCCACTCGACGGCATCCAAGACGAGGACAAGCTCGGGATCGTGCCATTCGATTCGAAATCGCTCAGCGTGACCGTACGGGTTTCGCACGGGAAATTCAAAGAACAGCATGGTGCCAAACCTGGGGAAAACATGGATCGTCGTTGTGACGTGGTCCCGCAGCAACGCGTGGATAAGCGCCTTCTTGTGGCCGTCGCGGTAGTATTGGACGACTTGCAACATCTTGTTCTTCTGCGCGAGAAATGCGTCGACTTGGGCTTGGCCGTGCGTAGGTACCAAATGATTCGACATGGATGCCGCTCGAACAAGTTCCCGCTGCGACTTGGCCATGGAGCTGTCTCGGTGGTGGTGTCGGAATTGGCGCAGCCGCTCGAGCTGCCGCGCGTACACTTTGTCGTACATGGTGGCGGGTGGCACGTCGCAAATGTATCCTGCTGTCCCGAGGTCGTCGATGACGCTGAGGCCGAGTTCCATCAAGAACTGGACAAAATCAACTCGCAGGACTTCACCAGTTGGCTTTTGAGTGTATTTTCCGAGCAGCGCCGTGGCAGGGACCCCGCGGGCCAAGGCCGCCACGGCTGCTTTGCGCAGTTTCATTTCCAACATGCGCGTTTCTGGCTCGGCACTGAAGCGATACTCGGGCATGACGGTGGTGTCCATGGCGATGCCATCTCGCTGACGAGCAGTTGTTTCCTTCTTTTTGTCGTCCTGTGGTCGACGGAAATTTGTTTGAACCGGTGGCTGGGTCTGTGATGACTTGGACGATTCGCTCGACGAGACGTCGGACGTAGCGGACTTGGACGCTCTGGACGATGGCTTGTCCGACGATGCTCCTTTCGTCTCGATACTCGCGCCGTTCGAGGGCATTTTGGACAACGGGGGAACGACTTGATACAACTTTTTGAATTCGTTCAGAGATATGGACGAGTTGGTATCTTTGTCGAGTGTCTTGCACAACGTCGCGATATCTTCGGGTGTGAAATCGACCTGGAGTTGTTTCAGTGCTGATGCAAACTCATCGTACGAGATCGATCCATTTCCATCCCGGTCAAAATGGGCAAACGACTGACTCACGTCCACGCCTTTGCTTTGCGCTCGGACGAGCAGCGCGCGAAGGGTCTCCAACGGTTCCTCTCTACATACCCCTTCTTTTGCACTCACAACTTTTCGAGAGCTCGATCGGGGTGGGGGATGCGTCTCTTCTGGCACCGTCAACGTCTTGCTCGAGTACAATTGCTTGAATTCAGTCATGGCAATCGTCCCGCTTTGGTCCTTATCCAGGAGTCGATGGACTTCATCAGCGTCCCTTTCGCCATTCACGACGCCCAGCTCGGCCAGAGCTTTGTCAAACTCGGCATATGTCACGTGGCCATCGCTGTCTGTGTCGAAGTGAGCGAATGCTTGATCCACGTCGACGCCCTTGTCCTTCGCCAACAACAGGATCTTCTGGAGTTGGTCCAGCAACGGGGACGAAGGTGTCGTCCGCTTTGCTGTTTGTTGGCGAGAACTTGTGGCGATGGACGGTCGCTTCCCGGGCCCTAGAGGGGGCTTCGTGACTGTACTGTCCGACTCGGTTCTGGTTGATTTGGCTGTCGTCGACGACTCGGGTGATCCTCCTGCCCCGCTTGTATCGTACAGCGCCTGGAACTCCTTCAGGGAAACGACCCCGCTCTTGTCGCGATCTAAATGCGCTTGAATCGCAGCCACGTCATCTGGACACAAATCGAATTGCAGCGACGTTAGGCCAGTCTCAAACTCGGTTGCGGTGATTGCACCGTCGCCGTCAGCGTCAAAATGCGAAAAGGCTGCAGCGATGTCCACGCCTTTCTCCTTTGCGCGAAGAAGGAGGACTTTGAGTTTATCCACACCGGCAGTGGTCACGTCTGCATTTGAAGCGGTCGCAGGATTTGCAACCGATAGAGCGACACAAGCTTCCTTCTTGGCCTTTGCCTTGACTTCGTTGTCTGGTTGTGCCTTGGATGCCTCCTTCGCAAGCCAAGGCTTGGATGCACCCTTGCTTGAATCCCGCCCGCACTTTGGTGGCGGCTTGTACAGCTTCTTGAATTCTTGTAGTGAGATCGATCCACTGTTGTCTTTGTCCAGCGCATGCATCACACTCTCGACGTGGGTATCACTGAATCCGTCTAGATGGAGCTCATTCAAGCCCGCCTTGAACTCTGCGTACGAAATCGCGCCGTTGCCGTCCTTGTCGAAGTGTTGGAAAGCTTGGTCGATGTTGACCCCACTGTCCTTTGCCCTGAGTAGCAGCGCACGCAACCCTTCCAGAGGACTTGTTGCGCTGCCTGGGTTCTCGTTTTGTCCTGTGGATGCATCGACGGCTGCTGGAGCTAGTTGCTTGTCACCTTTCGATGGATCCTTGTCCTCGGCCGGAACGCTACTTGGCTCATCCAAGTTTGAGCTTGCTTGTTTCGTCAAGGGAGGCTGAGTCGCCTTTGCCTCGACGTCGCTGTCACTTGACGCCGCCTTTATGGAATTCGCCGACCCTTCTCTGGATACCGGTGGATGCTTCCGCTCTGCGTTTGCTGGCATGGTGTGCTCTTGCATCCACAAGACTGCGATTTTGCTCCGAGCAATCGCCCCGGCATGTTGCCCGTCCAAATCGTTTCGAATCACGACCATGTCTTCCTCCGTTAAGTCGTCCAGACCGAGCTCCATCAGCGCTGCGTCCAACTCAACGTACGACATCGCACTGTCCTGTCCATCCGACATTCCAAAAGCTTTCGCCACGTCCGCGCCGTTTTCGATGGCTTCCCGCAGCAACCGGCTCAATTTCTGGATCGAGGCAGACTCTTCGGCAATTGGCGCATGCACGGGCTGGTCCGTTCCTCCTGGCCAAGTCGAATCTGGCCATGGCGAGTCGGCGTACAACCTCTTGAATGCCGCCATGGAAATCATGCCGCTTTTGTCCGTATCCAGCGCCTCTCGAATCACCGCCACGTCGGCCTCGCTCAACGAGTCCATGTGCAACTCCAACATGGCCGCGTCAAACTCTGTGATCGAGATCGAACCGTTCCCGTCACCGTCGAAATGCTGAAACGCCAGGTCAATGTCCACACCAGTTGCTTGTGCACGCAGCAAGAACTCGCGTAGTTTCTCGACGGCAGTCGCAGCCGCCACCGTTTCCGTGGATGGTTCCTTTTTCACGGGCTTGTCGCAGTCGCCAGACTCGACAGCTTCGTTGCCTGCAGTTTCATGGGTTGCGCGCAGGTCTTTCGACGATGGCGGCTTGACGGCATCATGCTCTTCGTTGCTGCCCTTTTGGACCGTTGGAGCACCCGTGATGGGGACCCCAGTCACGTCCGTACCCTCCACAGGGGGCTCGTTCATGCTGTACAGCTTTTGAAACTCGTCCAGAGAGATGGTCCCGCTCTCGTCCTTGTCCAGCGTCGTTTGTATCGTCGCGACATCGTCGTCGGACAAACCGTCCAGCCTGAGGTCTTTGATGGCTGTTGCGAATTCGATCCGCGTTATCGTTCCATTCCCATCTGCGTCAAAGTGTTTGAAGGCTTGGTCGATGTCAATGCCAGCTGCCTGTGCCTTGCGTAGCAGCGTGCACAACATAGTGAGCGAGGTCATGGAGGCGTCTGCAGGTGCGTTCGGTTGGTTTGACTCTTGGAGCGCTGTATCGGGGAGGGCATACAGCTTCTTGAACTCGTCGAGCGAAATCATTCCGTTCTGGCCCTTGTCCAACGCGCATCGAATCTCGTCCACGTCTGTTTCTGTGATTGCTTCGAGGTGCAATGCCGTCAGCGCCGCGCTGAATTCGACATATGATATGCTTCCGTTGCCGTCCGCATCAAAGTGGCTGAACGCTTGATCCACGTCGACTCCCTTTTCCTTTGCCAATCTCAAGAAATTGCCCAACTTTGCCACACCAGAAATCGGAGTCGCTGCCGGTTTTGGTGCGTCTTGTGTCGTGGCCGCAGACGCCGACCCCTTCTTCGATCCATTCTTGGCTAGCCATGGTTTGGCTCCACCGTTGGCCCCAGCCGTCGACGGGGCTTGGGGCTTCGCGAACGGTAGCGGCTCGTACAGAGCCTTAAAGTCGTCCATTGATATCGACCCCGACTTGTCTCGGTCCAGAGCATTTCGAATGTCTACCAGGTCCGCCGCTGTCAATCCATCCAACCCCAATTGCGCAATTGTCCGGTCAAACTCTTCAAATGAAATGACTCCGTTCCCGTTTGTGTCGAATTGGCTGAACGCGTCTGCAACGTCGATGCCTTGGTCTTTCGCTTTCAGCAGGAGATCCTGGAGCTTCTTGAGGCTCGGCGCGACCTTCGACGACGCACTGTCTTGCTTGGACAACGGAGGGCGTTGTTGTCGTCCAGACCTTGTTTTACGCATGTAGTTGGTCTTGCCAGGAGCTGCTGCCGGGCTATACAGCTTTTGGAACTCGTCCAGCGAGATGCAGCCGCTCTCGTCTTTGTCCAGTGCCTGTCGAATGTTGTCGATGTCAGCTTGCGTGAAATCGAAGTTCAGCTCCTTCAGCGCCACGTCCAACTCGTCATACGTGATCGACCCATCTTTGTCTTTGTCGAAGTGGCTGAACGAGGCATGGATGTCGACGCCTTGCGACCGCGCTCGCACGAGAAGCTCCTTGAGCTTGTCTATCGGGGATACGACCATGGCTGGCTCGGCAGTGGTGGTTGTGGGCGGGGTGGTGCCGACAAATGCACCGAGCTCCTCGATCGAGATCTGGCCAGATTTGGATGTGTTGATCGTGGCAAAGAGCCCTTGAATGTCGTTCTTGGTAAAGTCAGTAAACTGGAGTTTTGCCAGACCGACTTCGAACGCAGCCAAGTCGATGCGATCTGTTGCTGTGAAGTGCCCAAACGACTGGGCCATCGCTACCCCCTGCGCTTGTGCTTTGACCAAAAGGGCTTTCAACCTCTTGGCGGGGGTGACGTCCAAGAACGTTCGAAACTCGCGCAGGGACACTGTGCCCCCGCCGTCCTTGTCTAGATGCTTGAAGATCGATTCCATTTCGGCGCTAGTCCATTGGGTCGTCCCGAGCTCGTTCAAGGCAGAATGAAAGTCGGCGTACGACACGGCCCCCGTGCTATGCTTGTCAAAGTGAGCAAATGCGCTTTCAACGTCGACCCCGTCGGCGAGCGCTTTCTCGAGCATTTTGAACAGCTTGATCGGAGGTGGGTCTTCCCTCGCGCGCGTCCTTGGCGTAGCCAGCGCAACAAACTCGTCGTAGTTGATCTTACCATCCTTGTTCTTGTCCAGGAGATCAACGATAGCTCGCATCGTGTCGCCGTTATCGTCGACTTGCATCCCGAGCTCCTTCAGTGCTGTCATGAACTCTGCCGTCGAGATTTCCCGGCTTCCGTCCTTGTCAAAGTGGGCAAAACACTGAGCGAGGTCGACGTTTCGCGCACTCGCCTCCTGGAACAGCGCCGCGAGCTGCACTTGAATGGGCTTTGCCAACACATGCGAAGCGTCCTGGCCGAACACGAACGTTAGGAACTCCTTATACGACACGGACCCGTCGCGGTTTGCGTCGCATTTGTCCAGCACAACGTTGAGCTCGGCAGGACCGAGCGGACACTTGAGGGCCTTGAGTGCCGCCTGGAACTCCATGGCAGACACTTCGCCACTGCCGTCGTGGTCAAACTGGGAAAAGGCGTCCTGCACACTAACGCCTTGGTCGGCTGCCCTCGTCAAGATGCGGCGCAAGCGCGATTGAATCATCTTGGCGGCGTCGAACGGAATTTGCACAAACGCAAGAAACTCGGCGATGTCGATGCTCCCGCTCTTGTCCTTGTCCACACGTAGCACAATCTCTTGCAGCATCGCGGCGTTCAACTGGCCGTCCAGGTCCAAATCGGTCAGCACTTTCATGAACTCGGGGTACGAAACAGCGCCACTGCCGTCGGTGTCTATGTGCAAGAAGAGTTCGCCGATGTCGACGCCTTTCGCAATCGTGCGTTTCAAGATCGCCAGAAGCGTCGCCAAGACGCTATCCGTGGCCAGGGTTTGGAGGCCCATGTGCTGAATGAATTCGAGGTACGAAATGCTTCCGTTCCCATCGTCGTCCAGCGATCGACAGAACTTGTCAAAGTCCTGGCGTTTGTCTGGCGCGACGACATATCCGACATGTTTCAGCGCCATTTCAAATTCGCGCGCCGTCAGCTGTCCGTCCCCGGACGTGTCTAGTTGTCGAAACAACGCAGCCACATTCACGCCCCGTTGCGCCGCACGGACAAACACCGCTTGCAGTTCCTGTCGAATGGACAGATGCAGGTGCTTGTTCAGGAACGCCACAAACTCGACGTAGTTGATCGTGCCATCGTGATTCGCATCGAACGAATCGACCACTTCACGGAGACTGTGTGGAGAGCACGCTTGGAATTCTGGTCCGAGAGTGTACACGCCTTGAATGAACTCGGCGGTCGTCAAAGTGCCGTCCCCGCTCGCGTCCAGCGCGTCAAACATCATTCGAAAGTCCACCCCACGAGCGAACGCGTTTAGAAATGCCTGTCGTACGTCTTCTGCCAACGAAAAGGTCGCCGCCGCTGCTTCGTTCTTCACCGGGGACACGGAAAAGAGTGCCAAGAGCGCCACCGCATCCAACCTGTTGTTCCGTGAGGTCTGTGTTTGGAACCTCCGGCACAACCGCTCGATTTCGTCCTTGGTAATCGACGTGGCATCGCTGTGCCCACGCGTGTGGTTGTTGCCGTGCGAGTTCTTGGCCGACCGACTGCACGGATTGGGATCGTACAAGTGTTCACGAACGAGAAGTTGCTTCAACTCTTCATTTGAATCTGCAAGTGGTTTTGCTCGAACTCGATGGCGCGGTCCCTTCGGAAGCAACATCGGGTCGGACGACGGGGGAGTGGCGAACCGCCAGTTGCCAGTGGCATCCGCATCGCCAACAGGCTTCACTATTGCAGGCGGGCACGCAGTTGACGACGACGCAAAGTTGCTCATGAGCAACTGTACCGCCCCAATGGAAGAATTCACCGACAGCGCCGCGGGTGCCATGGCGTCGGCCGAGCGACGCACTTCGAATTCAGCATGGTACTTCTTAACTCGCTGGCCTTGCCGCATCAATTCACGCAACGGAACAATCATCGAGCCGAGTGGGAGCAAGCTGTCACCATCCCACACGTCGACGTGCAAGGACTTGGTCAGCAGGTACGTGGCGAAGGCTGCCGCCTCCAATGGACACTGCTTCGTCGTGTGGAGTTCGAATTGGATGGCCAGCGACGGCTTCTTTGCATGGTCTCGGCAGAGCAAATACGTGCCAGCGGCTGGTGTCGATGTCACCACAAGACGTTCCGACTTGGTCGGCTCGAACGTGTAAAACTGAAACGAAAAAAACAATGACGCCGGAAGCGGAGGCGTTGGCGGGCCACCAGAAGGGGCCACCGCGAGGGCGCGAAATGCAGCAAACTGGAATTGAATCTCCAAGAGATTCAGGCCGTCTTTGAGTTCATCCTCGACAGTCTTTACGGGAGGTAGCGGCCGCATGACTGAGGGCGGAATATGCTGCTTGTTGTTGTCAACTGGAACAGACGTGACTGTGTCGTAAAACCCATGCCGAGTCAGGAGCGACTTGGATGCACGAGATAGCTCGTAGCTGGGCGTAGGATCGTCTGTGATAACGGTGGTAGGAACGTCGTTGAATTCGAGGGTATGCTGGGGATGGTGGGGAGGCTGATTGGTCGCGCGCTTTGTCGGCGACGTGGCGGCGGACTTTTGTAATGGTGCTTGCAACGTCCTTGCGAGCGCCGCATCCAGTTGAGCTTTTTGGTAGAGGTCCCGAAGCCACGCGTCTCGATCGGTTTCGGGTTTGGTGTCGTTCTTCGTTTCTTCGTCATCGCCCTCCGACTCAGACGACATCGCCGCGCCTTCGACGAGTAACTCCATGTCGCAAGAGGCAAACGATTCCTCGAGCTTGCCTGCTTTCAGCGCATTCTTCCACACAGGTGACGTGTAAATGACATTGTCCGAGTACGGCCGCGCTTTCGTTCCGCTCATGAGCTCCACATGCATCGGCTCGTCCTCTGTAAACTTGAGTGATTCTTCCAGTTCAAGCAAATGCTTTTGTTCGCACCTCGTTGATCTCGCAACAACGACCGATCGTGGTAGTAAAATTTCTTGCCGTCGCTCGGAACCAACGCGCGCGCGCCTATCGTGACGACAACAACGTCTTCGGTCGGCAACGGCTCCTTGTCATTCTTAGGCTTGGCGCCTTTTGGCCACACGAGTCGAAAATGCACTGTGCACTGCAGTAGAACGACGACAGCCACGAGCGGACTCAGCGTGTATCCTTTTAGCTTCACGGACTCGGTCACGGCGGTCAGTGTATTGCTTCCATGTTCGCATTTGAGTGGCACCGTGTGCTGGCGCGTGCGGAAGCACCGTCCATTGTGCAAAGCCACCTTGAGGACGCGCGTCGCTACTTCGCCGTGGACGGACTCGACATCTTTGTGGATTAACTTCCGCGTTTTTGCAAGCCGCTCGATCAAGTCTTGTTCGAGCTCTTCGCGGAGATGCACAAACGCTTGGACGGGGGTGACGACGATCGAAAAGTCCTCGGCCATCGCGATTTCCCGTGGGATTTGAAACACCGCGACGTTTGCTTGGGTGCTCCCCACCAGGTTGTCGCCTTTCAAACCGGGTATCTTGTCCAACGAGCTCACGATCTCGTTCTTTCGAACAAGCGCGTGTAGCTTGGTGAGGCCGTCGTGGAGGTGGACGTGATAGAGCAGCTTGCAACCTGCGACTTTGGTTTGGTTTTGCCAGTCGGCCTGGTTTACCACGTACAAGTGTCGTGGCGACCCTGCGAATACGTTCACCGTAAGCGTTTCGTGCGCCAGCCCCAGCAGCTTTTGGCCGAACATTGGCAGCAAGCACCAACCGCAGCCATGTGACGCTGTGGTCAGAGACGATGCCGGGTCCTTCTCGAACGCTACAAGCTCGACAACAGCCACACAATTTGGATCGACTACATCCGAGATAAAGCCGACAGAAATCTGAACAACGACGTCAGCTTTGCCATTGTCGAGTAGCTCGGGGCTGAGCCACGTGTTGCCAAAGAATCGCTTTGTGAGGCTGTGGAAAAACGTCATCTGAAGGCCATACGTGAGCATGGCACCTTCCAGTTGCTCTGTGAGCGGCCAATTCTTGACCAAATGCAAATCGACGCTGTAGCCAGACACCTTGTTTACTCGGGCCGGCGCAAGAGGTCCCTCCGGAACAGGCATCACTAGGTTTTCCTTCCGGAACCGTTCAAACACTTTCTCTCGCTCGGGCCAGAGCTCCGACCCACGTTTTCCCTTGAGCTTCGTAGGCAGTTTGGGTTTTGTCTTGATGACAGGTTTCATCGATGACTTGCGGCGCTGCACCGGTGGTTGGAATTGTGCAACTGGTCCCGACTTTGAATTCGATTTGCTTTCCTTCGAAGTAGCATTCGATGACGCTGTCGACCTCAATTGAGGCGTAGGTGTAGATGGAGTTACAGTGCTAATCGCTCGTTGAGGTTGTGGTGAGGTCGGTTGTTGCTGCGATTTTGTCGGACCCGGTGATTGTGCAGTTGGTGCCTGTCGTGACACAGGGCTAGTTGGCGTCGCCAGGTTGGGTCGTTGAGCTGGAATCTGCTTTTTGGTGGTGCTGGTCGCCTCAGCTTGGGCGCTGGTTGCCTTGTCGGGCAATTGAACCACCTCGGGCATGCTTGATCACGGTGGACGTCTTGAACGGCGCCGAGCACTGTGGCAAACTTTCTGCGTGCCAAATTGTTCGATCTCTTTGAAACGGCTATTATCTTGATTGGTTATAAATCAAGGTTAAAGTTCACATTATTGGATGAATACCAAAAGATTATTACCCAATCGTATGCCATTTGAATTCACCCAATCAGTATTCGAATTCTACCACTACATCGTTCATCATGATGCGGTGGACGAAGATGCGCGCATTGCATGGCCCGGCCATGCGGCGGCGTTTGTCGACTGCTGCGTCCAAACCGCAACTTGTTGCATTTAACTCGCTCACTGGACAGCTCGATGCGTTTCCTACGTCGTCATCGCCGTTGAAATGGTACGTGTGTGGACCGACTGTGTACGACAGTGCCCACCTTGGCCATGCGCGAAGCTACGTGAGTCAAGATATCTTGCGTCGCGTGCTCACACAGCACTTCCATCAAGAAATCTTCTTGGTGATGGGGATGACGGACGTTGACGACAAGATCATCGCCGCTGCTGCCTCGCAACAGACCACCATGACAAACATTGCGCGAACGAACGAAGCGGCGTTCTTGCGCAACTTGGCTGACCTGAACGTCCTCCGAGTATCCTCTATCACGCGTGTCAGCGAACACATTCCAGAAATCATTGCGTACATTCAAGGTTTGGGCGCGAACGGGTTTGCGTACGTCACGTCGGACGGGGTATACTTCGACACCGTCGCGATGGGAGCGAAGTACGGCAAGTTGGCACCAAACACGCCGCAAGAGTACGACAATGTCGTGCCTGAAGACGGCGCCGTTGGAGGGGAGAAGCGAAACGTGCGGGACTTTGCCCTGTGGAAGCTGTCCAAGTCACCGGAAGAGCCAGGGTGGGAGTCGCCGTGGGGCCGGGGCCGCCCGGGGTGGCACATCGAGTGCTCTGCCATGACACACCACGTTCTTGGCGACGCCATCGACGTGCATTCCGGTGGCGTGGACCTTCGGTTTCCTCACCACAACAACGAGATTGCCCAGTGTGACGCGTACCACCACCACGCGTGCGGTACGAGTGGTTCATGTCTTGGTCCATCGTTCCCACTGTGATTCGGTCGTAGATCACACGTGGTGCAAACACTTTGTACACTTTGGTCACTTGTACATCAAAGGCCTCAAGATGTCCAAGTCGCTCAAGAACTTTATCACGATCGACAGCCTCCTGGAAACGTACTCGGCCGACACGTTCCGCGTCTTCTGCCTCCAGTACAAGTACAACATGAACGTGCACTTTTCCGAAGACCGCATGCGCGACGCGAGCGCGATTTACCAGCGCTTCCTCTCGTTTCTTCAAACGCTTCAATCGCATGTCAAGGCCGCTGCCCACAGTCCACGTACGCTGCACTCCACGTGTCCAAGTGTTTGTTTTTCTGACGTGGACGGAGCGTTGTAGTGTCGCGACGCGTCGACGGCGTCGATCACACCGTACTGGCTGCCCTGGCGCAATGCAAACAGGATGTGGATATTGCGATGCGACACGACTTTGACACGCCGCGCGCCCTCCAACATCTCTTGGATCTTATCTCGCACACCAACAAGACATGGAAAGACCATCCGTCCATGTCGGTCGAAGTGTTGTGCACCGTTGCCACGTATATCGTGGACACGTTGACGCTGTTTGGTCTCGCGACGCTGCGATTTCCTTCGCTGCGGTTGGCAGCGCCTGTCGCGGACGACGCCACCTCGTTGAATTCGATTCAAGCGAACGACGTGATGGACGCTTTCACAACGTTTCGCGCCAATGTCCGCGCGTTGGCGCTCACCAACACGTCCGACAAAGTGGCACGGGATATCCTCAACCTGTGTGACAATGTGCGGTGCGTATTGCATCGATGTCCCTTTCGGTCGTGGCGTGACATGCTTTAGAGACGTTGAATTACCAGCGCTGGGTATTCAACTTGAAGACGTTGCCCCGGGGAAATCCTTTTGGAAGCCCCAGCAAGGCGACGACGTGGCGGCTGCCGTCGACAAGTCGTCGTCCGAAAAAGCTATTCTTGCGATCAAGGCTGCCGAGTTTGAGGCCGAGATGCAGATCGCACCGGCCTCGTACTTTTGCCAGTCTCGTCAGTTTCAGGGAAAGTTCACCGCCTTCGACGACCAGGTACGGGAGAGTCTTTGCCACGTCCTGGGCTCAGTTCATTGTCGGTGTAGGGCTTGCCAACGCACGACGCGGATGGTGTGGAACTGACCAAGACGGCGCGCAAAAAACTCGCCAAGAAGCTCGACAAGCATGCCAAGTCGTATGAAAAATTTTGGAGAAAATCCCCTTGAAATATATGTCTTTCGACACGCTAGCTAATTTGTTGTCCATTTTGAACCGGGAAATGTGTACAGAATAACAGGACAGGCCGTTGCAAAATTCAAATTAGCACCTTACATGGAGCAGATTGGTCCACGTGGCTGTGTTCGGCGGCCCGCCTAGCAATTTGAGTGCTGTCGAAGGTGGCCATGTGGAAGTCTCTGAAAGGCCTCGATGCGTATCCCAAGACGATGGAAGAGTTCAAGGTCCGCACGACACAAGGCGGCATCAGTATGTGCTTTCTACGTATGTGCGCTGTGCCTCACGTGCAATGTTAGTCTCTGTCGTTGCGATCGTCCTCATGGTCGTGCTTGTCATCTCGGAACTCAACTTTCATCTCATGGTGGTGCGTGTCCCTTTGATGTGCTGCATTCTCTGCGGGATGATTATGAATTCGATGGACATTAGGACACGGTGGACAAGATGTACGTCGACGGCGAGCGTAACGTCAACCTCCTCATCAATTTTGACATCGACTTCCCCAAGTATGGCAACTTTTCTCGAAACGCGGACATTTTCACGCATTCTCGTGTAGAATGCCGTGCTCCATTATATCGGTGGAACATGGGGACATGCAAGGCCGTGTCCACGTACAGAGCTAATATCTCTTGACACTTCTGACGTCTCAATCGGTAACTTCATAGCTGGACGTCATCGACAACATCCACAAAATCCGCCTCGATACGAATGGTACGTGGCGCAGCAGTACATGTGCCATGGCCCCTCATATTTTGCATAGGCAACTCGCTTGGCGAAATGGTCAAGCACGAGGTACATCCCGCGGTGCTTACTTCCGTCAAGTTCCGACTAGATGGGGAACGCCCTCAAGGAAGAGCACGTCAAGAGCCATGTAGACAAGTAAGATCCATGCGCCATGTCCTGTTCGTAGGTCATTCGATCATGCGTTGCAGGGGCTACTACTGCGGTAGTTGCTACGCCGCCGGCGAGCCTGGCGACGTCAGTTTGTTGCCGCTCCCGACGTCAGCTCTCATCTTGATGAGATAGTGCTGCAATACCTGTGACGACGTCAAGAAGGCCTACGCTATCAAGAACTGGGCCATGCCGAGCATGCATTCTGTGTCGCAAGTACTGTTGGCGACGCCACATATATCGCACGCAGGTTCCTTGAGGCTGATGTTGACGCTGGTGATACAGTGCATGAACGACGAGCTGGAAGGAATCTTGAACGGCACCGTAAACGAAGGATGCCGCATTTTTGGCCACTTGGTCGTTGCCAAGGTATGTCCTGCGCTTAATCTCGACATGGATCAAAATGGCGTGTGGATGCAGGTTGCGGGGAAATTTTACTTTGCGCCGTCACGAATCTTTGAAAACGGCTACTTGCTTGACAAGGACATGCTGGACTTGACGTTCCGGTCTTTTGATAACACGCACAAGATCAAGACCCTCACGTTTGGAGACGAGTACCCAGTACGTCGTCCGACTCGCACGATTTGATGGACCTCGCGATGACGACGAATGAGTAGAACATGAAGAACCCGCTGAACTCGCGCAACAAGACGCTTCCTGCTGACCAACGCGGCGCGTACCAGTACTTTCTCAAGGTCGTGTCCACCGACTACACGTTCCTCAATGGGGATGAGATCAAGTCGAACCAGTACTCGGTCACGGAGCACTTTTTGCAAATGACCCCCGCGGGACACAAGGGCCTTCCTAGCGTTTCGTTCGCATATGATTTCTCACCGATCAAGTTTCGCATCGAGCAAACGCAGAGCGGTCTCCTTCCCTTCTTCACCAGTATCTGCGCTATTGTCGGTGGAGTGTTCACAGTACGTTTCGTCGTCCGTTCGCTGACACCACCCCCGCTTGACGCTTGTCTGATGCGCGCAGGTGATGGGGCTCGTGGACTCGGCGATGCACCAGCTCTCGACCAAAGCAATCAAGAAGCCGACGCTTCTTTAGAATCGCACGATGGATGAGTCGAAAAAAACGCAATTGGACCTTTTACTCCATGTAAGCTAAACGAGCAAAACAATTTGACGACAGAGGGACGAGCAACCGGTTTCAAGACGACGCCACAAAAGCGACTGAGTGAAGTTCAAACACAGGAAAGTTGTCCGCCACAAGAATAGGATCATGGCGCACACTGCAGCAGAGTCTAGCCGCAACTTTGGCCGTCGTGGATTCGTTTCGTTGGAGTTGTGTACCCGTTTTGCGCGTTTTTGCATGCGACTGGAGAAAAAGCGCCAGGTTCCATGGGGTGATGGATGCTTCTTTGACTCTATCGCAAGGTATCGTGGCTGCGATATCCTGAGCATTGCTTGTGGCGTTACTTGATTCGTGGTGGTTGAGATCGCGTCCACCGCCGTTGAACGCATACGTTTTTATAGATCGAAAGTATAACGTGGCAGGGACGATCATGCGTTTTATGCGGCGCGCACCACAATGAAATTCTCGGAAAGGGAGTGGATCCGCTAAAGTCCGAATCGCACTTAGAAATCTGTCGGTATTTCAGTGGTTGAGGTGGGGCTGTCAGAACTTGATCTTCAGCGGCGCCGCCATCATGACGACGACCACACAGGCCGCCCTCGCTGTGCAGGACTTGACCACGCTAGACGTGAAGACGTTGACTCCACTGACGCCTGACGTGATCTCTCGTCAAGCGACCATCAACATTGGGACGATCGGTCATGTCGCCCACGGTAAATCCACGGTCGTGAAAGCAATTTCGGGTGTTCAAACCGTTCGATTCAAGAACGAATTGGAACGTAACATTACGATCAAGCTTGGGTATGCCAATGCCAAGATCTACCGATCGGAACCACAAGCACCGAAGGTTGCTGCGTCGGATGACGTCGCTGCAGCCCCGGCGGCCCCCGCTGGCCCCATGTACTCTGCATTTGGCAGTTCTAAACCCGACAGATTTACCGACGACAAGGGTGTGACGTGGGCTCTCCAGCGCCACGTCAGTTTTGTGGATTGTCCCGGTCACGATATTCTCATGGCGACGATGTTGAACGGTGCTGCTGTCATGGACGCCGCGTTGTTGCTGATTGCAGGTAACGAAGTGTGCCCGCAGCCCCAAACGTCGGAACACTTGGCTGCCGTCGAAATCATGCGCTTGCAAAACATCATTATTCTCCAGAACAAGGTCGACTTGATCAAGCCGGATGCGGCGAAAGCGCAGCACGAGCAAGTGAAGCAGTTTGTCGCGGGGACGGTTGCTGCCAACGCTCCGATCATCCCGATTTCCGCCGTGCTCAAGTATAACATCGACTTGGTGTGCGAACACATTGTCCGAAACATCCCGATTCCGCTTCGTGACTTTACGAGCAAGCCCAAGCTGATTGTTATTCGTTCGTTCGACGTCAACAAACCAGGACAGGACGTCGAGTCGTTGGAAGGCGGAGTTGCTGGTGGTTCGATCCTGCAAGGGGTGCTCCGTCTCGGTGACGAAATTGAAGTGCGACCAGGTATTTTCTCCAAGGACGACGATGGCAAGGTCAACTGCACGCCCATTTTCAGCCGCATCGTGTCGTTGAAGGCCGAAAAGAACGACTTGCAGTACGCCGTGCCCGGTGGGCTCATTGGTGTCGGCACGCTGATCGACCCAACCCTGACGCGGTCGGATCGGTTGGTCGGCCAAGTGTTGGGGTTGAAGGGCAGCCTGCCTGACGTGTTTACAGAGCTCGAAATCAACTTTTACCTCCTTCGGCGTCTCCTCGGTGTCAAAACGACGGAAGGGTCGAAGGGGTCGCGCGTCGAGAAGCTCACCAAGGCCGAAGTCCTCATGATTAACATTGGGTCGACCACGAGTGGCGCCAAGATTCATGCCGTGAGGGCAGATTTGGCCAAGATTGTCCTGACGCAGCCCGTGTGTACACAAGAAGGCGAAAAGATTGCGTTGAGTCGCCGAATTGACAAGCATTGGCGACTGATTGGGTGGGGCGAGATTCGGCGCGGCACCAAGATTGAAATCGCATAAGGAGCAGCAACCCGGTAGCCAGAGTAGGAGTGGCCATCCAACCACACCGTCATCAATGGATCATTTAGACATATTCAACTGTGCCACTCGCGTTGCAAGGGCGTGGACGCCACCATCATGCACGGGGGATTGGGCAGGTTTTGGTAGATGAATAGCTTCCTCTGCAACGGAGTCGGCAACATTCGATGCAGTCGTCTCGGGAGCGACGTTGCTGAGTGCCTCCAACTCGGCCGCCAGGGCATCGTCGTCGAACGCGACGCCAGGCGCTACGTGCGGCAACGTGACCAACTCGACTCCAACGAGGGATGGTGTACCTGTGGACGAGAGCAAGACATCGATCTGCGATGCTTCATCTGCCACGATTTGCCACTCGGCGACTGCGTCGTCGACCGCGTTCGCGGTCAGACCGAGCGAGTCCCGGACATGGTGCATGCTCGCAGAAGCAACCTTGTACCCGTCGACGACCTGGACTATCGCGTTGGAGACAAAGCCGAAGCAAGCAACGTCGCAGTCTCACCAGGGCTTGAACATGCATGTCTCGAAGTTGATGCTCTGTCTGAAGCAAATTCAATAGCCCTGCTTGCCGTTGCGCCAGGCTGTCGCCGAGAGTTTTACTGTGGCGCAAATACACCAGCGCGTCGGTCAAGTTGTTGGCCCGTTTCCGCGCCACGGCTTTGGCTTTCGTCTCGTCCATCTAAACGTTTGTTGCTGTGAAGTGAATGGTCTACTTGTCGTCGAGACGAACCTTTGCTTGTAGCTTGGCCATCGAAACCTCTAACGTCGCGATCATATGCTGCAGCACCAGCAAACTCTCGTCCCCTGCAGTCACCAACGCGGGGCTTTGCCCTCGGTGGATTTTTAGTAGCTACAGCGCGAACCCGTTCAGAACGTCACCAATGCGAGGTTGGCTTACATCGCCGCGGATTACAGCCTGCTTGGACCATGCTAAATACTTGGCAATCCACGCAAATTCTGTCGGCGCGAGGTCCTTCAGAATCGACGGGATTGCCATCTCGTCGGAGATAGAGGCACCCACACGAAGACAAAGTGCGTGGAACGAACAGCTCAATCGCGGACCACACGTCGCATGGTCGTTCTGGCTCAAGCAAAACGTCCGCTCTGTCGGTTCCAGTTCCGACATGACAAAATCGACAATGGCATGTGCGATGGTCTTCAAAACTTCCATCGGCAAATACGGTCCTGGAGGAATCCTGCGGGCAGCCGAGGAAGTAGACGACTCATCGTTCCACAGAGAGTGTAGCGAATGGAGACCCCATCGCGCTGGAGTCACAACAGCAGTTCGAAACAACCACCTGCGTCATTTGGTCAGTTCATCGTGGGCAATGAGAACACATGCCTGACCTTGGCAACGACACCTGCTCACACATGGCCTGAAATTCCTCCAGATGAATTAAATCTTTGTCTTGAATCATGTGTGACTGCACACAGCGACAGTTAGAACAAGTGATGCTTGCCGATGGAACGCACGAGCACATGATTGAGTACGACGGGGACGGGCTCGACGCCTTTTCTGACAAAGCGACGTGCAAGAGACTCAGGAAAAATGAGCAAGGACGGTGTCAGTGCCGAGTTCTTCGAGTTGTCTGTCGCTCGTCCACTACAACCGAAGCGTGAGAATCGAATCCTGTAAGGTAGGAAACCTACCGCAACGTCCACAGCACGGCAGGTTTCCCTGGACATCCACTTGAGGCGAGTACATGAAGAGATGCGACTCACATGCGTGCAACATCTTGGCGTCAAAGATCGCGCTGGAGCTGAACAGCGCCTCCATTCGGTCATCGTCATCCCATTCCTCGAAGAATGCCATCGTCCCGGCCAATATGTCGATTCCGAAGAAGTCGTTCACATGCTGCTCTTTGATTGGGTCAAGCAATCCTGCTATCGGATTGGTCCGCTGAATCGAGGTTTTGACTGAAACGGCTTATGCCGGCGACGGTTGGTGCGTCCGACTTGGCGAGTCTGGAGGGATGGCTGACCGGCCGGCGACTACCTTCAGCACGTCTGCCTCGAGCAGTGTGGCATCATCGGCGCATGGCGACTACGACAGCTGCACGGACAATCCACCGCCACGTGTGCGATCGAATCGATCGGTGCGTCGGCAGCACTCCACTCGTTGCATTGCGACTTCATGCATCCCTGGCTGTAGGTATCCATTTTGGACAACCGTGACGCAAAGGTAAAGAAGTTTTGTCCATCCGACGATACCGTCTTGAAGGAAAGCCTCCAAGTCCAGCAAAGTTCCAAGACCTGCGTGACGACCGCGACCACTCAGCTCAAAGTCCTGTGCCGCAAGTTTGCCGTCCTGTCGGAAAAAGTCAAAGTACGTAGCTCAACAATAGAGAGAAATCAAGTGATGTTTTCATGCAGCAAGAGGCCAAGATGCGCGAAGACGCCGAGAAGGAAGTCCGCCGACTGAACGCAATCATTCAAGGTACGAAAAGGCGACGTGGATGGCGTGAACCGTGTCCGATATCGTAGATGCGACAAATCCATTGATCACGTCGACGCGGTCGGATGCACAGGTGCGTGAACAACCCTGCGATGGGCATCGCTAAAGCGATGACTAATAGCAATACCTCCGTGCGCAGAAGGACGAGTTGGCGGCCGTGCGGGACGAGCTGCGTCGAACGAAAGAAGAGTTGTATCACGTCACGCAGGCCTACGACAGGCTTCGCGCCGAGTTGGATCAGTTCCACCACCATCCTCCACCGATGCCGCAGCCCGTCCATCACCACCAAGAGAGCATGCTTGATTCCCAAATCCAATGGGATAGGGAGCAGTCAAGTCGCATTCACGACACGTTGTCGTGCACGATCGCGGAACTGCATGACGAGCTCCATGCGAAAGAGGTATGTTGACGCCGCAGGAGATATACTGGTCTTGATTGTGTGGCCTCCGCAGGTCGAAATTGAATCCCTGCGAGCGAGTGTGCAACGAGGTACGACGAGGTGATGGGAACGGTCGTCCAGTCAACTCCATCCCTGGAATGAGTATAGAGAAAGCCAAGCAAAGGGAAATAGAGCAAATGACCGCGTCGCTCGAAGCGCAAAATAGCCAAGACAAGGACCAGTTGTCGAAAGTTACGCAAAGTTTGCGAGACATGACGCTGAGCCATGCGAACGAGATCGAAAAGCTGCATGTACGGCAGCACCTCCGTTCCTGCCTTATGAATCTGACCCAACATGGAGGGCAGGTGGCACAGGACACCATCAACGAAGAACGGACGGTCAAGGACGCTTTACAACATCAAGTCTCAACGCTGCATCAAGTCAATGATGCGTTGCAAAAGCGTTGTGATGCTCTCGTCCGTCGCCATCAGCTGAACGCGACCTTTCTCGCGGAAGTAGGTCCTGCGTTGGTTTGAGTGGCGGCCGTGACTCGGCTTACGTGTTGTGATCGTAGGCACAAGGGCTCAAGACCCAATTAGCAGAGCTCGAGACACAGCACGAAGCGCTCGTGAAGGATGTGAGTTCCTACTGGATGGCACTACTCGACGGGAGAAGTATCGGCCTGACTCGCTTCGCGGTGTGCAGATGCGCGACGCCAAGCAAGCTCATTACCAAGACGTGGAAGCTCTCAAAGCCACGCTCCACGAAAGCCAGTCAGCGACTCAAGACGCGGAGAAGCGCGTGATGGAACTGCAAGGCGAGCTCACGGCTGTGGTGCGTCCATCGCAGCCGCAAATTCTTGTTTGCTTCATCACACTCGTGTAGCGCATTCAACACAACACCATGTCCGAGTACATGATATACGACCCCAAGCGAGCCCAACCGATCCCATCGACTGGCTCAGACAACCACAGGTACTTCCACCTGCACAGGACTGGCGTTGGCGTCATATGCGTGTGCAGAGTGGGGAGCCACTACTCCTTCCCCCGCATCTCGCCTACGTGTGCTGGTCACCATGCCCCGCCACCAGTGAGGTCGTCCTACCATCCACGCTCGCACCATTCCACGACTGCCCCACATGCAGCTCCCCATTCAGGGCCATTCTCGCGCCCTTCACCAGTGTCGCAGCCGCATCTTTCCGGTCCTCAGTGTCCCTCTTCCCACCAACCTCAGTCGAACAATGTCCACGGGATTCCCCATCCAGGATACCTCGCTCAAAGCTCGCAGGGGACCCCACAAAGCTACAGCGACTCCTCTAAGGTATTGCTTTCGACCATGACTCGGTTCTTTACAAGAGGCGATACAGCACAAAATTGCCCCACCTTCGCGAGATCCATTCTACTGTGACACGTATCGACCGGAGCTGGAGCGTCGCCCCGCGGTTGCAGTCGTCAGGCACTACGATCCAGAGAATGAACAGCCCAAAACCACAGATCTTCACCACCACTCTGTGCCTTTGGTGACTGATGCCGCCACATCGCAACCTACCTTGGATGGCCGATCCAGTACAATCAGCAGCACCCGCTCGACAGGAGCAAATGCTTCATCGAGCGCATCAGACCACAGCATCCTGCGTGCGCTAAAGAGTCGCAACAAGCAGCTGCAGGAGCGCCTGCAACAAGAAGCGGACGCGACGTTCCAACTCGAGGAAGAGATCAACATGATCACGTCATCGTATCACACTTTGCTGCACCCCCAGGACAACTAATGCTTGATCATAACGAGAACATTCCATGCTGTAGCTCAAAAATGTGTTGGACCACGGAATACTCTTTCAGAAATTCTTGAGGTTGGTGGTGTTACGACTTTGCACGCAAAATGTCCAATTCGGGGGGTCGTGTGGGGCGCTGGCCTGCAATCCATCTCGTGAGTCAATAAGACATCAAGCAATAAAATCCTCACCTTTTTCCAGCCGCGCCAAGTTCTCGCGTGTAATTTTGTCTTCTAACTCGTCCGCTTGGATGTCGTACAGGCTCTTGGTTGAACTCCTTTCGTCCACTAAATCCCAGCTCTTGGACCGGCCTGTATTAGATGATGGTGCGGTGCCAAACTTCTGCGCATACACGGAAAAGATTTTGCCAAAGTTGCGTCGAATATCGTTGACCACGTAATCGTCCCTTGTCACATTTGCGGTGATTTTTGCTTGATGGAGCTCGCAAGCCATGAGCGATTCAAATTGCGCACGGACATCGGTATCGCGTCGTCGAAGAGCCGCCAGACACAGCTCGTCTTCTTCGATCTGCGACGTCAAGTCGGAGATCTGGACATCCAGTTCGTTGGTGACTGCACTCGCACCAAGTGACTCGAATGCGTCCAGCTCAGCCCGCGCTTTGTGTTGCTTCACTTCGGCGTCCAATATGCGATTTTTCATGAACTGAACGCAAATGGCTTGCGCCGAGGTGTACCGCAGGACTCCATCCAGGTGCTGCTGCACTGTCGCAGTTAACTTCTCTGTCAACGAAGTCGACGATAGTGTGTCCAGCGTTGCTCGCAGATCGCGAAACGTGCCGATGATACCGTGTTGCTTCTCCAGCCCTTGCAACGATGCCAATGACGCAGAGTTTTCCAATCCAAGCTGCGCCAGTTCGGCGTCATACGCGCCTTCGATGGTCGCAATGTCGCCCACAACCTACAAGACAACCCGAGTCATGGACCCAATAACAAAGTATATACAACTACCACACTACCTCAACTTGCAGCTGCGTGAGGATGGACATGCGGGCCTCTACGTCAGCCATCAAGATGCGCAATTCGTTATGACGCTGCTTCAGTGCCGTCAATTCGCCTGCAAATTTCTCTTTTCGCTCTTGCAATGGGGCAAGCCGCTCTTGACGCTCTCTGCGTACTTCTGCTAGGCGAGTTTCAATGGACGTTGTAGTGTTCAGCTCCAACGCCTGCACGTTGTGTGGCGTCGACGTGGCTGCAATCAGTGCGGGGCTGGCCGTGGACAGGCGGCGGCTCTCAGCCGGTTTTACTAGCTCCAACAGCGTCTCCAGCTTCTTAGCGCTCACAGTAAGCGCGTCACTCCGCAGGTCTCGTCGACGGAACGTCTCACGAATGGACTGACCCCGGATCGTGTTTTCGTTGGCCAGCGTAGCTTTGAGTTGGTCGTCCATGGTGGAAATGGATGTTGCGAGATCGCAAGCCTTCCCAATACTGTCGACGGACAAGCGATGCGTGTGCGAGTCGACAATCAAGTCGTGCAGTGCTTGGGCGACTTGTGGAACCAGTGCCGTCGCGACAGACGTCGTGTCATCACCGCCATTCTTGAGCTTCTTTAACATGCGGATCGAATCTACAATCGACCGAATGCTCTGAACGACAATGCGCGCCGCATCGACTTTGGTCGACGACGATGGCGAAGAATCCGCACTTGCATAAAAGGGAAAAGTGCCCAGGAGAAGGTTTGACAGGAGGTGCGTCAAGGTGTCGTAGATGGCATCGTGGGTAGGACAGACACGAAAAAAGTTCTCCAAGAGCAGCGTCAGCGCGCGGCTTTCAAAAAATAGCGTGAGTACGTCTGGACTGAGGGACATGCGACTCCATTCCACAAGTCCCATCAGACCAGCTTTGAGGTCTGTGTGAGATGCCGCTTTTTCCAGACGCGTGGACAGCGGTAATGACAAGAGATCGTCATCCCCCTTTGGCCGCGCAGTCACTTGAGTGCCTAAGGGAGAGGCATTGTGTCTTCGTTGGATTTCCACTTCGACACTGTTGGACCGGTCACTTCGCACGACTACAACTGTGCCTGGGTCGTCAACGTCGTTGTCTTCCAAGATCGTGGACTCTACGTCGGAATCCTCTTCCTCCTCCACGCCGCCAATGGACCCAGCCGCGGACGCGACGTCGCCATCCACCCCGGCCTTTTTCTTCTTTTTCTTCTTCTTCTTTTTCTTCTTGCCAATGGACAACCCCTCTGTCTGCGTCGCCACCGATTCCATCATGATCTCAGTCGCCGATCCTTTGGTTCCCGTTGATCCAACATCACTCCTACACAAGTCGTGATCTTAGAATTTCTCCATCCATCGCCAGGGCAAGTAGTCTCCCGCGAAAAGCATACCCATGGCGCAGTTTACCGCTCATCCAGTCCTGTGGTGCGCGCGATGTACCAGCACGTGTTACTTCAACCACTGGGAGAGTCATTTTTTATAATTGTTCCACCCGTCAAAGTACCTACATACTTAAACACTGGTAAACCCGTTCAATAAAATAAAAACTCCAATTGACGCTGTGGCCAGTTATTTAATTCCCCGCTCGATGAAAAAGTACAAGTGCTCACACGACAAAACGTGGTGCATTCCGCACCCTCTTTTTGTGCAGAGGTACGTTATCCGGATGATGGTGGATCTTAAACCGCCATGGATGAGTTCTCGCGGCAAGTCCGCGCCCGCATCCGCCTCCATTACGCGATCAAAGATGCCAGGCTACCAGCAGAGACGTACTGTGGTGTACGTCGTCGAGACGTTGATCCTTGAAGCTGACCCTGTGGCGATAATCTAGCTGTCGGACGAAACAGTGCACTCGGTGGGACAATCTGGATGCTACTGCCGGGACTGCCTCATTTTTCGCAAGCACGAGTGGCGCATTGGAGACATGAACTCAGCTGTTGTGGGTCCACGCGACGAGGTGGCCTCTGTGTTGTTCTCTTGCACCGTAAACGGCGTCTTTGTCTGGCTGTAGTGTCTGATGTACTGTTGGGGCGATGGCGAAAGAGGTCCGTTGTGTTCGCGAGACACGGCCCCGGTGATCGGTCCGCTCCTTGTCCCGCCCATCCTGGAGACCATTACCATTCAGGATTCGTCAAAAAGACGATGGAAAATCGAACGGGATGCGAAATTTACAGCAGTAACCACGTCGCACCATCGCGCTTGCTGCCACGTCGTTGACCTTGACCGAGCAGGTTGCGTCGGGAAAATATCATACGCTGCTATTAGCAGGTACCCCATCTCCACTCTCCCAACTTCGTTTGACGGGGTGGAGACGCAGAATCACGGCAACTGTTTGCGTGCGGCGACAACTCGTACTGGAATTTGAGCACGCCGCTGGACCCTGGGTCCGACCCGTCCGACAATTTCACGACCACCCCAACGTCCATGATGGACAACTTCCGAGGCCTAGGACAGTCACGCATCATGGCGATTGCGTGCACGGACTACGCGTGTTTTGCCCTCGTCGGTACGTTTGTGGTGTTGGCGTTCCATGGGCTGATCACCTGCAGACAAACCTGATGACGACGAGGACCAGAAGGATGCTGGCTTCAGGCAGCGACGCAATGACATGGTGAAGTCGCACAGCACACGCAAACGTGGTGCTGAGTCGTGGCATGGCGTCACAGGAGCTCAAAGTAACGAGGAAGCGGCCCAAGGAGAACGAACCCAAGGAAGTAAACGAGTTCAATCATGGTATGAAGTGCTGCCCGAATTGTGACGATTGTGACGACGGTCTAGTCTATTCGTGGGGCCGCGGCGACCGTGGCGTGCTGGGCCACGGCTCAACAGAGTCGCAACTCGTGCCGCGGATTATTGATGCGCTCAACTATTACAAGGTGACACAACTGGCTGCGGGACGGCAACATGTATTGGCGCTGACGGAGTCCCATGGTGTGTTCGCGTTCGGAAATGGGAGCCACGGGCAGCTTGGTGTCGGTAGGTCGCGATGGACCGTGGAGGAAAAGCGACATCATGTCGTGTTCGATCTGTTTGGAACAGGCACGACATCCGACGCGCTCGTTCCCATGCGCATTGACACATTCGATGGCATACACGTAACACATGTGGCTGCTGGAGACGAATTTTCTGCTGCGTTGACAGGTGCCGTCGTCCGACGCGTTTTCAATGATACGAACGTCCTGTAGACACGACGGGCAGCCGCCAAGTGTTTATGTGGGGCTGTGGACAGCATGGGTAACGCCACTTGAATTCCAAACCCACGACTTGATGGAAAAAATCGGCCAGCAAACTCGGCAATGGCAACACCGACGACAAGCTCAAACCCACACGAGTCCTTGCCTTGCGTGGCACGGTGCGAACAATCAAAGCGAGCGACGTCACGGGCGACAATGCCGTGCTTGAATTTGCAATAGAAAGTTCTACGGCTTGCCTGTGGAGGAGCACACACCCTCGTGGTCGCTGGTACGATGCTTGTCTGGGGGGTTTTGTCACGAAACGACGACCAGAACCAGCGGGGGTGAAAGCCACGGGGAAGACCGTCGTCATGTCGTGGGGCCATGGACTGTACGGACAACTGGGGCACCGAGACAACTGGGACGCGCGCACTCCGAAGGTGATTGACGAAATTGCGAGCGAGCGCATTGTGTTCGTGAGCGGCGGCGCTCGGCACTCCCTCGCGCTCTCTGGTACATGCACATACCATCAAGCTCGTCAAGGCCGATGAACCATAGAGTCGGGGGCTGTCTGGGCGTGGGGCCACGGCATTCACGGCCACCAACCCGGCGCCGCTGGCCAAAACAAGGACCTGACAAGCTCTGCCTTGCTTTTCCCACGCAAAGTATGTCATACCTCGGTACATTTTCTTGATCCGATTCGCCTAGGTTCATCTTCCCGATGTTCATGTCATTGGAGGTGTCGCTGGGCGAGGGCGAACTTTTGTGTGGGGTGATCGAGGTACTTTTCGCGCCACCGTCGCAGGACACATCGGTTGTCATCCCGTATAGCGACAAAAAACCCTCGGGAGCAACACAAAGTGTCGACCGCCGGCACGGACTCGCTGTCTGGTACGGCATCGCCTTTCTGTCCTTCCGTCCATCTCGCTGCATTTCCCCCGTCTAGATGACAGCTTGTGCAGCATGTCATCGGCCAGCACCGTGCTGAGTTCCAACAGTCTGCGTGTGCTGTACTCGTGTGGCACGTGCCACTTGGGGACCGTGTGCGTCGTGTGCGCGTCGCGGTGCCATGGGGGCCACTGCTTGACGTTGCGATGGACGCTGGAAAACTGCCTGTCGAGGGAATGCCAGTGTCCGTCGACGACTAAGTGCGTCGCGATGGGGAACGAGATCGATGTGAACGACTGAACGACTGGCCATCGCGACCTTCTTCGACACCGTCGACATGGGAGACGGCTGCAGTGGTTCGTTAACAGGATGTACAACGCGTTCGGTCTATGTAAAACTGAGCAACTCTCGCAGCAACTGCTCGTCTTCCTTCTTGACAAATCGCCCTTTGACGCGTAATCTCGAGTCGGCAAAGTTCTTGCGCACGTCGTACTTGACTTCTTTTCGCCACACGCGTTTCTGTCGTTTGTCGAGAAACTTTTCGACGCGCTTCCGGCGAGAGTCTGGCGAGTACGCGCCAACAAACGCAGCCTTCTTCTCCGCGTCCGAGAGCCCTCCCGCCGATGTGTTCAACGTGCCGCTGAGGAACGCCGACGCGTTCAGGCGAGCGGCACCAGGAATCCCGATCGGACGAGTCGTCGACAGGAGACCGTCCGACGGTTCAGCTTTGACCTTTACGCCATCAGCTCCCGTGCTCAACTACCGAGCATCGTCAGAAGGAGGAATGATGAAGAACGTCGAACTACCTTGGAAGACTGGTCCAAGAAATCATGCTCGGCAAAGCTAAATGAGCTTGGAGGGGTCATGCCGCCCAAGCCCATGGACGGCAGCGAGTTGGGCAGGGAATTGCCGAGGGAAGAGCCCAAGTATTCGCCTAATCAAACAGTAAGGATTGTCGCCGGGACGAGATGGAGACGAACCATCCATGAGATCTCGGTTGGAAATGTCGGCAAATGCAGAATCGAAGCCGATTTCATCCCATTCGTCGAGGGTTTGCCGTGACGTATACTGCCACGTGATGGTAAGGCACTCGATGGCATCCAAATGCCATGTCGACGTACATCTTCTTTCGGGGTGTCTCCTAAAGAGCCTACATTGAGAAACCCCAGGTCCAGATCGTCCAGCAAGTCGACAGATGACTTGCGATTCAACGCGCCACTATCCAATAGCGCTACAAATTGCCGTCGTAAGCCCATGATGCCGATGGAATTCGCAAACCTTCCAACGCTGTGGGGTCGCCTTGTTCAAACGTTTCGAGTGCTTTCTGCAGTTTTTCATCACCGCTGATGATCAAGTCCTATGTGCAGAGGACGGGCAACAGAGGTGAGCGACTTGTCACGGAGCACTGCAAGCATGGTTGCGAAAACTACCTTGAGGACGCCCTTTTGATACCGATCGATAAAGCCCTTTTCCTCCAAGTCGGACGCACTGAGGAGTCGCCCAGATATACTCCCGCTCCGGTTGCGCTTGGTCGAAGGCAATGTTAAACTTCCCGGTGAAAACGCCGGTGGGGTGTGTGTGATCATGCCCATGAGGTCGTCCGACATCCAGCCGATGCTTTCTTTGCGGGTACTCGTGGTGCCTTGCGGCTCTTTCTTGATCTGGATGCTCTCGGACACTGTCGTCGGTGCTGCTACGGTCAGCGGGATCTTCTCTGGAGGACTATCTGCCATGATGTATCTCGCGCGGCCACGTCCTCCTTCGCCACTTGGCCCTCGGCAGTAAAGCGCAGAGTTGTGTTCTTACTAAGGTTTGTGCAGCAGAACTCGAAGTTGAAAAATCGAAGTTTTCTATACAAACAACAAGTTTTTTATTCACATGAGACAGCGGGACGACGCGATCGCTGTCCCACTGGGACGCGCATGGGGAAGCCAGGTCGGTTAAACTGGGAAATTTCCCCAAGCATGAGAGATCCAATTCGAACAAACACGTCCAGGTACACGACAACGAGATCGATTCCGTTTCGCGTCCTCGCGGAAGTGGACGAAGGACATAAGTGGACTTTCATCACGCGCAGGCGCCGGCAGTGGGCGACCTTTCATAGAGACGGCAAGGGGTTGCGCTTGTCACCAGGTTGACCGTCGCCATCTTCGGGTACAGATGCGAAACATTTGGTGAATGATGGATGGCCATATGAAAAAGTTCTCGAGCGATCAAGGTGTCAAGTTCAAGGTTAATGGCGGACGATGTCTCATATGATGCAGCCGAACCCACAGGGACGACAATCTGGCAGTGCTGGGTGCTGGCTGCGCTGTCGATGCCTCCCAGGACGTCGCGGGTCCATCTCGTCCTTTCGGACTTCCCTCTCTTGTCGACGTTCCCGCCCCATATCCCGCCCTAGGACGACATCACCATGAGGGCAGGTTCGATGGTGCCCAAGAAAGGCTCGAGAGCGTGCGCCCTGTCGCTTCGAGGCACCTTCGCCCCCCCCCCAAGGAGAACCACGGTAAAAGTGCGAGCTGAACATTCCGGTGCTGCACCTCGCCCATACCACCTTCGAACTTCGTCTGCGATCGAAGTTCCTAAAGTGCCTAAAATCGAAGTTCGAAGTCAGAGCCCCTTGTCGCGCCACGATCTTCTTGGAAAGCCGATGGCAGACACGGCGTACGATGTTGTGGACGTCGAGTCCGACAAGGCGTACCGCGGCGTTAAGAAGGCGGAGCGAGTGTTGTCTAGCATTATGCTGAGCGCCTCGACGCCAACGTTGTACGTCGGAGACTCCTCAGCAAGTCTGCATGCATTCACCGTCCACAATGACAAGAACCTGCGCTTCCATCAGCAGCTCAAGAAAGTCTACCATGATAACAGCACGCTAATCCTTGACTCGTGGGGTGTATGTACAACGATTATGGAAGGCAAGTTGGCAACGTTGCCGCTTCCCCTCGACAAGGATTCTCTCGCGGCAACGTGCTTGGACGAAACGAAAGGCGCAACCCACCTTAGCGCGCACGAACCCAGCCGCGTGTTATGCTGCCTGGTGAAACAAAACCTCATGGTGTACGACTGGAGTGTGCAGGGAAAGCTGCAACTGCGCTCATCGCACGACCTGACCGTGGACAAGTCGAACGTCGCGCACTCCGTGCTTTGCCTAGGAGGAAGCCAAGCCATTGTCCAGTTCAAGAAGAAATCCATGATTGTGTTGGATCTCGACACTGGCGCTGTTCTCAATGCAAAGCTGCCAAGTGTCGACTCTACCCTCTTCGTCTCGCGCGTCCCCGGTGTACATACAAACTTAGACAACGTCCTCGTCGCCACCAAGGACCACGGGATCATCTTTGCATGGGATGTTTCTCGTCATTCGATGATGGAAGTTGGTCGATTGACATGGCCGACGTCGTCCGTACCCAAGGCCGCACCTGTGGCCCACCATCCGTTCATTCTTGTCCCGTTTGTGGACCGCGTCGACGTGTTCAATGCAGCATCCTTCCATGCGGTACAATCCATCCCCATCAAGTCCGTAAGCCAAGTCAACGTCGTGACAACGCTCGGAACTGCCGACCCCCACCGCCCGATGTTGCTATTGCTCGCCCCGCCATTTAGCATAACCCTCCTACGCATGCGACCCCTCGTCGACCAACTAAAGTACGCCATGCACACCACGCGGTTCGGAGACAATTTCGCGGCGATGGCGTTTGACTAATGGAGACGTTCGTGCCTAGATATGCCGACGCCGTTGGTCTCTGCTCGCTCTGTCCAGACGAGTGCCATCTTCCTGCAGCGGATCTCGACCAGCTACATTTGAACTTTGCTCTCCAGCTCTTCCAACTCGAAGACTATGACACTGCATTCCAGCAATTCGTTCTTGGACACACTCCATTGCACCATGTCCTGACGCTCTTTCCCGAAGAACTCCTCCCCCGTAGCTTCACCCTCGCTCCCGTCTTTCCGCAAGTGCCCGTGGTCTCGGGCAACGGGCTGACCAAAGCGTTGCGCGCGCTCCCGTCTTTCCTGACGTCCATCCGCAGCGCATTGACAGGTACGTTGCATGAATCTTGCACCTGCTCGGCTCAATCGTTACCATCTCACGGGGACACGCATGCGTAGGAGACGCCCTGGTCTTGTGCGACACAGTCCTCCTCAAAACACACGTGCTGAACAACTCGGTGGACGACTTGACAGCGTTCTCCGCGTCGTCGAATGCTGCTGATCTGGGTGAGTCGGAGCTCTTCCTTCGCGTCCACGGTCAGTGGCAGGCGCTGCTGGCTCTGTACAAGCACCACGGACTGCACCGTAAGGCACTGGATGTCCTGGACGAACTGCACACGAACGATCCAGTCGAGTACGAGCAACCGCTGGCCCAGTACCTCACCGAACTTTCCGACGCCCCCCTTGTGTTTGAGTACTCTCGACGACTGTTGACCACTCGACCCAACGCCGGCATCGCCATCTTTACCCATCGACATCACCATCATGCGACTTCCATCGACTTAGATCCGGCGTTGGTGCTCCAACATCTCAAGTCTATAGACGTCACGACGCAAGAGTCGTCGCCGATGGCAACGTCCGACTTGCCGCTCTCGAACGGCACATTTCTCGCGATTTCGTACTTGAGCCAGGTCATCTACGCGAATCAAGTCGAGCTGCCGTCGTCGCTCCATGATGAACTCGTCTACCTCCTTCTCGACGCCATCGACACCGCCCAGCGCAACAAAACTCCCAAGAAGGAAGCGTTCCACGTGCGAGTGCACCTCCAACGCGACCCCGTCCTCGGCCCTCTTCGCAAGCACCTCTTAACGTTTCTGCAGTCCCCCCTTGCCATGTACCACCCCGAGCGCCTCCTCAGTCGTATGCACGTCGACATGCTCGAAGAGCGAGCGGTGCTTTTGGCAAATATGGGTCGCCATGAAGAAGTCCTCCGGCTGTACCTCCACGAAATCCGAGACGCCGCCCTCGCCGAAACCTATTGCAACGAGTGTTATACGCACCGAATCACAGACGCATCGATCTACACGCTCTTTTTGCAGACGTACCTGCGACCACCAACGCCAGCAGTCGGTCGACTACGTTCGAGTATGTCCCTCTTGACCAGTGGCATTGGCTTGCATTTCGTCGCGGCGTTCATGCTCCGCCATGCACATTGCATCGACGTTGCGACGGCGTTGGAGCTCCTGCCACCGTCGGTAGAGGTACGACAGTTCCATCCAACGTAGGAGGTGTGTAGCTGATAGCAACTCGCATCCAGGCAGCGGCTGTCGCGGCGTATCTCGAGCGCGTTGTCGAACTGAAAGTCGAACAAAAACGACATGTCCAAGTTCAGAAGCAGTTGCTCAAGATCGAAAACCTCCATGTGCGCAGTGCCCTGAACGCAGCCAAGCAAGGCAGCGTCCGTGTCGACGTCGACTCGACCTGCGACGTGTGCGCCCGCCCGGTCGAGCGAGGTCCAGTCTTATGCCACCCCAATGGAACCTTGCTGCATTATGCATGCCAAACCAGTTCGTAGGACACACATGAATAGCATGTAAATCCAATCGAACTCAGTCATCGAGTGGACAGTCGAGATGTAGACTTACGTGGTAGCAAGTGAGCGCATGACAGCCGACCATCATCTATTTCACTGGCGTTATGCTCAATCAGCAATGTTCAAGTGAGCTAAAAGCTTGTCCAGTTTGGCTTCGATTCGGGTCAACTGGTCCGCGAACTCGCCAGACGAAGATGCTGGAGCCATGGACGCCAGTGATTGCCGCACCACGGACGCCGCTTCTGAGAGCGATGACTGCGGCACCGGACTGAGGTTGCCACTCCTTGTGCTGGGTGCGTCAGTAGATCCAGCTTTTTTCGCTGCAGCTTCGCGATTCTTTCGCATGATTTCGGCAAATCCTCCAGACGATGTTGACGATTCCGTGGGACTGGGTTGTTCGCTGGCGCGGATCGACGGCGTCCGATGAGTCGTCTTTTTCAGTCCAGCGGCTCCTTGCGCGATAGCTGCAAAGAGAGGATTGCCACCTCCGGAACTACTGGATGAGGATGATGACGAGGATGACGACGCCTTGACCGCGTCAAGAGGGGAGCTTTCTCTCGTTACTGTCTTTTTGAGTTTGGTGCCTTGGGCAATTTGCGCCAAGAGGCCGCCACGGTCACCTCCGCCACCTCCCAATGGACGAGTCAACACTGGATCGGACGACGTCGTCTTTCCCGACGACATTGCGGCCGACGATGTTGGTGCTTTGGGGCGGTCCCACTGCGTCACTTTGGTTTCTTCATTGTAGTAGTATTCCTACAGAGCACCATTGAGAGTGCTCTCGTCGGGAGGTTGGCCAACCTTGCCGTCAGCCGTCTTGTACGCCTTCCATCCTGGAGGCAGCCCCATCCTGTCTTGTTTGGATATTGGTACCATCATTCCGTGCTGTCACCAGGATCACAAATTCCAAGGCATAACCATCATTCCGTGCCTTCCTTTGGGTATACAAATGCCAAGTCATAATTGCCGGAATGTATGCGTGAGCAACCAACCCCGAAACCCCGTGGACAAAAATGAAGTTTTAGACAACTCTCTGCACGAGTCCGCCCGATTTGAACTGCCATGACCGCTTAGCCCCACTGAAAGTGGAAGGACTGTCCTCCGTGAAAGTGGTGGAACGGGTTGTGTTGGTGCTGGTCCTGCTGGTTGCCCGTCACGTCTTCGCCCCGATCGTACCGTCCGCGGGTCTCTGCCGATGTTTACCCATTCCATGAGGTTCCTCCATCCATTTGGCTCCACAGAGTTATGACCTACCTTCGTTTGACAGGATCTCGTACGCTTCGGCCACTTCCTGGAACTTCTTGTTGGCTTCCTCAGCGGCTGCCTCCTGCAAGAGATCGAGAGCGGTCACATCCATCATTGTGGTCGGCAACGACGACGTACCCCACGGTCCGCATGCTTGTCCGGGTGCCATTCGAGCGCCTTCTTCCTGTACGCTTTCTTGATCACTTGGTTGGATGCATCTCGCGGAACGTCTACAGCGTCGCCATGACTCAATCGATCCGCAGTGGAGTGCCAACCTAGGATTTTGTAGTAGTTCTTGGTCTTGCTTTGCTTGAGAGCAGCTTCGGCGCGTCGGAGGCCTTCGTGGAACTACATATCGACAGGACGAGTTACATCGAAGCAGGTGGGTGCCTTCGCTCACCGATCGATTGTTTTCGTCCAACTCGACCGCGCGGCGATGATGGCGCACGGCCTCGTCGTACTCCTCCAAGTTAATGAGGACGTCGCCGAGTTTGGCATGGACATCGGCGCTTGCTTCATGCAGGTGCAAAGACTAAACAGCAGAGAATCGGGAAGAACATCATGGAAACTCCATCGACAGGACAAAACGGCCATGGCGTCGGCAATACGTGGCATATCAACGTACTTGAGCACACGCTGCTTTTGCCTCCGAGTGTTTTTGCAGGTGGGCAAAGGCATCGCACAGCTTGAAGTTGAGTTCTATGTTCAGCGCATGGTGGGACGGATCTGTCGCCATGGCCAGCTGAAGGTCTTCTGCCGCTTCTGCAAATCTACATCGCCGCACGGAAACGCTGTTAGCATACGAGAATAACTAGCGATGGCGGGCAGCAGCGCGCACTGGTGGGTTTCGGCGGCGACGCGGGCATTCTCGATCAACTTAAGCAGTTTCTTGGTCTTTTTGTACATGGCCTTCATCACCTTGTGTTCAGGGTCGAATTGAAGCCCTTGCCGGAAATGCGACACCGCCGCTTCCAACGACTGGTTGTCGCCCAGTGAATAGTACGCTTCTCCACGGAGTTGCAGGGCCTCGAGGCTTCCAGGCTCGAGTCGCAAGACGCTGCCAGTGTCGGCAATCAAGTCGAACGTTTGCCCGAGGAAACCGCTGCACGCGACAATTTAGAATCATCGACGGTAGCACCAGATAAAGCAAGGTGGACGCGTACTTGAGCTCTGCGCGCTGTAAGAGCAGCGCCGGACTCGACACTGCGTAGTTGTCGATCGCGAGTGTGAGGGCCTGTACAGCTCTCTCGAAGCTTCCCGTCGCCTTGAAGGGGAGCAAACTTAGATCATCCACGTACGAAGCACTCACGACATGGAAAAAATACCTGAGCTTGCGCGGCAATCTCGAGTTGTTTGGCGCATTCTTGGCTCTTCACAAGGTTGTCATTGCCGCTGGCGTTGTTCGGATCCAAGCTAAAGAGAACGAATGAGCGCTGGAGAGATAGTTTCTTTGGTTGTCGTACGACATGACTTTGGTGAAATCGTGCACAGCGTCGGCGCAATTGCCAATCATGACGTTGAGCCGACCACGTTGCAAGTATCCCTGCCATGCCAGATGCACAAGTTGAGCGATGGAGACGTGGGGGCACATCGTGACGGGCTGCACCTGGGTGTACGTGGGCTTGACCGTGACCGCGGACGTGAGGTCTGCTAGTGCCGACGTGTACTTGCGATCGGCCAAGTAGGCACGGTATCGTTTGTAGTACAAGCGTTCGTTCGGGTCGACATCCAGGATTTGCGAGTAGAGTGCAATCGCCTGCAGTACGAAGAGGGTGTGCTTTGATGCAAGACGGAGCAACATCGCGATGACACACCTTTTTCATGTCCCCACTGGCAAATGCATTTTCGGCGGCGACAGTGACCTTTCCGATGTCGGCCTTGGGAAGCGCAGCTGCATCAGTCGACTAGCCACACACTCGTCATACGTGCTGCTTCACGGAGATGCATCTAGTAGTTGACACGTACCGAGACCGCTGCCGCACCGGCCACAGCCAAGTACAAGAAGCGCATGAGGTTTTCGTGAATTTGACGAACTACCACGTCACGACACCGCGGACCTGCAACTTCGAATCTTTTCGAACTTCGAACTTCGACTTCGGTTTTCCATACAGTTTTCCAGTATAAAAAGTAACGCCTTTCAGACACGTGGCCAATCGCTCGCCAAGTGACGTGGCGTGGACTGTGCGATGGCTGGAGCTCGGCAGAGTCAACATGAACACAGCAAGGTCGTCTCCATGCGCAGGAATGGAGCGCGCGGGTTTGCCGTGAACAATTACTCGAGGGTTGAAGCGAAGGTTGAAGGGATGGCCACCTGTCTGTGTACCTCATCCATGGCCAGACTCCAAAGAATGAAGGAATTCGCGGGCAACCGCGTCTCTGCGTGGACTCGAGTGAACATGAATCCACCAAGAGTCGAGCCACATTGCCTGGGACCCACAGCCTCGGATGTTTGGGGAATCAAGACACGTGTGTCGACAAAGTGACAGAGATCACGCTCATGGCAATGCACTCATCGGTGGGAACGTTGTTGCCATGTTAACATGTTGCAGTGACCATGGCCTCGCAATGAGCAAGCACGCGGGTCGAGGTGCCGTTCATGCATATGCCTTTTGTGAGGGAACACACACCAAACCCGACGTGGAGGCCAGCAAGCCATGTGCTTTTCGAGGGACCTCAGATGTCGTTCCAACTGCACATAGTCGGCTCCACAGACTCGTTGGTCGTGTGTGTTCGGAGTGTTGTGGTCATGGTCATCTCATTCATGGACGTCCGCGCACCCTTTCGCTTATTCAGATTTTCGACTCAAAGTTAATGCCAGCCAATCACGTAGCCACATCAAATATTTCAGCCAATCAGTTTGCGATAGGGGCTGGAATTCCAATTTTCGTCGGTGCTCGCGTCGTTGGCGCTCGCGGCATCCCTGTGCGCGTCCATGCCTGCCGTCCATATGAACGGTACAGGAGGCAATATGCAAAGGCAACAACATAACGAGTTGTGACACAGACGCATACGGGTCTGCGGCTGAACCGTCCCGACCGATCTGGATGCGTCACTTCGACACATCAGAGTTCAGCGACAACCAGAATCTCTTCGACACGAATGCACTACCACAGCGCAATTCTCAGCAAGGACAAGACAACTCTGCAACACAAAATGCGTCGTACGAGGGCTTCTCCATGGGGATCAAAGGTCAATCGAGAAAGACAAAGCGCACCCTGAGATGGCGAAAGATGCAGAAACCTTCCACGAATCCCACCAACCCCGAAGAAGACCCATACAGCAGAGCTACGAGCACTTCGGCTTCGAGTGCATTCGATTACCAGCACACTCCAAGCTGCATACCCAAGAATGAGACTGCCGACAATCTGTTTTCACCAAACGAACCACCACCGCCCCCACATGTCAAAATGCCTCCCACATCGCAGCCTCCTCCGGCGCCACCGTCGTTCACACCATTCGCGTTCTCCACTCCAGACAGTTCCCCAGTACCTGCACCTCCTGTAGCCTCTGTGTGGAACGAACTTCCGACGTCCTCGTTTCACATCGGAGTCCCGCCTGCTTCATCCAAAGGGCGGGGGAAGCGCCCAGACGAAATTCGACGCCGCATCCGAAAAGAGCGCTCGGCGTCGACTGAATTCCCGAATCACGAAGGGAGGGCAGCCAGCGGACGGTATGTGCTCGAAAATGGCGTTGCTCACGTTGCTCTTACAAGTCCATACGCTGCAGGGAGACAGGGCCGCTACCGTTTGACATCCCATTGCCACCGTCGCCAACAGGTCAAGACAAGAAGCGCGTCGATGACTGGGTTGATGCGTTCAACCACATCCACATCGTCGACCCACCATCCATCTCACCAAAATCGGTTCCCGCCGACCTTACTCCAAGTCCTGACGAACTTGACCGGCGCTTCTGCGCGCAGCACACGATACATCCTCCACCGATGTCCATGCATCTGTCTGTCACGCGTTGCTGGGTGTGTTTGATGGAGTTCGTGGCGGCCGTCGACCGTGTCGTGTACTGCGTCGGGTGTTCCATTGCTCGCAACATGTGCTCCTTAAATGCATGCACGCACCCGTTAGCAACGATCCGAAGAGTCGCCAAGGCTGCTTCCACTTCAGCCAAGCCAAAAGGACGTCCCCAAGCTTGTCCAGTGCCGCCGCCTCCGCCTCCACAATGGGTTGGACTCAAGAAGAAAGGCGGCGAAGCCTACAGTAATGGAGACTTTGTCTTGTCCATCGACCTGTATTCGTCAGCACTAGAAGATTTGGACAGGCAATTGCTCAAGGCGCCTTGCGCTGACCTCCGTGCTGAAAAGGCCAAAGTGCTGTCGAACCGCGCCGCAGCGTTCATGATGATCGACAAAATCCAGGAAGCTCTCCAGGATTGTGTCGCTGCCATCGACTGCGACGGTTCCTACCTTCGTGTAAGTCCCATCTCATGTTGTCTATGGTGACGTGCAGTGTCCTTATGGTGTGCGTATCGTCACCAGGCGCATCTACGACTGGCCAAGTGCCACCTCCTCGTTGGGAACACCAAAAGCGCCAGGGCAAGCTATCGCCAAGTAGACGTGATGCTGCGAGGCATGGACTACCGTCACCACCCCCATCTGCAAAACTACCACACACAGTGGCATGAAGGCCACCTTGCGACTCGATTGTTGGAATCGTTGAACCGCCAAACCAAGCGCCACGAGGATGGGAAAGATTTAAAGGCCGCCCTACGAACAACAGAAGAAGCGATGGCGATTGCGTTGGCGAGTCGAGAACTCCGCGTGCGCAAAATGAAGTTGCTGGTCCAGTTGCGGTACAGTTCCTCTTTTACTGCCCCTCAAATGTTGACTTGGCCCATGTGCAGCGCGTACGACTTGGCGGAAGACTTCTGCAACGCGCTTGTTCGAAACGGCGCGCTGTCTGGGGTTCATGCGCTCGGCATTGAAATGGCCGTGCTCTACGTACGAGCTTTGCACTACCATGATAAGGTATGCTTTGCATGGAGCTTGTCGCGATCCCTAAGCCACGATCCCGCAGACAAACGAAGCAAATGCTATTCTTCAGCAACTGCTCAAAGTGGCCCCGACCAGTGTCGACATCTTGAACGTCAAAAACTTGTGGGAAGTGATGACTGACTTGAGATCAGCTGCCAACAGCGCATTCAAGGGAGGCGACTACACAAGCGCTGTCCTGCTCTACACGAAAGCCCTGACGTTGGATGTCGATAACCACACGTACAACGCGACCATCCTGGGCAATCGCGCTGCCGCGCACATGGCACTCAAGCTGCATGCCAAAGCGATTGAAGATTGCAACTTGGCACTGGGGCACCATCCAATGTATTACAAGTACGGTTCCTGGCGCCGCGACGATGCTCCAGGAGCTCACCGTGCGGTTGGTTTTGTAGGGTGCTGCTCCGTCGGGCTCGGTGTTTCTACACGTTGAAACACTACAAGGAAAGCCTGGCCGACTTCGACGAGTACATGGCCAAGGCAGCGCTAACTCCCATCGAGCAGAAGGACATTGGTCGGGAGAGGGACCAAGTCAAGAACGACTGGGACAAGGCACGTCGCCCTCCATCGCCCAACTACAGCCAAAGTTGGGACGACTTCGACGATTTTGATACGTATCACTCGTACTCAGCGTTCGGAGGATATCGACAGCACGACAACCAGCGCAGCGACCGGTCGCGACAGAACAAGCCCAAGGTTCACAAGTCTCGTCAGCAGCAGTATGGCCACCATTCCAACTACCAACGGTCCCAATCCCACGCGAAGCCACCAACTCCGCGCTACGTTTCCCCGGGACCAACGCATTACGACGTGCTGCGGGTGACAGCCACCGCGACGCTCGACGAAATCAAGAAGTCGTATCGAAAGCTCGCCCTGATGTATCATCCAGGTACGATTCGACATCACAGTGTTTATCTGGCGGCACACTCCTTACAATTTTCCTGACCAGACAAAGCCAAATCTGTCGAAGACGGCGAACTGTTTAAGGGCATGTCTGCCGCATATGCCGTGCTGTCGGACGTGCACCTGAAAGCAGCCTACGACAAAGAGCTCCGATACGGTTCCTATTAACCCAAGGACGTGTACAATCGCGGGATATTTCATTGCGACGGGAAGGCGGAGATGGGGCGAGCAGATGGAGGAGACGGGAGGCTGCGGTAGAAGGCCAATATGGTTGGTTGGGACTTCAAGCTGCGGCGAACCCGCCGCTTCTCGCTCAGATACTGCTGAACTTCTTCCGGGCTCCATCCCGTGGACTGCAGGAGCCAGCAAAAGGCGACAGCGGCACTTCGCCCGGCGCCAGCTTTGCAATGGATGTACACTCGCGCCCCTTGGGACTTGTGGAGTTCGATGAACGCGATGGCTTGGCGGATGTCGTCTAGGGTCGGCTCCGTGTGATCCTACTCAACATGTTGGTGATCCATGAAAGGTGGTTTGGAAGAATATACTGGCGTAGGAAGGCGAAGCTGCTTGATGCCTGCTTTCTTGTACGCGTGCACAGGCCCCTCGTATTCATCGCACATATTCACTACACCTCGAACACCGCGGGATGCCATCTGCGACACATGGCCCATGAATTCCATTGGTGCTGCTCCAACAAACACATGCGAGTCAACCAGCGTATAGTAGGCAGTTCGTCGTGAGAGGTAAGTCAATGGCCATGTCGGAAAGAAGTAAACTTTGCTCACAACGCTTGCGATAGATCTTGGGAGCAGGTGCAGTTGGAACGCCACGTACACGATCCCAGCGGCCACTGACACTGCCGCCGTTGCTCGCATGAGATCGGCTGTCATGTTGACTTGCGTTCACAATGTGATCAATGTTCATGTGAAATCTCTCGATCACCTCAAAACGGCCAAATTTTCCAAAATATTGGCTAAAACCAAGGCAAAAAACGGGAAGCAGGGTGGAGTTGCGGTAACAACAATAATCTCAGTTGAGCAGTGAAGCGGGACGCACTAAGAGGCGATGGGCGTGAAGATTACCGTAGCACTCCACGTCATGGAAAGACGTGGACTCGTTTAAGTGAATAAAATGGCTGGATGAGTGTTCTGGGACTCCTCCAAGGGATCGTCTTGTGGTTCATCTTGCACACGACAGCAGTGTAACCTAAACGGATTCGACCGGGGAAGCCATCGTCGTCGGGTGGTTGAGGGTGTTGTAGAATGCCAACACACTTGCTTGCTTGAATAGCTTTCGCCGCACCCGCCGTTTGGCACACATCATCTCTTGAACGTCCTCAAGGCTCATGTTCGTCGATTTGAGCAACCAGCAAAACGCAACAGCGCCACTTCGCCCCGATCCGGCCTTGCAATGCACATACACACGAGCACCCAACTTCTTGTAGTACTCTATAAACTCGATTGCCTTGACGATATCGTCTAAAGTCGGCTCCAAGTGGTCCTAAGCAATAATGTCAACATAGTCGTCGCGGTATGTTCGACACACCACTGTTGGGATGTGTAATTGAGCAATGCCACGCTTCTTGTACGTCGCAATTGGCCCTCCATACTCGTCGCACACGTTCACAACACCACGCACACCAAGCGACACCATCTGAGAGACGTGTCCCATCCACACGATGGGGATTGCACCAAGGATCACTGTGTCGTCAATTTCTGTGTAGTAGTTGGACCTGCGCGCGAGGTACGTGAACGGCCACATGGGAAAGATGAACAACTTTCCGGCAATGCTCGCGAGCGGCCGTGGCAACAAATGTAGTTGGAACGCGACGTATACGACTGCGAGGGCCGCGACAACGACGGCGGCGCCCAGCGCCATGTTGGCGAGGGTTTCCAACATCTTTCCGTCAATGGCGCCGTTTCATTGGCCAGACATACGAACACGCTTTGATTGGCCAAAAAAGGATCGATGGAATTTCTTTTTCGGTCCTGAGCCAGGGCGCTACCTGGTAAGTGTAATACAGGCTCTGCGCCCTAGTTCCCGTGCGACGGTAGAATTTGCACTGAATAAGTAGTTCGACTGACGATCTCCCCGTGGGGTGCGGTCGATGGTAATGCCTGCCCAGCCTTCGAATCCTCTTGTAGGCCATGCTGGAGAAACGAATGGCCGGACAACACGCGAGGACTACCCACAAAGAATGCTTCAACCGCGCCGAAGCATCAGCCCCGAACAATGCAGTCAGGGCAAAGCTTGCCCACTGCATTCATCACACTACAGTCTATCTTGAGTGTCTTGGATCGACGGTCGAACCACCTGGCTCGCGTCATGTCTATACAACGCCTCCCTGCTGGAGGTGGGACTCGGGGGCTGGCCGGGATGGAATGAAAAATTGTCCTCTTCCCGGTGAAGTGTTGAATATCCGTATGTATCCGGATGATTCGAGTGTATGTTGCACAGGGTCGGGTTCTTGATTGGCTCAAATCGTTCCCTTACTTTCGTCGAAGCCAATGATATGGTACCATCTATTGCAAACCAGGACCCAGGTGCATGTCGGTGCATTCGCACACTTGCCTTCGCGCCACCTGTCGTTGACGGCCGTGAACTGGTGGTTTTGGCATCAAATGCATGCGGAGGACTGGCTGGCATGCGCGGAAGAGCCAACGGCGTATCGGGTGGTGACATCCGTGTTGTGCAATGTCGCGTATCAAGGCAATTCGCGCGTGGGACGACGCCCGACTCGACGGCTGGCAGCTCTTGGACAGGCCGTGATCTTCTTCAGTTCAGGCCGTTGACGAAGGTCGCGGACAGGATTGTCCACCGAAAGCAGAGCGCATTTGCTCGCAGAATCGAGTTTGGCAGCCCACTCAACCGAACTGCTGGTATCGTCAAACGAAGTCACGCCGTTGTAACAGCGTTAGCACCGCGACAAAACGTATTGAGAAAAAAGATTACAATACATTTTTCCATCAAGCAGCGGAAACAACCGTCGGAAATGACGGGTGTAATGCGTGAGTCATATCGTCCGTCCCCTCGGCCAATCTACCATTTCCCTATTCGACTGCCGAAACACGACGATGGCGAAGCGCGTGACTTGGTCGACGACAACCGTCCACGAGTTCCATCTAGGTCACAACGCGTGCTCCGTCCCGAGCACTGGCGGCCCATCGGTAGGCCTTGTCGGTGCCGCAATCGTGACCCGCACTGCCCCGGTTGACGACAGACTCACCGCTACCCCTCGCTCGCACACCGAACAACTTTTGCCGCCCATGCGCCGAATTGAACTCCTTCGCGACGCGGGCTACACCGTCGACGAAATCGCAGTGTTTTGCATCGCAACCAACCAGAGCCGAACTGAACGACATGAAACTGAACAGGAGTACATGGCGTTGATCCGTCAACGCCAGTACGAGACGTATCTTGTCAAGCAACAGATCATGGCCATGGAAATGGAGCGACAGCGACAGCTCTACCTGCGCAAGCACTACCAAATGCACACGTTGCCACCGCAGAAGGCTCTTTGTAGCCTGTCGTCGAGCGACTACGTGAGACAGTCGAGTTATCGGTACGCCACCTCGTCTGGTGCCGGTGATGTCCAAGTGCTGGACAACAAGCGCCGACGGCTCTCAGTCGATGCTCTGTTAAATTAGTCTGGAGAATAATCCTATTTATACCTTGGAACTCATGCCAGCCAACCTTGTCCTGAACTTGTACAAGAAGACATGTTTCCTCCAGCCCTATGGCCTACCAACCACTCTGCTGCACACCCAACCCGCGCCACCACCTTCCCAAACGAAGGGACCGCCAGGTTTCGGTCCATGCTGTCTCACTTCTTGGAGGCGCCGACCACAAGGAAAGCGCCGACTGGTCCGTGAAGCATCCATCCGGTTAAACCTGTATATTTGGATATATCGGTATCCGTTTTTATTGACCCCTCCACCAATCGTTTGGATCGGTGGCCGAGGTTCATGTGCATTTGCCCGCGGCGATGAAGTCGTATCTGCGGTACACGGCCGAGAGTGCCTTCGGCGTTGTGTGCAGTCCAAGCTCACGATGCGTGTACGACTTGACGGGCCAACTAGCCATCTGCGGTGCACTCAAGAACGTTATTGTGTGGAACATCCGCACCGGCGCCAAGGTCCGCGTCTTGCACGGTGACACAGAGACGGACATGGCCGGACAGGTCACGACGCTGTGTCTGAGCCCCGATGGCGCGTACGTTGCGACGGGGTATTCCACAGGCATTGTGCGGATCTTCAAACTCAGCAACGGAAACGTCGAGGTCACGTTGGACGGACACAAAAACGCTATCGAGAGCTTGGCGTACGGCGAAAACGGCGCACTCTTGGCGTCTGGGTCCCGCGACACTGACATCATTGTGTGGGACATCGTGTCTCAGTCTGGTCTCTACCGACTCCGCGGCCACAAGGATGCCGTCACCGCGGTTGCCTTCTTGGACAACCAGCGCGCCTTGGTGTCCACGTCCAAGGACACGCTCATGAAGGTGTGGGACCTGGACACCCAGCATTGCGTCCAGACGTGTGTAGGCCATCGCAACGAAATCTGGTCCCTCGACACCCACGCACCCACGCACCGTCTCCTCACTGGCGCCTCGGACAACCTACTTCGCGTGTGGGACACGACGGATGCGACGGCGCTGCAACTCCTCGGGACGATTCCGCGCCAAGCAAATGACCGCGCCATGCTCGTTCAGTACAATGCGTCGGGCACACTTATTGGTGTACAAGGATCGGGAAAGACACTCGAACTTTTCCGCATTCGGTCTGCTGAGGAGCAAAAGAAGAAGGCACAGCGCAAGCTGAAGCGCGTCCGTGAGAAGGCCCGCAAGCAGCAGCAGGATGGCACGACCATGGCGCACAAACCAGACGATGGAGACATTCTAGACGATGGGGAGGCCGCCAACAACTCGATTGCGAACGAAGTCGAGTCGGTTTGTGTCATCCGATGCAGCGCGAAGATCCGATCGTTTGCCTTCAGCCCAGACGCAGCCAAGGACGGCACGACATCGATCTTGGTCACGTTGCACAACAACTCACTGGAAACGTACCAGATCGTGCCGCACGCCGAAACAATCGATGGGCGGTTTTCCAGGGTCCATGCGTTGACGCTGCCCGGCCACCGGTCCGATGTCCGTCAGGTCACGCTGAGCTCGGACGACTCGCTCATCTTGAGTGTCTCAAGCGGCGAAGTCAAGGTCTGGAATTCGCAATCGCTGCAGTGCGTCCGCACGTTCACGGACTTTTCGCTGGCGCTGTCCGCAGTGTTTGCCCCCGGCAACATGCACGTGATTGTCGGCACCAAAGGCGGCAGTTTGCACTTGTTTGAACTCTCGTCTGGCGAGTGCATTTGGAAAAAGGACGATGCGCACGCGGCGGGGTCGGCCATTTGGTCGATCGATGTCCGCCCGGATGGGAAGGCGGTCGCGACGGGCGGCGCCGACCACGTCGTCAACTTTTGGGATTTTGAAATGACGACCGAGTACACACAAACGTCGACGCTTAAGCTTGGGTTGGTGCATGCTCGCATGCTCAAGATGGCGGACGATGTGCTGTGCGTCAAGTATTCGCATGCGACCGACCCCCGCAAGGTTCTCGTGGCCGTCGCGCTGCTGGATTGCACGGTCAAGGTGTTCTACGACGACTCGCTCAAATTCTTCTTGTCGCTTTACGGCCACAAATTGCCTGTCATGGCGATGGACATTGCGACCGACGACTCGTTGCTTGTGACCGCATCGGCCGACAAGAACGTCAAGCTGTGGGGTCTAGACTTTGGCGATTGCCACAAGAGCATCTTTGCGCACGACGAAGCGATCATGGGGATTGCGTTCGTGCCACGCACGCACTACTTCTTCACAGCGTCCAAGGACAAATCGATTGCGTACTGGGACGGCGATCACTTTGAGCGCATTCTGAAATTGTCGGATCAGCATTTCGGCGAAGTGTGGGCGGTCGCAGTGAGCCGCGACGGCAGCTTTGTCGTGTCGGCGTCGCAGGATCGATCGTTGGTCAAGTACACTCGCGGCGACGATCAAGTGTTTGTCGAAGAAGAAAAGGAAAAGGAACTCGATGCGATGTTTGAGAGCGACCTCCAGCCGACCAACACGGCGGCCCCAACGCTGGGTGGGACCAACGTGAAGGAGATGGACTCGTCGACCACTGCCGCCAAGCGCACTGTCCAAACGGTCAAGTCGGGCGAGCGGCTCATCGAAGCCATCGACATTGCCGATCGAGAGATCCTCGCCCAGAAAAACAGCTCGAACCCGGACGTTGTGTCGACGAACTTTATGCTGCTCGGGTATGCGCCGCTCAAGTTTGTCCTCCGCAGCGTGCGTGAGATTCGCGCAAATGAGATGGAGGAAGCCCTCATGGTGCTCCCGTTCGAGTACGTGAAGAAGCTGCTGTCGTATCTGCTGCAACTCATCGCGGCCGAAATGGAAGTCGAGATCTGCTGCAACTGCATTCTGTTCCTCTTGCGGGTGCACCACCATCAGATCGTGACCAATACGATTCTCCTGGGCGAACTCGACACGATGTGGGGGTCCCTGCGCGCGCAGCTCGTCTCGTCCAAGAACCGCATCGGATTCAACTTGGCCGGGATGAAATATATCAAGCGGCAGGTTGACCAGACCAAGACGGGGTACATCGAGGAACTTGGCGCGGCACCTGCCACCAAGAAGACCAAAAAGCAGAGTGTGTAGCAATAACTAACGTAAGAACGAAATCAACTCATGACGACCTGTGGACACGACCACGAGAGCCTGGCGGGCAGGCTGTGCCATCAAAGGGCCTCGCTGGTCGGTGTGGTCGGGACTTCTGCAGCTTCTCCTGACATGCTCGGGCCGCCAAACTTGGCGGATGTCGCAAGATCGATATTGCACTTTGTTGCGGCCATTCTGGGGAATGTTCATGCAGGTGTGTCTCGTTGTCGTGGGAAACCCGCCGCGACGTCCAGCCGTTCGTGGGGAATTGGCACGCGCCTCCAACGGGATGGCCACCGGGTGCGGGTAGCTACCCAATTTGCAACTTGTCCGTGTCGACAAGTTGGTGTTCGCTTGCTCTTGGCCCCCAGGAACTCGCAGCGTACATGGTCAAGACGGGCGGACAAGATGAAGCGTGGGAGGCACAACGTTTCCATTCATGGTCACCATTTGCACAAAGCTAGTAGTTAGGACTCCGCAAGACGACGAAGCGGACGAGGCCTCGCCGTAGACGCTGTCGTTGACAAGGCACGCGCGCACTCGCTTTGGGAGCTGCCACTCGGTACAACCACACAGCGGTCTTGACTTGGTCGCGTTGCAACGCAACCCAACAATCGCACAGGACAACGCAGTGTCACAAGAATACGACGAGCGCCGCATGGTTTGACATCGTGGAGAGTATAGGCGGTGCGACGAGCAGTTGAGTCGATAGACAATGGCATTCCCGTGGACGCCATGGCGTGTGCCTTGCTGCCGCACAAACTGGCGCGGTTGTTCGACACGGTGCGCGGTTTGCTCTACGAGGCAGCCTATATACTCTTGAAGGCCACCACCGATAGATCCTCTTCAGTACAGCCAGGATCCCGCAGCGCAATGGTCAGTGTCCCTCGACCGGCCAAGTTCGGCATGGCCTTTCCACGAGAGCCGAGAATACGCCCCATGTACTTGCTGAGCCGGTGCTCGTAGTCTTGAAAGGCATGCTACCATGTAGCCCTCGGAGGTGCCATCGGTGGTCTCAACGCTTGACTGGTGCGAGATGTGCAAGCTCCTCGTTTACCACTGCACTGGCGACCGCCCACTTTCCACGCATCCGACGCCCTCCAGCTTCCCGCCACAATGGCGTATCGATAGTTGACACAAATACATGGCAGACTCTAGCAAATTAATCTAGCTCTATTGCGATGCGGTCGCAGCCCCCCATTCTAGTACTGATGCTCGAGCAGCCCGTCGTACTCCATGGTCAACGATGGCCACCCCACCTCCATGTCCATGACGGAAGTAGGCGACAGTGCCAGATCCATGAGTTCTCCGTCACTACTTTTCCCGCGGTCCACGCCAGAAAACGCAACTTGTACCTGGGGCGGGAGCATCAGTGCCGCCGCCGCATCGAATGCAACGAACGGATCGTCATCCAACTCGTAGTCCAACGGGTCCGGCATCCAACATGCTGCATCCGTGGTGTCCATCAAGTCCAATGAATGGCTACTGTCGTCCCGCACGTCCATGGCGAACTCTGTAAAGTCGAGCTCCCCGCCAGTCGCCGTCTTGGTAAACAGGTCGCCACCCGTCAAATCCACACTCAGGTTGCGGGATCGAGTGGCCAACGATTGTTGCAGGTCGAGGAGGGTGGCATTCGTTGACTTCGCGGCAGGATCGTTGGGAGTGGCAATCCATGGAGCTGGCTGCATGAAAGACTGTGGTAGCGACGACGCTGCTTTGGCAGGGGCTTGTGTACATGCATGGACTTGGGGATCGCATGTGCCAGCCAAGGTCAAGGCAGAAGGTTGCGTCAAGGGTGATTGTTGCACGAGTTCTCGTTGCAGGACGATGGCTTTGGGACGTGCATGAACTGGCGCGACGAAAGTTCGACTAGGATGCTTGAATGCCAGCGGCGACACAGGTCGCTTGACGGTCATCACGATGTTGGCGGCAGATGACGCGACCGACGGCTTTGTTTTCTTGGGTTGCTTGTTGCGTTTTCGCTTCCTAGTTCCGTTCGTTTGGTGTTCGAGTCGCTCCCTTTCTTCCCGAGCCCAGCTCTCGCAGAAAGCAGCGTGCAGTACGTCGAGCTCTGCAGCGCGATGTGCTTTGTCGCGGTCTGTCATGTCCGTGATCCGGGCGTCGTTGCGCTCAAACATGCGCTTGCCAATGCTGTGTTCGCCCACAAACTTTTTGGAGATGCGCATGGGGCAGCAACGCAGTTTGGCACTGAGCCACGACCGCATTGTCGTACCATTGTCGACATCGGTCAACAGTCCCGCGGTGAAGTCAGCGATGAGTCGGGCCGTGTACGCTTCTTCCTCTTTCGTCCACTTGCCCCAACGCGGCTTGTCTGTGGTCCCGCCGACACAAATCACAGTGGCTGGTCTCTTCTCGTGTGTCATGGGAGCGCGGCACATTTCGTTTTGATGCTTACTTGCCGTCGCTGCTGCCATGGGGCCGGACATTTCGAAAATGTCATGTCAAGGTTTTTGCCAATTCGAACCCCACCGTGCTACTCTCGCCTGGCGTGCCCGTCTGAGCCGGCGTTCGATATATTGGCCTACGCGGCCTTCCTTAGGCGGCTCGTTCTTGCAACGTCTCCCATGTCGGTGCATGTTCGAAGGGTTGTGTGTGGGCAGAAGAGCGGCGTCGATCGGAGTCACATCCCGCGCACAATATCTTGCGCCGGTGGAAACATGGCCCAAAGTGGATTCGCGTTCCATGGATCGCGAGAACACGCGTTGTCAAATATTTCAATATATCACCCTTACAAAAACCAAGATATTTTTTGGAATTTCGTGTGGAAAAAATGTATCACCGACGAGACATTGGGGGTGACAGACGAAGCGACCGATACATCGCAGGTCGATCGTCGAAAGGCAGCTCATCCCCTCTTTGTGCATTCAGTGGGTCTGGCTAATACCAACGGCTTGCTTCCGAGTCAGCAGTGTTGCAAGGCGCTGCTCTTTGTTGAGCGAACAACCGCGTGGTCGTCTCGTTCGTTGGCCATTCGTATCATCCACAGTGAGGTGTGTGGGGCAGTCACCCGCGAGGAGTTTCCACGGTGAGTGGAGCCTCGTCCACCACCGCTGGTTCACGTAAAAAATATCGGCAGACGTAACGCGAGATCGCATCGCCTCGGGAATCCATGCCTCTGACGAGGATATGGCATGCAACCACCGAAACGTGGTTGCATACCGAAATGTCACCATTTTCAAATGTCAACCTTCCACGCGGACACATGTGGCAGTTGGCTGGGAGGTGTCGGGCCACCAGCATACGCGATGCAACACCGCCGCTACAGGAAGCCGCGGAGGACGCATGGGCTGTAGCTGCACCCACCACTTCATACGAGCGGGGACTGGCAAGCGCGGAGAGACGGACTTTGAGCATTCATTGAGGTTATGGATAGAAACATGCACGCTACCGCTTCAAGTGACACACAAACTTGAGCGTAAGGAAGATCGCGACTTGAATGCAGCACCATTCCAAGACGAGGACGCCCAGGCTCGTGTACTGCTGGCTCGCATCAAACCCAAAGTTGGTCAAGATGTAGTCGTGAATGGTCGTCGTGTTGCCAGTTGGGAGGGTGATGGCTTGACACCCTTCGCCCTTTCCGGACGCAGGGCAGTCGGCGAGTTCGCACCCGATGAGCACGTTCAGCGCGTAGCTGGACGGCATGATCCACGTAACCCATCGGTACCCCCATTTCATGTCGATGAAGGGCAGAAGGAACCCACTAAAGAGATTGAGGAGGCACGAGATGGCGCCGACCGCAACGTTGGCGACTTTCGAGTTGGGCAGAAGCACAGACATCCACTGGCCGAGGAACGTGCACAGCGAAATGTACAGGAAAAACGTGAACCAAAAGAAGAAGAATCGGCCCGCGTCGTCGTACCACCCGACCATCCAGTACTCGACCGTGATGAAGAACCCGCTGATGAGGACTAGGTACGGAAACTCGGCCACAAACAGCGACACGCTGAACGGGAACACGCTGTAGTAGTTGGACATGCGCTCGCGGTAGTACACGGCGCGCTCCGAGCACGTGATGTCGAGGACAGTCATCATATTGATCACCCCGATAAAGTCCATGCTGTTGTAGATCAGCGCCACGTGCGAGTTCACTTTGGACACGGACGTGATCTCGAGCTGGAAGAACGTGCTGCCAAAGATGAGCGCAAAGATGGGAAACAAAACGATCCGAACAAAGTTGTAGGCGGGACTGCGCCAGTACGTCCGCGACGACTTGAGCACGAGCCACCGGAGCTGGTTGGTCATGCTCGTGGCTATGGGGTCGAATTCGAGCGTTGAGAACCGCACCATGGCGTCCGACGGCTCCGACAGCCTCGTCGCTTCCTTGTTGTTTTTCACACGCAGCGCGCTGTTCGCGTACTCGTCGGCGTAGTTCTTGATGTCCTTGCGCCCGATGCCGGCCCCGATCACCTCGAGCATGTACGTGGCAGGGTTGTACAGTGGCTTGATCTTTTCTGTGCCGGGAATGTGCTGAAAGTACTCGAGCATGTGCTGGCTATCGTGGCCCAACTCGCCAAAGTAGGCGACTCGGCCGCCCTTTTGCAGGAGCAGCAACGAGTCAAAGAGCTCGAAGATTTGAATGCTCGGCTGGTGGATCGTGCACACGACCGTGCGACCGGTGCGCGCAATCGACTGCACCCCGCGCATCACGACCTGGGCCGACCGCGCGTCCAGCCCGGACGTTGGCTCGTCCAAAAACAAGATGCTCGGGTTTGCAACGACTTCGACGCCGATCGTCACGCGCTTCTTTTGTTCCACGCTCAAGTGCAAAATGAGCTCGTGCGCGATCGTGTGGAGCTCCAAGAGGTGCAGAGTTTCGTCGACAAGGCCGAGCTTGGCTTGGTCCGAGATCGACTCGGGCAGGCGGAGGAAGGTCGAGAAGAGGAGGGCTTCCCGGATCGTGGCCCGCTCCGAGTGGATGTCCATTTGCTCGCAGTACGCCGCGATACGACTAAAGATCGTCGGGTCCTTGAGCTCTCCGTTAATGTGAATGTCTCCGACGATCCGCCCGCCCGTTTTCCGGCCCGCTATCACATCCATGAACGTTGTCTTGCCCGCGCCACTGGACCCCATCAACGCCGTCATGGTGCCGGGTTCGAAGAACGCCGTCACTTGATGAAGGAGCTGGCGCTCTTCGCCTGTCGACAGTGTTACGAAGTAGTCCAAGTTCTGGACGGTCAGGAAGGCCGGGATGAACTGGAGCTCGTTCGACACGACGTCCGTGGTGTTGTTGGTGGGCGGACCGACCTGCACTTCGACGTGCGGTGCCAGCGACGCCGCGACGGCGACGGTCTCGGTGCCGTCGATCGGAACATTTTTCACGCCCATGTGCACTTCAAACCGAATGTAGTGCAGCGCGACCGTGTTCAGGCCTGTAAAGACAAAGAAGTACCCGAGGAGGACGAGAATTCCAATCCAGACAAACTCGGGGCCCTGGCGCACTTGGAATTGGTTCAGGATCCGGGACCGGTCGAGGTCCGTATACGACGACGACGTGAACTCGTTGAGCATGACGCTGCGCAGCGCCCACGCGATGGGGTTGGCCCAGTACATCCATCGCCAGTAGGACGGGATCAAGTCGGACAAGATAATGTTGCCGGAGAAGAGCAGGAAAAACGACACCGAGATGCCGGCCGCCGCCTGTGCCACCGTGATGCTTGGGCTCAACGAGCTCAGGAGGGTAAAGTAGGCGCCGATCGTGTGCTGGAACACGACCAGGATCGCGAGGAACACAAAGAACGTGCTTGTCTCGGGCGTGAGCCCGCTCATGAAGTAGAAAATCGTGCCCATGACGGTGCTCACGGCCAGATTCATGGGGATTTGGACGATCGAGTCGGCAATCACGTACGAGATGGTGCGGAAAAAGTTGCGCGACCGCTGCTTGTAAAACACATTCCGGAGCGAAAACGAAATGGTGATGCGCTGCCACGCCTGGCGCTGAAAGATCGCAATCGAGAAAAAGCACATGCGGAGGTAGAGCGACTTTTTGCAGTTGAGATAGATGACGCCGAGCAAGAGACCGACCACGAGCGCCTCCGTCATCTTGCCGTACAAGAGCGGCTTGTCTCGTACAAACAGCATCTTTTGTCGCTGAAGCAGCAGCAGCGTGCTTTCGACAAACCCCATCCCAAACACTTGGGTCTTCCGCGCGATGTACGAGATGCGCTTGATCGTGGCGACGTCGTGGATCGTGCTGCCTTGGCACAGCTGGTCCTGGACGGTGGCGTGGATGTCGCTGCATTTGAACGCATGCCCAAATTCCTCGGGCTTAACCAGACATGGAGATGGGGCATCTACAGCGAGCACCCGTTGGAATCACGGCATCACACTCGCGGCCATACCGTCGGGATAAAACTTGGCCCCTCGGCCAGATACAACTTCGATCAAAAAGTCGGACGGGTCCGTGCGAGGGGGGCATGTAAAGCCCAGGCTTTGAAAGTACGGCAGCGTGAACTTGCGAGGTCCGTGGTACACGAGGTGGCCGGCGCTTAGCATCATGATGTCGTCAAAGAGCTCGACGACCTCGGGCGGCGGCTGCAGGAGAGCCACGATGCAGCTGCCACCCAGCGTCTTGGTCCATGATCGAAGGGAATTTACAATGTCGAACGTGGCGGCCGAGTCCAGTCCCGTGCTAATTTCGTCGCACAAAAAGATGCTCTGCCCCCCCACGAGCATTTCCCCAACAGTCACTCGCTTGCGCTCGCCGCCGCTGACCCCTCGAAGCAGCGCGTCGCCCACGACCTACCGACCAACCATCAACTCGGACACACGCTTGGCTCCATGCCATCGTACCGTGTCCGCGCAATTGCTCAATCCAAGGACATGCAGCACCAACTCGGACCGCAAGTTCGCCACGTCAACGAGCTTTCCAGGTCGTTCCTTCTTCTTGGGAGGGCCATTCAAGCACATGTCGGCGAACTTGAAAGTCTCCCGCACGGTCAGCGTCGCGCAGTGGTTGTCGCGCTGGTCCACGAGACTCACCAACTTGGACAAGTCAATGTTGTTGGGCGAGAGACCGCTGTACGAGATTTCTCCGTCCAGCGTCGTCACGTTGGATTTCGTGCGGAGTTTGCCCGCGAGCGCTTTGAGGAACGTCGACTTGCCGGCACCGGGGTTGGCCAGGAGCTACAGCAGAGCGTGAGATGCACGATTCAAGGCTTGTGGTATCGCCTCACCAAGGTCATGCTACCGGGGGGAATGATGCCTGTCATGGGGTGCAGCACGTAGTTGTCGGCGGTGGGACGTTTGACACACGGGAGGAGGAGTCGCTTGAGGTAGGCTCCGACTGTGGCGTCCACTTGGTTGGACCGCTTCACCTCGACGCGCGCCGTGAACGACAAGTCCTTGAATCGAATCTCCGGCGTCTGGAGCTGCAAGTTCATCGAAGTCGAGAGTTTCTTGTACTTTTCAAAGAATTTGCGCAGACCGCCACTCAACATCGTGTCCAGGCTCGCCGCGTTGAGCGTGCTCACCATGGGGTTCTGCTGCTGGTCGTTGTACGGATCTTGGATCCCCTTGAATCGCAGCTCGCTGTACACTCGGGGGATCGCGGGCGGCGGTAGCATGGTCGCCCGCCTAAATTCGGTGCGGCGGTCGAGATGATTTTCAGTGTCTTCCGGAATCACGGCACTGGTCGGAAAGATCGAGGCAATCGATGGTGGGGACACGACTGGCGCCACCTCTGTGCACTCCATGTCGAGCTCAATTCGTTCCGACGAAACATCGTCGGTGGCAGAAGGCGCTCCCACCACGTCGGACATCCCAGTCAAGTTTTGAAGTGGGGCGTGGGGTTTCGGGAGTTTCGCGCAAGGCCAATCTAATTTTGTTCCATACTCCGCGGAAAGAGAGATGGCGCTCAAGCTTGGCCGAGCTATTTCCAGCGCAGTCGACTCTCGGGCGCCTACGTTAGCAAGTGCGAAAGTGTTACGACGACATCTCAAAGTGAATATGGCGGCCATGTTGCATGGCTCGAGGGACTTTTGACCGTGGTTTCGCATCGGAGGATGTATGATGCGACAGGTCATGCATGCACCACATTGGATGTCCCTCCCACGGCGCTTCCACGAGCTCGGAAGCAAGGAATACATGTTGGAACTTTAGCTAGTCCAGTATGGACACGTACACATGCCGACCGCCCGTGCGATGCACAGATCCGTCGAGCAAGGTCGAAGAGGACATGCATGATGCGATTCGAGTGGACGGCAAAGGCTGCATGCTACTCACTCTTCGTCTTCGGCGCCGTCGGACTCTTGGATTTGGTTCATTTCGGGGTCGAACGTGACGGGTTTCCCGTGCGAGACAAGCCGTCCGGTGAGTTCGTTTTCTTCGCCGCTGCCTTTGGCACGAAGAAAGAGCGGCGAGTTCTCCAAGATGGGGCCGGCGATGCTGAGAAACGTCGTAAGGATCTCTTCGTCGTCTGGCGTGAAGATGCCGTCGGTCTTGTTGATCAGTTGCATGACGCCAATGACGTCGTGCTTGTGGCTGTGCAGCGGCAACGCGAGAATGGTCGACGTCTTGTACCCGAGTTTTTGGTCGTACTCCTACGACTCGCATCAGACGTCGGCGCGAAAACGCCACGCACCTTGTTGAAGCGCGCATCCTCGTACGCATTCTTGAGGTTGATGAGCTTGCCGGTCTCCGCGACCGCGCCGCAGATGCCTTGGTTGGACGGGATGCGAATATCCACTTCGCCCTGAAGCGTCCACAACTCGTTCGTGACTTTGTCGAGCAGGTACAGCGAGCAACGGTCCGACCCGACGAGGCGCTGGATGCGATGGGTCACCGTAAAGATTAACGAGTTGATGCCCAAGTCGCTGTGCATGGCCTTGACAATGTCGAGCACCTCGGTGACCTTTTTCTGGGCCTGGAGCGCCATCTTGTGGTTTTGTGCGTTTTGAAGGGCAATACCAGCCTGCGCCGCCAAGATCGTCATCACTTCCTCGTCCA
>NW_008580146.1:1962111-1991810 GCF_000520115.1 Aphanomyces invadans
CAGTGTGGCGCGCTCCGCGTTGAGGATTTTGCACGTGTGCTTGATGATCGAGTTGGTCGCTAAACGAAATGTTGTTGTGGAGGTGTCGCGGTGCGTGGCACTGCACAAGCATTACCTTCCATAGGGTCGAGCTGCATCGTAATGACGCGAAAGGCTTGAATGAGTTTCTCCAATAAGACCAGGCGCTTATTCGACGCCAGATCCCCCGAGGGCGTCACAGTCCTGCGAGCGATGGGAACGTTCAAAGGTTGATGGAATCGTGTGGACTGTACGTGTCGCGCTTGGGACGCAAGCAGAGCCGTCCGTTTTCATCTGCCGAGGCACTGCATGTCGATCATGTAAGCATCGCGTGCAGATTCGACCTTGAATTCGACACGGACCTGGCTTCGGCGTAGCATTGCTTGATATACGCCACGGCATGGTCGGGGTTGTAAGCCTCCCCAGACGACCTCTACACATATCTCGCCATGACGAACGAGCCAGATTGCATATCGCGTACCTGCGCCAACTTTTCCGAGATCACAGTTCGCACAAACGCCAGCGGGTCGTCTGGTCGGCTCAAAAGCGCTTCCGCCGTCAGCCACTCGATGAGCGACCGAAAGTTCATGGAATTCAAGTACTCCTCGCCGCCTTCAGCGGTTTGCGCAGGTGGAACTGCTGTCGCGCTCATCGTCGACGGAGCAACTTTTGGAAGTTCACCCGGCGAGACGAAGAGGTGTAACCGCTCGTGGCATGAAACCGTTCCGCCCAGCACGTCTACCACGCCCGCAGCTCAAGATCCCAAGAGAGCTACTCGTGGACGCCGCCGTGATGGTCCCTAGTGCTTGCTTTGGTCAACATGGTCTTCGCTGACACAGGGCTGTTCCGCCTCTTCGAAGGACGGACTCAGGGACCTGCGGCGTCGTTACGAGGCGTTTCCCACGAGACATTTGGCAATGGAAGGATTCGATGCCGTTTTTTCGATAGCTCATACTTGCAACGTTTCGACTGGCGTGGCGCCTTTGCTTGGATGGAGTCGGGGGAGCAGCGGTCTGCGTCGACGTCGCCGCCCAAGTCGAGGGTGGCGCGCCACCGGCGCACCCGCAGCGTAGGAGTTTCAGAGACAAACGAAATCATTGGCACGGCGGCAATCCACGAAGACGCGGAGCATGACGGTGGCGACGGAGAAGTGTACCTTCCCCGTCGAACAAAGAGCTTTGAGAGTCACGACCACGCTGCCCTGCCACTTCCACGGATGCGCACGTACACGAAATCTCTTGGCAGCTTGGTCAAGCACTTGGCATCAGACCCGTCCAACCCGCACTTGGCATCGTCCAGTGTCCAAGCCAGCCCTGCATGTGGTCCCGGGACGACGCAGTCGACTCCTTTGGCGGCACACTCACGGCTATCATTTCCGTGGCCGTCCTGGCCACATCATCCAGAGAAAGAAAAGGAACCGGACGTCGACTGCAGCGCGCCCCTGCCGTACGAATTTGCCCTCCTGCTGCATAATAAACCAGCTCGGACGCGGGATTTGGAGCGTCAAGGCCTGGATGAGGCCGGCGTCCAACAACGCGACGTGATTCGGCGCTGCATCGACGCCGGGCTGGAGGTGACTGTCATGACGAGCACGCTGCACTCTCGCAAGTACATGTGCTTGCTATTGAAGCCAACATTTGAGAGGATGAAGATCGAGAAAAATCGTCTCGTGGTCGAGCGGTGGCTCCAGATTGGAGCGGTTGGGGAAGTCCCGAGTGAAATCGAACAACTCATTTACAAAAGCGATCTGGGGTCGTCCCCACTGTCGCCTCGACGGGCGGCACCGCACAATGGTGGAGGCAATTGTGTCGCGCCCGAAGACGACGAGCCGCAAGGCGAAGAAGAGGAAGAAGACCGCAAGTTCACGCCCGCGGAACGCATCCAAACCATCGGACGCATTATCTCGTCCACGGCAGACACGGCGCAGCTCAACCCCCCCGGCGCCGGCATTTCCATCGAGGACCCCAATCTACGGGACCCGATCATCGCTGCGTGCTTTCCGCTGCACAATCGGAAGGTAGGTTCCTCGGTCTGTCGGGAATTTCATGCCGCATCTACTTGCTGCCAGGTGAACAAGATGCTCTTGCGCAAGAAGCAGCAGTGGTGGCGGAATGCCGACGACATCACCGATGCCATTCGGTACGATCGCCTGTGGCATCTCAAATGCAACTCATGGGGGCATGGTCCAGCTTCCACTACGGCGAGCACGTGGCATTTCACTTTGCATTCCTGTTGCTGTACACGCAATGGCTTGTCGTTCCGGCCGTGGTTGGCACGATCTTGTACTTGTCGTTTCGGTGGTATACGGCCATCTACTACATGACAGGGCTGAGCGTTTTTGGCTATGCCATCGTCACTGTGTGGGGCACCGCATTCCTCAAGGTATTCTATTCCCTCGACGGTATCATGTGCATGGCTGAGATGACTGCCCAGGCCTGGCAGCGCAAGAACGAGTACCTGAACGACGTGTGGAATGTCCGCCTGTTTAAAGAAGCAGACTATCCAAACCCGCGCTTCCGCCCCCACGGGTTCCTCGACATCCGCGACAACTCGGGGGTGGTCCTCTTTCGCGAGCCGTATTACAACTCGCTCTACCGCATCCCCGCTTACATCCAAACGCTCGTCGTATTCCTCTTCTTTACTCTGACGTACGTCGTCGGGATCAGTTTCTTTGTCCAGTGGTACACGGCTGCCATGTGCGCCCCCGTGTGCAGCGAGTGCCCCGATTGCACAGGGTTTCTCTCGTGCTTTGATACGCTCGGGGCCACGGTCGGCACGTCGCGGTGGTTTTACATCTTTGTCCAGGTACGACGTTGATCCGACTCGCCGCGTCGTTAGTATAATCCTAGGGCATCTTCCTCGGCGCGACGCTCGACGTGTTTGTGTATCTGTTGTCCGTGAAGCTCCTTCGGTTCTTTGTCATCCGTGAAAACCACACGACGGAGGCGCAGGTGGACCGGACGATGATCAACCGCCTCTTCATCATCAATTGGATCTCGTTCTTCCTCTGGTTCATGCTCATAGCGTTCGTGATTGTTCCGTTTGGAAAAGACGTCGAGGAGTGGATCAATACGCAATTCCACTGGGCCACGATCTACACAGTCAACTGGCACAGTGGTCGCATCGACATGAGCACAGCGCTGGTCACGCCCCTGCTCATCACGCAGGCCCTGAACCTTCTCATTGACACCGCGCTACCCCACGCGCTACGCAAGCATCGACTGTATGGCTTCCGCACAGTCCGCAAACTTCGCGCCCATCCCGCGGAAACCATGCTTGCGCTTTCGGAGATCCAAAGCCAATTCCAGCGCCGAACGTCCCTGCCAGACTTGTCTATGCGCGCAGCCGCCGCCGCGACCACGGCGACCAGTTCGTTGAACTTTCAAGAAAAAATTGAGGTGCGATCGCAGTCCGTGCATAGACTTCGCGGTAACGTTGGTGGTCGTAGCTCCAAATGATCACGCCCATTCGCATTCCGTACATCGAGGCAGCCCTGGGCGTGACGATTCCCACGACGGAAGGGTTCTACAACGAAGGTATACTCAGTGACATGGGATGTTGAGAGCGATGATGGATCGCGATGGCTTGTAGAGTTCATGACGGCTGACTCAGTCGTGGATGAATCGCAGCTGGAGCTGTACGAGACCTTCGTACGTGTCGATAAAATGCGCTAACGTCGTACCTGACCGCTGCCACGTCTTGTAGCCGGACTATTTGAAAATGGTCATCCAGTTTGTACGTCGACTGCCCCCATGCGCCTCACCTCCCAGACATGTGCACACGCTCTCTCGTGTAGGGCTATGTGGTCATGTTTTCCGTCGTATGGCCATTCTGTGGGTTGGCGGCGGTGGTGAGTTGTGCCCTACGAAAGCCTTCGCCGACGCTCAAACCATGACTAGGTGAACAACGTGGTGCATATTCAAAATTGCTTTCACAAGCTGTGCTTGACGAGACGCCGCCCCGTCCCTCGAAAAGCCAACAGCATTGGCCAGTGGGAAAAAACCCTCTACACGACCCTATTCCTTGCCGTTTTCGCCGTCGTGGGGCTCATTTGCTTGAGCTCGGGGGAAGTCGAGTACTTTGTGGGCGACTGCTTGGTGCTTGACCGATTCAACGGTTCCGATTACAGGTATCACCTTGACATAGTTGAAAATGGTGACACCTATGGCCACCGTAGCATGACTCCCGAGCTGTCGTGCTTCGATCTGTCGTCGCGCTTTCTGGTGGCGTTGGTGCTCGAGCACATTGGGCTTTTCGTGATCTATCTTATCATGGACAACGTCGAAGGCACTCCAGAGTCACTCCGGTCTTCGTTCCAGATGAAAAAGGAGCTCATTCGAAGGGCCATATGTGGCCAGAGCGGAGCTGTCACCACCACGCCGAATGGGACCCGTACGTCCGTCACCAGCTCAACACCCATGATATGAGGCATGCCGTAGGTCGATCCCCTTCCGCCGATGCCGTGTAGCTGTTCACAAAGAGATTCGTGTGTTTTGCATGAATGTAGCCTAAACTAAGAATTCCATCGTGCACAATGACGTGGCAGAGTCTCGTGGAAGTTGAAGCGCAAATTGCGCGTTTGAGCCATACAAACATCAAGTCAATCAACCGACAACGACTTGACCAACCAAAACGAGTCGTCCGGATAACCGACAACCGGACAACTGAACGCCATCAGGACAACGCAAGAAGCGCCGCCATGGAAGTGACTCGAGAAGAAGGCATCCCAGATGTGCTGCTGCCGAGCGACGTGTTCGATCTCGACTTTCACCCGACGCGCAATGTTGTGGCTGCCGGCATGATCGATGGCAAAGTCCAAGCGTACGTATGCCCGGCTGATGTCAAGGTACATCCCGATGTCACGTAGATACACATACACCCCCGAAGGAAACGATTGCGTGCTGTCGCTGAATCACCACCAAGATGCCTGCCGTGTCGTCAAGTTCGCAGAGGATGGAAACGGTGAGCGTGCTCTCGATGATGTTTTCGTGGTCCACCGATTGTAAACAACTTCATAGCGCTGTTCACCGCGTCAAGTGACAAGTCCATCCGCGCTTTCGACGTTCACGGTGGTGTGTTGTGGGCCGAGCTTAACGCTCATTTGTACGTTGTTTTTGTCACGGTGAGCTCCATAACGCGGATGCATCGTAGGAACCCTGTGAACCACTTGCATACCATCTCGAACAACGTGTTTGCCAGTGGCGACGACCAAGGTTGTGTCAAGGTACCGAGCTCAATTCATCATCGACGCTCCTTTCACGCATGTAGATGTGGGATGTTCGCCAGCATCGGTGCATTGTCCAGTGGAATGAACACACGGTACAGCCTCGTAACCCAAATCTTACCCTCCAACTCGAATGGACCTCTACGTAGGACTACATCTCGGACATGGCCACGAACGACTCTAAGAGCACGCTCCTGGTCACTGGGTACGTCGATCGGCAATTTGCTCGTTATGCCAAGCGGACTCACGCTCTCCAACTCCAGTGGAGACGGCAGGCTGTCCGTGTACGACTTGAAAAAAAACAAATTTGTCCAAAAGAGCGACGAGCTCGACGACGAATTGCTCTCAGTGAGAATCATCAAGGTATCGCACGTCGGATGGCAGTAGCGAGGTGTGTGACTCAACGAGTGTTTGGCGTAGAACGGCCGCAAGGTTGTGTGCGGGTCCCAAGACGGTGTGCTGGTCATTTTCAGCTGGGACACGTGGGGAGATATGTCGGATCGATTCCCGGGCCACCCCGACTCTGTTGAAACGATCCTCAAGGTCGATGAGGACACAATCTTGACTGGGTCGAGCGACGGCATCATCCGGTACGCGTGCGCTAGACCACACGGTCTAACGAGGATGGCAATGTGACTAGCGTTGTTCAAATTCACCCCAACAAATTGCTCGGGCTGATTGGGGACCACGAGGACATGCCGGTGGAAGTACTCAAGTTTTCACATGACAAGCGTATCGTGGGCAGTGTGTCGCACTCGAACAAAGTGCACTTTTGGGACGTTGGGTACCTCTACGACGACGATGGCGATGACGACGAAGACGACGGGGGAGAGACAAAAGGCCTCGAATTCGATCCCAAGGACGACGACTCGATGGACGATAGCGATAGCGACGACGATGGAGGAAGCTCTGGTCAAGCTGGCCGACAGGCATTTCCGACCAAACGGGAGGCATTCTTTTCGGACCTGTAGACAGGCCACTGCTATTTCATTCACGTCTATTCTGCCTTGGTGCGCACTGTCATATCTGTTTGAACTGTTCACAAGTGCGCGCAAGCACGTCCACGCATTGCATGACGATAGACGCACGAAGGGCACGAAGCGTCATTCTGTGCTGGGTATATTTGCATCAATGCTACTTCAAGATTACAGGGCTCTCCTTCCAACTGGCTCGGAGCGGTCGGGTCTATGGGCCGTAAAACTCGTCCTTGACCTTGTGGGGGAATCGCAGGGGAACTTTCGACACACCTTGAAACTTCTCTTTGGCGAATTTTCGCGTCACGGCTGTGAGTTTGCTCGATTTGGCGACACCGGCGGCCGCAGTCTCCATCATTTCTTGCATGTCCTTGAGGCACATGCGCATCGCGGCAACCGAATACGTCGAATGGTACTCAACACAGGGCGACTACATGGCACCATTGTGAAGGAAAGCCAGATGCGAGGCGTACCCAGTGGGGAAGCAAGTCCATTTGCACGCGGGCATGGTACACCCCAGCCGCCGCAATCATGGAAGGAGGGTACCGCAGCATCTTGTACTCTTGCAAACACCGGTCGATCAAGTAATTGGCCAGAAGTTGCGTCTTGGTGTTGGCGGTCTTGGAGGCTTTGAGAAATCGATTCATAAACTGGAACGCCGTTGGAACGGTCACGCGATAACCGATGCTCGACAGGAGCTCGTCCTCCATTTGAAATAATTCAGTCAGTGTGTACGCGTTGTCGGTGATCTTGACAAAGTCTGCAGCCTCGGGTGGGTATATCTCCTCGTACTTGGACGCGATGAACAGCGCAGTGATGCCCACAAGTTGCAGGCGCGCACGCGGCAAGGTCAGATTCTTCTCCAAGTGGCGATCAATCAAGTTGACTGCGATGTGCAGCGTTTGCTCGAGCAAGTTGTACTTGTAGTGGACATCGACAAGCCAGTCCACGAGAATGGAACGCATCTTCGTGTTCACATCGACCTGGTCAAGCATGTACGTGGGGCTCGCGACGCGGTATTTCTACCATGACGGCAGGTTGCTTGAATGGGGTCAGGGGCAATCGCGCGTCCTACCTCAATCTCTAAGTAGTATTTGTGGATTTCAGCAGCGTATTGCCAGATTGATCGCTCGTCGCCTTTGTCATCGCTGTCGATGTCGAACTCATTGTCCGCTTCGAGAATCGGCTCGATCTTGAACGTCGAGATATGTGTGCTCAAAACTGGCGTGGCACGCGACACTTTCTTGGGCGTTCCAATCGAAGTTCGGCGGATGACGTCTTCACGTCTCGCCACTTTCTGCGTCTCCAGGATGGATTTCTTGTTGGTGATGACCTTGTCACGTTCGTGAGTACCTAGCCTTGGCAGACCGAAATCAGTACCGTCGACTTGTTTGTGATGTTGCCCAGCGCAGGACGCTTGAAGCTGTTCTGAGGTTTCAGAATGCTGTTAAATGTGGAAATTCGCTCGCCATGCTTGACGGCGCCGCGATCACCAAGGGGCTTGTAGGCCTACGCGAGTAAGGAACTAGTGGAACACGCATGTGCGACCAAACCCGTGGTCGTGACTTCACAGCTTGGCTGTTTTCATCGTTCGTGTGGGAGGAGGCCTGCATCTGGACTTGGACCAAGCAGCACTATAGATAACCTGACGAAGGTGGCGTTCAGCGGGGTCGGCAGGATGTAGAATGCGACGGCAGCGCGAGATCTTCGCTGACGTGGTGTGATCGACGCAACGGAGCCAACGTTGAATTGGCCCATACAGCGAATCCACCAGAGAACTTTAAATTATTTTTCATTATGGCAATTCGTACTTCCATATTGTATGCAATATTAAAAATGAAATTGACTCGATCGAAACCCCAAGACATTTGAAATTTCAAACTTGGGTTGGGTCATTGGGTTTGACCCATCCGGATACCAAGACGACCCCGATCGAGTCACCAACATGGTGAGTTCTTATATCAAGGGAATGACATCGCCTACCTTCTATCGCGAGCGACTTAGAGTGTGACAACCCATCATGGATTTATTCGTTCATGGCATCACTTGCACTCGAGGGGGGCGGCGACGATCCGGACTGCTGGCCGAGCATGCACCTGCCGTCCGATTCTGACATTGCGATCATTCGAGCACTGTTGAGGTGGGGGGAGTTCAAATGCCAGCGGTCGCTCGAACATATTAAAAGTCTGGACTTGCCGCTGGTGAATGGCATGTTGTCTGCCACAGCCTCCATGGCTGGTCGGATAGGACTGCACAATTGGGTCGACTCGATCATTCAATACTGCGGTCCCTTGACGGCATCGATCGATAAATTTCTGGCACATCAACTCTTGTCTACGTTGGCATTTGCCTTGGACGAGCAGTCAAGGCACACTGAAAGCGGGCGTGTGCGGGGAATGGAAGAGCGCATCCAAGAACTGGAACACCACGTTGAAGAGCTGCACTCGATGTTGCTGGACGAGGTGCGCAGCAAGAATCAACTGAGCCAAGAACTCAACCATGCGCAAATGATGACCAATGATGCTTCCTCGATCGCCGGAAAGCTTGAAGAAGAACTCGAGCTGCTTCAGCGGACCTTACTTGAGAGACAAGAGGCCATCACGAAGGGACTCAACAATGAGATTGCCGACCTCGAAGAGCAATTGGATGCATCGAATCGTCAGTGCGAGCGATTGCACCGCGAAAACATTGCGTTAGAGGCCAAGCTCAAGCAAACGGAACAGAAGCTCATGTGGTCCATGCTATTCCTGACCGTGCGCACTCACCACGGCGTGAAAGCCATTCGGTCATACACAGCCAAGGCATGAGTTAGCGCATCCGTAAATTATGTACGCATCAAGAACATCCCGACCATCGCCACAACGTCCGGCATCCGTCTCAAACTTAATACACCTCGGTGAGAGTACCCTTCGCCTCCGATAGAGAAGAATCTGGGAAGTGCCGCCAAGTCAAGCCATTCCCCTGCTAAGGCACGTGCCGCCATACATCCAATGTCACCTGCACAACTCCAGGACCGCTATCCCAGATCGGTCATCTTCGTGAGGCTGTGCGTGGCGAGCGCCGGCAACCTCTTCCGCCATGGCTTCGGTCGCGTCGTCCCGTTGGCAAGCTCGCTTTTGCGTCAACATGTCGGTTTGGTCCAATCAGGTTCTCGCAATGGGATTGGCCAAGGAGATGGCGTCAACATGGTATCCGGATCGCACAACCCCATGAAAGCCATCGCAGACGTTATATTTTAATGTCGCATCCAGGTCGCATTTTAAATCCAAATGATAATTTTATATGTTGCGCGTGCACTTCAACGTTCCGGATACCGTCGTGCCATGGCTGGCGAAGTTGGGCCACATTCGATTCCGTCCATTAAAGATGGACATCGCACGCGCTGATGCAGTGCTGCCCGCCGAGATCCGAGACATCCCTCGCGCCAAGGAAATTGTGGACATGATGAAATTCTTCGAGTTTAGCTTCCAACCGGCATCGGCCTTTGAAGGAACGATTTGTTTTACGTTTAAGGTTGAGAATTCGACGCAAACGATGCGCTACCTTGTCCGATGCAAGAAGCACCAAGGGGTGAAAACCCACCTCGTCGACCCTACATCGACCGACCTGAAGTACGACTGCGAAGTCAGATCCTCCATCGAAGACTTCCTGCACGTGTACTCGGGCAAAGCAAGCACCAGCGAAATGGCAAAGATGTGCTACTCGGGACGTGTATCCATCTCAGGGCTGCAGTTTCGCTTGGTGACGCGGTTTTTGCAAAGCTTTGACTTCACGTCTCAAAAGTGGCTCGACTTCTACTCGTGGGAACGTGAACAGCGACAACGCCAAGGTCGAACAGCGCAGCGCGAGAACGACGAAGTCGTGGACCACCTGCCTCGTCAAATTGCCCTCTACATCCGCGGTGGAGGGGTCAACATGTCTATGGTGCAGCGCGGGTGCTTTGAAGCGTCGATGGGTCGCATTTTTGGCTCCCGAGTTCTTATGACGTATACTGCACTCGTCCACCAAGGGCGTCGGCTCCCCACAACCACTGATCGCTTGCAATTCAAAAACAAAAAGTTTGGTCGAGCAGTTCGTTGCGCTCTCGGGCACCATTGCGTTTCAAGCAAAAAGCCATACGGATCTGCACTGCATGCGACGACCAACGGCCGGACGGACGTCTTGATGTTGTGGGAAGACTCGTACGAGCTGGTCAAGTTTGAAGGGATCGTGCCTTCGTCGAATGCGAGTGCCACGCTGTTGAAGTGGAGCGACAGCGCATTGTACAGCGGTTGTGCCAGCGACATGGCTGCAGGCGTAGAAGACGGCGCCCAAGTGCCGACGAAATCCCGCCACCGCTTTCCTGCAGAAACATTCACACGTCGCGTGGATCTGCGGGACGTCGGCATGACTCAGCTTAGCAAGATCATGGACAACGTTGTCGGAACTGCTTTCCAACCAGCGGCAAAGTCCAACCACATTTCTGCGCCGGCGAGAATCATGGGCGAGCTCCGTAAGTGGGTGCTCCATCAAGCCCACGACCACCACCAACCGTCCGTAAAGCAACCAACAGACCTGCACAGCGTGCTACGCGACATCGACGTGTTGATTTCGACGCAGCTCGGCAAACCGACTCGACCCGCGCCTTCGTTGCAAAAAGAAGTGCCGACGGCCGACATCATTCGGTACAACACGCGGCGAGATCTCGCTCGCATCAAGCAAACTATGGCCGGCATGAAGCGCAACTTACTCGCCCACCAGATCAGCCCGAGGTCGATGCCTGACAACATGGGCCTCCTCACATTGGACTATTAGCGAACCCTTCCCAGCCAATGATCTTTATCAATTCGACCACATATTTATCACTGACTGCACGGTGTGCATCGTGCGGTGGCCATCGAACCGTATTGGAGCACACGTCGTGCCACCGAATGCGCTCGGACGGCCAATTGTGCAAACCACCTTTCTCGACCACCAGACACCATGACGTTGCAATGGGATGCTGATAGATATGTACGTCGATCTGCTTGGCATGTTGAATGCGCGATGATCAACATGGAGACACAACTGTTTGAGTTGGTAAAATGGACCTCTGGCTAGGCTGTTGGGCGTTCGCCATGGACAGAGAATCGATACAGGCACGTGTACTTTTCGTTGCCATAGTTGGACAGCACGCGCAACGTCACGCCATGCACTGGAGTTCCCTATGGGGGCAACGGACATTCCATTAGCACGCGCGACGGCACCACGTTGGGGTCCCTCGGTCGAACCTGGCTGTTTAGACGAAACTCCTGCCGCGACCCGCCGTCTTTCTGGTACGAAAACGAACCCAAGTCGACTTGGCGCACCTCGCTTCCTTCCACAATCAAGCCCTTCGACACCATCAGACAACGTGTACACCCACCGTACCTGGACGAAGACGTACAAGAACTTGACAGTCACGGGGGGCAGATGAAAAGTCAGGCGCGATGGACGGGTCAATGTGATACAGTGCGACGGTGTCAGGGATGACGGGGTGGGCCAATTTCACGGTCAGCTTGCCCGCGTTGGATGCCAGGCCCCAGCATTGCCCCACATCCACATTGGACTACGTACGCAAGCGTCATCGTGGTGACAACAGGGCCGCCGTACCGAAATCGCGGCTTCGGGCTTGGCGTTCTGGCACGAGTTGCCGGCAAGGGAGCAGAGCGGGAACGCATTGTACGACTTGGACGTGAACATGGATGGGGAAAACAAGTTTTGCACGACGGATGTCAAAAACTTGGGTCCAGTCAAATCGCTACGACATTGTGAGCTACACACATCAAGCAGCTCGTGAGAGCTTGCCTCTTGTGACGCACGACGCGCGCACCAGCAGCAAAACTCGCATAGTCCACCCGTCCTTGTGGTTGCACAGCGACGCCGCCGGTCGTGCCGTCCGATAGAATGTGCTGAGTAAGATGATGCGCCACCTTTTGGTCGATGAGGCGGTCGAGGCCAGCTTGTGTCGCGTTGTGGAGTTCTGCTTTCAGCACCTTCACGTGGCGAGTCGATTCTTCCGAAATCACCCTCGTCACTTGGTCCTGGACCTGACCGATCTTCGTGGCCACAATCGACTCAATTTGCCGCTCCAGCAGCTCGGGGTTGTTGGCGTCGTAAATAGTTTCGAGCAGTTGAGTCTTGCTGCCTTCTACAAGGTCTTCAACGTCCTACACGATAGTCGCGTCAGCTCTCTGGTGCAAGATGCATCAGTGGCACATACGGTTAACCGATCCTTGTGCGTCTTGAGTTCGTTCTCGATCAACGTCGCTTGGGTTGTCACCAGGCGCAAGCTAGCTTCGACGGGTTGGAGAGCTGCCTTGTACTCGGTTTTCTATGTAATAAACTTGAAAAAATTAAAAGAAAAACAGCTTTAGATACCACGTCACGAATGGCCTTTTTCAGCGCCGTCTGGATCATCTCCGACACGTGATTCAGCACAGCCTCATCGCCGACAACACTCGAGGGCGTTCGCGCCGTATCGGCAAGCGTGTCGACCTGCTTGGTCATTTGCTCGTACAAGAACATGATTTCTTCCATGCGCACTTCGTGCTCCTCTTGGAATTTTTTCAGGTGGCCGATTTCCTTGATCATCGCGTCCATGTGAGTTTGGACGCTGCTCATGGAGTTCAAGTGGTTATGTCCTGGGGAAGTCAACGAAACCGGGGTTGCCTGGATGGCCTCGATCAAGTGCCTATTCACAACGTCATGAACGTTCGGATGTGGAATGAGGCGGCGCAGGGAGAGTACGTACCGAGGCAACACCAATGCCACGACAAGGCAAACGAACGGAAGTAGAAACCACATCAAGTTGATGAGCTCCAAGAGCATGCGCAAACTCGTCGTCTAGTGCAATGCTGTCGGTCAGGCATCACGCAAGAACGCATCAAAGGAGGACTATACTGCGATCACATGGACGCGCTTTCCGAAACGTGGCTTGTTGTGTTTGATAAATTGCACTTGATCGTCGTCGCTGTCTTCGTCGTACTCTTCAGTGTACTCGCTTTCGCGGAACACAGTCGAGTCGTTTGTAAATGTTGTCGTGGAAGACTCATTCGTCCCTTGCGTCGTGAAGGGTTCCTCATCCGAATTCTCCTTGGATTCTTGCAGCGTCTGATCTTCCCAACGACCAGACTTTGGCGGCGGTGTCGCAAAAGGCGTCCCTGATCTCGAGCGCAACTCGTACGACTGACGGCTTGTCATGTCGATTGGCGCGTGGACAAGTCACGGGCGGGAAACATGACACGGAAGGACCAATTTTTAACCGGATTTTTATCCGGATGCAGCGCGACCCCAAAAAAAGATACAACAGCATCGACAGCCCGAGGCAGGCGTCCGGCGGTCAAGGCATGGAGAACTACAACATATACGACGAGATCGGGCGCGGACAGCACTCGAACGTATACAAGGCGCGGCGGAAGCGCAGCATTGAGTACGTCGCGGTGAAAAGCACGGCCAAGGACCGGATGGCCAAGATCCTGAACGAAGTGCAGTTTCTGCACAAGTTCAATAGCCCGTACGTGCTCAAGTTTCACAACTGGTACGAGTCGACAAACCACATCTGGATCATCTTTGAGTTCTGCATTGGCGGCGATCTCTTGAACCTCATCACACAAGACAAGACGCTCCCCGAAGAGTCTGTCCGAGTACGCGGTTGTGCCTTGTTGGGATTCTTAATGACATGGCGACGTCTAGAGCTTTGGACACGACATGTTGATGGGGTTGCTGTATCTGCACACGAATGGTGTGATATACTGTGACTTGAAGCCCGCCAATGTCTTGATTGACGAGTACGGCTGTCTGAAAGTAAGTTTGTCCATCACGATGTCGCATTGTACAGACGCTCATGTTCACGCGCAGCTCTCGGACTTTGGCTTGGCGCGCAAGATACCAACGGAAGAAAGTATTCAAAAGGTTTCCACATCCATCTCGAACAAATTAGCTCAACCAATGTCATCGCCATGCATCACCAGGAGAACCAAACCCCCGGGTCACCGCATTACATGGCCCCCGAGCTCTTTGATCCACATCCAGTGCACAGTTTTGCGTCCGACTTTTGGGCACTCGTAAGCGGCTTGTTGATGGATGACATGTTGTTTGACGCACAGTCGCCAGGGTTGCGTGTTGTACGAACTCTTCACGGGGACACAGCCGTTTTCCAGCCTCGGCTTTGTCGACCTTCGGAGCATGGTACAGGATGGCCTCCCTCTCGTCGCACGCATCCAAGTATAAAGTTCTGACATGATTGACGAGATTTCGAACGTGGCTAGATTCAAACGGAACCCGTGCAACTCCCGCCAAACGGCATAAACATGTCAGCTGATTTCGCCGACTTGCTCCGCCGCTTGCTCGAGAAGGACCCAGCCGACCGCATCACGTGGTATTTACAGAGTCCCACGTCGTGGGTCATGGTTCACTTGCAGGCATGACATTCTGTGCCATCCGTTCTGGGGTGATCAGGCATCTCGTGCGACGCCTCCATCGTTTCCGCCGCAAGAATTGTTTGCTAAGCTGTACCCTATGGCCCATTCCCCTACTCGGTACGAAGTCCCCTTGTTATCTTCATCAAATGCTTCGATAGACCCCAAACGAGTCCAACCACCAATTTCGATCCATCGCCTATCGACAAGCGATCGTCTACTGAATCGCATGACAGCACCAGCACATGCTCCAACGAGGACGACGCAGTGGTCCCAATGCGACCGGTCACTGCACCTGAGGCCCACCAACCTACTCCTCCGAACAACGAAGTTGACATGTTGCAACTGGACGAGCCTCGTCACCATGTCGCCAGACTCCCACCCAAGACGGCGCCAGTTCAATCCAAACGGCGCGGTCCAAAGCCGTCCAAGTCATCGCTCCATGCGCTGAAACACGCCAAAGCTAGGATATTCACGACGCTGGATGGCTCCGTCAAGCCGATCGTGGCATGCACGTCGATCGAGTCGGTGGCTGTCCCGCGTATCAAAGAGTCGATGCTGCCGTTCCCCATCGTGCCCGTCGAATCCCTCACGACACAAAAGGACATTGAGGCCAAACTGGAGCAGCTGTACAACTACCTTCGTGGCAACGACGCCACTGTCGCTGAAAAGCACAACGCCTTGGCGTACCTGTATGCTATGGCCACGTCGTCCAAGGTGAGCCGACGACTCCATCAGTTCAACTTTACCTGATCTGCGGCATAGTTTGCCAACATCATTGTCAACTCGTCCCTCATGACGTTGCTGGGGAAATTGCTTGAGCAATCTACGTCATCCGCGCTGTCATCTCGACTGGGGCTCGTCCTGGGCTACGTTGTCCGGTTCGCCACATTCATCGCCCCCGACGTCGTCAGCGACTCGACACCAGGCGCCATCCTGCCCATCTTGATTCAAACGTTGCAAGTCGAGCATGACAACGTCCAAGTCACGAGGCGAGTCATGGCGTGTGTGGGGGAGCTGGCATTTTACACTATCACGCAAGCACCGACGCGGCCGTTGAATCCTCCGACCGTCCAATGTCTGGTGCGAGGCATTCAGGACATTGACGCCATCGTGCGACACTACGCTGTGCAGACGCTATGCAACATCCTGACGCACGCCACCGACTCGGATGTCGTGGCCCCATTTGTCACCCCCGCCGTCGCGTACGCTCTGATGGACCGAAGCCTGCGCGAGCCAGCAACTCAGCAACCTCTTCAAGTTGCCGCCATCCAAACGATGGCTCAAGTCCTCAAACACGCAAGTGCGCCTTCGTTGGACGGGTCGACTGTGGTTGATACGATCTTTTTGCACGTGGCACGTAACATGTCAATTGCATGGGACCACTTGTGGCTCGCACAACGAGACTATCGGTGGATGATTGCAGCACTCAACGTGTTGAATGCGACGCTGCAGCACACGGCGCAAGACTTGTCCACCGACATCCCGAAGGGGGAGTTTATGTCTACAATCTGCAACCTTCGGTCGCTGGAAACCCTTGGCCATGCGCTTGAGAGTCGTGAGTTTGAAGAAGACGAGTCGGGTCACATCCACGCGACGGGGCGCTTCAAGGATGGCGATGTGAAGCTCACGAACCTCGTGCATGGGAAGCTCCTCCTGTTTCTGTACTTTGGCTTGCAAGCCAGTCGTGAGTTCGCCGTCCTGTTTGTCCAGTCCAATCTTCTCAAGGTCGTCGATGCGTTGTTGGTGCACGACGCAGCGCCGTCGTCGGCCACGAGCATCTATGCGTTGCAGTCCGCTCAGCAAGTCGTGGCGCTGAGTTCTCGGATTGCGCTGGAAGTAACCATGTCACTCGGGGACGACCGGGTGGCCTTGGATGTGCTTCCACTATTTGAGGGCTTGGTCAGTCAACTGCTCCACCACCCACAATGCCGCCAAGTTTTCGTCGGGATTTTGCTTGACAACGTCAACCAAGAAAACGAATGTTTTGCCGTGGGACTGGCCAACGCGATCCAAGCCACCACGGAGGCCGCCGTGAAAATCCTCCTGCTCGTGTTTTCCAAACATGACATTGTGAGCGATGCAGACATGGCGAACCAAATTTGGTTTCAAACGGCGCTCTTTCAGCTGGCGGCAGTGCTGACATCGACCGGCGTCACGAGTTCGGACGTGGTGGCCGACGCGATTCGTGTCGTGAACTGCGCCCTTGACGTGTTTTCACCCGCGCCGTACGTGGATGAGTATATCGTGCACCACTTGCTCCCAACATTTCACGTGCTGCTGCACGCGTCGACGAACGATCGTGTCCGCCGATGTGCAGTGGAATTCTTGTACAACGTTGTCCACCATGACGTCGCGTTTGTCAGTATTTTGTATCGGCTCAAATTGATCGACCCGATTTTGCACCTCTTGGTTCACACGATGTGCGCCAGCACGACGAAGCTGCTCCTCCTCGTGGTGCAATCGAACGAAGTGCCTGTGCGCCAGGTGTACGAGATGGGACTGCCACTCTTGCTTACGAATGCTGTGCTTGCCGATGACAATCACGCGTTGGTTGGGCCGATAGGCGACCTGCTCGAGCTCATGTATGCCCTTCTGTACGACCATTTGGCGCAACTGCGATCGAGAGTGGCGTCGGACCTTTCGAATACCGCATTGTTTGCCCAGCATCATCCTGAGTTTGTCCGGTGCGTGCCACGACTTGCCGTCCTGTGCGCGACCAAGCGTTGTCCCGACGACAACGACGATGCGCCCGCATGTGCTGACAAAGCATCTCGTTGTCTGTCGATTCTTTGTCAGGTGGTGATCGAGCGAGCTGTCCAAAAGTGTGTTTCTAATTGCGTTCTAGTTGTTTGGCGACTTGGCTTTCAAGGAACTCTTCCCCCGCGAAGGAATGCCGTCGTTGTCACCGCTTCGGTACGCAAGGTCTAACCATGACAAAGGTGACACTTGATGTGACAGCTCGCTCATGGACGCCGTGACGGACACGTCGAATCCTTCGACTCGACTACGATGCCTCCAAGGGCTAAAGTCTGCATTGGCATCACAGAGACACCCGCCCAAGCTACCTGTCTCGCTTCGTCAAGCCCTCCAAGCTCTCGCTACATTACCCAGCACAAGCAACGACGACCGCACCACGGCTTCGTTAGCTCTGCAAATATGCCACATGACGGAATAGCACATGCCTTTCCTTGAACACACGTTTGCGTATCCATTCGCATCATAAGATGCCATCGCACTCGTCAGCATGGCTCTGACAGTGGAGTGCCGCGGCAGCGGTGGGACCACCTATAGCGTACCGACCATTGCATGCGATGGGCATCCGTTTCATGTCAGAACCACCATGGGAGTTACAACGTCCATTTTCACAGTCGACGGCGGAATGGGCGGAGGTAGTTCCACGCGGCGGGTAAATGTGTATGTGATGGCGGCATTGCAAGATGACCCGCCGCCGCCCGTCGACTGGATAGGTGCGCGCCGTTCATCCCTCACTCGTGACGTACGCACCCTTCGTAGGCACGTCGCTCAAGGCCAAGCGAGCGCTGTCCCTAAAGGACTTTGACCTGAAGGGGTTGATTGGAACAGGCATGATCGGTCACGTGTATATCGCTCAGTACAAGCTGTCTCGGCAGTATTTTGTCATCAAGTCCATGTGGAAGGCAGACGTGATCGATCGCAACATGCTGCGCCATGTCCAAAGCGAAAAGCAAGCGATGGAGACGCTGCAGCATCCGTTTCTGGTCAAGTACTTTGCTACGTTTCAATCCAGCGACCAAATTCACTTTGTTCTCGAGTACGTTCCCGGCGGCGAGCTTTTCAAGTGGTACGTCGAAAGGAGAGACATGGAATGCATGGCTCACGTTGTTTGTTTCCTCGACAGGCTGCACGAGTACCACCGGTTTTACGACCACGAGGCCAAGTTCTTCGCTGCCGAGCTTGTCCTCGTCCTTGCGTTCGTTCACGAAGAAGGGTACATCTACCGCGACTTGAAGCCCGAAAACATTGTGCTCGACGCGCACGGGCACATTCGGCTGGTCGACTGTGGATTTGCCAAGTATGTCGGGAATCCTGAAGACAACGGTCGGTGCACCACGTCGCTCGGAACTCCGCAGTACCTCGCCCCGGAGCAACTCCGCAAGAATGATCGGTGCTACACCCAGGCCGTGGACTGGTGGGCATTTGGTTGTGTCGTGTTCGAGCTGCTCATGGGGCGCACTCCATTCTTTCGGTCCGCGACGGACACGCCCTACGAGCTGTACACACGCGTCGTGCAAGGCAAGCTTACATTTGGCGACCGCTTCACGCCCAACGCCAAAGGTACGATGCCACGGCAGTGGCCGCTGCATTAACATCGACAAAGACTTGATCCGGCAGTTGCTCCAACCCGACTTGACCAAGCGACTCGTGGACCCTGTCAAGATTAAACAGCACGACTGGTTCGCCGACGTCGACTGGGCCATGGTCGATGCGCTGCGAATCGAGTGTCCCGTCCATCCGCCCCTTCACATGGCGGGGGACTTTGGCAACTTTACACTTCACGACAAACACCCACCCAAGTCCAACAAATCGATCTCTGCGGCGGCCGACCGGGAATTCGCCGACTTTTAGCGACGGACCACGTCCACGGGTACCAGCAATGGCACTGGGTCGGCTGTGGTACCATACCCTGATGTCTTCGCTGCAGCGAACGGCAGGAGCTGGGCCAGCGTGTCTCGATCGAACTCGACTTTCCACTCGCAACAAAAGACTCGCATGAGGTCGTGCGAGATGAGTGCGGTCAGTTCCGACACGATGAGCGCGACGATCGCGGTGACGACGACCTCGCCAGACACGACCCACCGGGCCACTTGCATGTTGACCTCGCGGCCGGTCCACGACTCGAAGGCGGTCATGACGCTGTGGACTTCGGCTGGCGTCGGATCAAATAGCTTCAGGCAAGCAGCCACGAATGACAGCGGCCCCACGTACAAAAACAGGCTCGAGCAGAGCGGCTTGACAGACACAAAGTAGATTGTGGCCATGTACAACTCTATCGTGGCAGCGGAGTGGAAGAACGATTGTTTAACGCGCAAATCCACGCCGACGAGAACCGAGTCCTCAGCGGTGTCGTGCTGGAGTCGAAAGTATTCATGAATCGTGATATCGGTCGTGGCTGCCTTGGCAATGCAATGTGGCAGGAATATGTCGACCTGGTCGATCATGTCGTCGCGCCGGAACCGCAAAGCGGTCGTGATGTACAAGTACAAGTGAGAGCAAATCGAGGTGACGACGACAGCAAAGCTTGCCGTGGACATGACAAAGTTGAGCGGGTGAAACAACATGGCTTGTAGAACAGACCATGTGAATGGGTTGCCAATGCGCCAGGTCGGTGCTCGGAAAGCCGGCGAGGGGCTGCCTGCATGTCGACGCATCAGGGCGATGGCAGTAGTTTGGGATAGACTCCGCTAGGGCTGGAGAGGCGTTGTAGGATCGTGGCGACGAATAACAGCCGGCTGTTGCATCATATGAGGGTCCCTGAATTTCTTGAGGAGCTATTCCAGTCAACGAATGCACTTTGAAGCTCCAGGGTGGAGTGTGGCGAGAGGCCTCATCGACGAGCCTTCGGACCCTACTTTCCAGGACTAGCGCCGTGTTCCAGTTAACTCACACGTTTTGTCTATTTAAATATGAGAGTGGCAAAGACACCGAGCTAGAACAGCGTTGTGAGGACGATCACGACCGTGCCAAACAGGAGCAACTTCAGCGCCATGTGCTTATCGGCAGGTTTTGCTTTCCTCTTCTTCTTGGTCACCTGGTCCGGATTTGACCTGTTCGGACAAACGAGGGCGGACAATCGTGGTTCCAGAACTATCTCCAACGATGCCGTCGCAGGAACCCCAGGCAGTGCCCACCACGGTGGCGTCGGTTTGGCTTGTGGCGCGCCAGCCACGTGGTCTTCAAACATGGATATGAGCGGGCACATGACAGTTGTCGATCGCTGGGAAGGAATGGATGACGCATTCGCTGCAGTCAGCCACACGAAGTAGAACATCAAGGAGCCGCAAAGTATCGGGAGGTTCCCAGGCGCGTCGAGCATGCCGCCTGTCGAACGGCCTCCGCTGCAGAACGGAGAATGTGTCAATCCCATGGAAGTGCGTTCGATGGGACGGTCAGATCCCACTGGACCGTAGTGTCACAGGTGTATTTTCCTTTTTAAATATGATCTATTTGAAAGATCATAATTGTATTGCATACTGCGTCTCGTCATCATGGTTTAAAAGTAGAGCATATTTTTCGAAAGGATTTTATTACGACCTGCTTTTACACCAACGACGTCGCCAACGAAGTCACGTGTGATTGGCTGATGTATTTATTGACGTATTAAATGCAAGAGGCGATGAAGATCGTACACTATCAAGAATCAGAAATAATGTATTTAGAAAGACAGCAGCGGTATTTGTTTCTGGAGGGCATGCATGCCACAAGTATTACACGTCGGCTGCATTCAAATCAGTGCAACGCTGAACAACTTCAATCGATGCTGACCGCTTGGACACAGCTCAATGGTCGTCTCGGTGCTTAAAGGTCCCGTCGACGTCAGGGGAATGCAACCTGCATGAAGAAGATCGGTTGTGGCGCATAAATTTTGACGGAAACAGAATCCCAAAGTGTGCCGTTGCCGACATTTTTCAAGGTGCACACGTGAGTTGCAGCTGTAGGTGCTACTGAAGGCAATGGCAGCTCGAGACAGCACGTGTCGTTGCCCCCTCGACGAATCTTTACGTCACGAGGGCGGTTGTTGGAGATTATAAAAATACACGCCTGCAACATCGTAGTTTTATTTGTGGTGAAAATCTCGTGTAAGTGCGATGTGTAACCACCATAGACTCGGCCCTGATTGGGCCGTACCAGTGACACTGGAACCCCCACGAATCTCTCTCGACCCAGTGGGCACAGGCGGCACTGCACGCATCACGTCCCCTTCGCCAACCCCAGCGCCATCGGTCGTCACCATCATGTACTACGGGTGGCTCGTTGGCATTGTCCTGTCGCTGGCAGCGAGTCTAGTCGGAACTGTTGGGAAGGTCCTGATGAAACTTGCCCACAAGCGCCACGACAGCTACCTCTACTTTGCCGGCGCGTTTGTGTGTGTGATCGTCATCAACCCCGTCTTCGACGCGTGGAGCTACTCATTTGCGGCACAGTCCGTGCTAGCGCCCATGGCGGGCTTTAGTGTTGTGTGGAATATCGTGTTGGCTCCGTACGTGCTTAAGGAGACACTGTCCGACCAAGTCGTGCAAGGGTCGTCGATCATTCTCGTGGGATGTGGCCTTGTCAGCATGTCCGGCGACCATGCATCGCCCACGCACACACCTGAGCAGCTCTACGCTCTCTTTTCCGAAGCCATTTTCATTGTGTACGCCAGTATTTTTGCCGTGTCATGTATCGCAGTAAGTGCATCGCCGACTGACCGGCATGTCTGACCTGTGCTACCGTGAAATGTAGCTGTCGTACATCGTCCACACGTTTCCCCACTCGAGTTACACGCGACGCTTTGCATTCGGCGCGTTGGCCGGCCTGGTCGGTGGCAACCTTTACTTTATGAAGGTACGTTTTCCTTGAGCTTGCCTGACCGATGGCGTGGACGGCTGGGATCGCTCACGCGTGCTTCGGTGGCGTATAGACGTCTGTTGAATTGATTGGCAACGGCGGTGACGTGTGGAGGAATGTCGGCACGTACTTTATCTTTGCAGGGGCATTGGGGAGTGCTGCTGGCGGCATCTTTGTCCTGAACCTGGGGTTGAAGGAATACGATGCGCTGCACGTCGTTGCTATCTACGAATCGTTCCTCATTTTGTGCGGTACGTCTGCATTTTCTCGAGTCCATGTGGTCGTTCATCGCGCGAGTAGGGTCGATTTCCGGAGTCATTTTCTTTCGGGAGGACCATGACATGCAAGGATGGTGGCAAATCATCATGTACCCTGTTGCCATCGTGACGACGATCGTGGGAGTCATTGTCTTGTCGCGGCAGCCGTCGCAAGCGGCCACCCTTAGCGACGAAGAGGGACAGCCATTCATGTACTCGACGGAAACGACCAAGTTGGTTGCGAGCAACATATAGTCACGACGAATCCCTGCCCATCCATAGATATAGAAAATATTCATATCCATCGCATTCCGGACCACTTGGATGACCGTGCATCAACCTGTTGGTGTGCCCAAGGTTTTGTGTGCATTAGAGGAACAGGATTGCCACGAAATACACTGTCCATGCCATCGGTTGCTTCAACATGACATTTCTGTCGTCGCTGTTCGGCTCATTGCTAGGGATAGCACGCCACGAGCCTCGTACCGACAAGCTCCTGACCACCGACAACCGCAGAAACCTGCCGAACTACCTAATGGCACGGGAGAGGCTTACAAGCCACCCTCACGACACAGGATGACAGGACCCTCTACTTGTGGTCTGTGCGTCTGCCGGGGCAGCGCTTCCACGCCCTCATGCATACCAGTATTGCCTAAGACCAGAGCGAGAATGCCCAACAGCCGTCGCCTTCTCAGTTTCGCCATTCAACATGTCGTAGGATTGTAACGAACCTCCCACGCTCGCCTCGAAAGGCTCGTCTATCCTTCCATTAAAACCGCCATGCAGTGCGTTTGTTGGAGAGCTGTAGAACCAAGTGCAGCACGTGCTTGCCTGTGGCACTCGTTTACGCAGAAGAGCAGGAGATTGACGCTAATGCCCGGCAACGCTGACGTCCAGCCATGTGCAAGCCACATTCGAGAGTCTCGAAGGAGAGCTGACAGTCGTCGCCATATGAAGGCGACAGGGCGGTGTGTGCTGGCGAGCATCTTGTCTCCGTTTGAATGGCCTGGTCAACCAACTGCATTCGCAGCTGCCCTGTAGAAGGGTCGTTTAATATGTACGACAAATGTGAATCTGGCGTCAAGTGTGTCGTGCTCAGAATACGTGGAACCAGCCCATGACACGAGTGATACGTCTGTTGTTCCTGTCAATTGATAGATGCTGCAGCTGCGGCTGCTTGGCGGCGCCCCTCCTTCTCCTTCTTGTGCTTGCTGAGCTTCTTCGGGGCCTTTGACGTCCGTCCTTGGAGCGCTTGCTTTTGGTGCAACATGTACGCGTACCCGACGACCCCGGCCAGGGCTGTGACGACAAACCCGATGACAAACAACAACGTCGTCGTGTTGTTGCCCTTGGTTTCCTTCTTGCCACGGCGTTGCTTCTTGGACTTCGCTTGATCTTCTGTCGAGCCTTCAAACGGCTTTGCAGACGCCCTCGACTTTTTGAACTCCTCAGCTCGCTTGGCTTTGGCAATGAGCTTGGAGAGAGTAGTTTGAATCGTTTGCTTGCACGGGTCGGAAATCTTGGAGCCGTCCGTGGGGTTGGCTTCGATTTCAGCACGACAGTCGGCGGGGATTGACGCCATCATCTTTCCAAAGATCTCGGGGGTGACTGGGTCGTTCGGGTTGCGGACGTTGCCTCCCATGAGCTTTTGCAGTGTCGTTTGCACTTCAGTATTGCACTCATCCGACAATCCTTTTGCATCTTCGGGATTCATTTGAATTGCAGCGCGACACTCTGGAGAAATCAACTCCATCATTTGCGCGACAACTTCTTCGCTGATGTGGGGTTTTTGACTCGAGATCGGGTCGGCCGCATCGTCCAGGCCAGCTTGCACGATATTGTCCGACGCCGTGTTTGCATCAGCAATATCTTCGACAACGTGTGGCTCTTTCGCCTCAACGTCGGCCCGCACGGACACAAAGTTCACACATCCCAGCACGAAGAGCGCCGTCAACACGCGCAGTTGCATCGTGACGTCGAAGGTCAAATGAGCCACGTGGACCACGCTCTACGATTCGCCCAATCAGAGAGCCTCGTGTTTTCGTCAACTTTCGAAAAAGATCGTGTCCATATCAGAAAAAATTTGGACGAATCGATCGAAATATCTACGAAAATGTACAAAAGAAGCATTGACCGTGGAAATCTCCATCGTGCGAGCAATCGAAAGAGCGCCGACACCGACTTGCAATGACGGCGATAGCCCACAGTTGCAACATCGCCCGAAAATGTTGAATAGAAGCGAGCAGTCCCGTTTTTGTGGACACGCGGAATCCATCGAGATCTCTTTGCACCAGAAATGCTTTGGCGAAAATTGAAAAATTATTTATATGCATTTTTTGTATTGGGTGCCGTCAAACCCTCGACGTCTGGTGCAGTCCACTCGAAACTGAGGCATTGACGGCCTTGACGATGCCTAAGTCTTTGACGATTCCTAGACGCAGACGCCCTTCACCATGCCATAGTTGTGCCTGCATTGCATTAATATATAGTGTCGACCGGCCATCGCCGTCTACGGAAACGAGGGCCCGCCTTCTGCGGCGGTTTCAAATCGGATCACGGCTGGTCGCTGCGCCTCCCGCAGTCGCGACATGATCTTGGAGAGGCTGATGCCGCACAAACTCTGGCCATTCACCGACACAATCGCAACGCCGTTCGTGATCTGCTTGTACTTTTTCGACTCGGTTCCGTCAAAGCACTCCTTCACGATCGCACATTTCTTGACGGCGTCGTACCCGAGTTTCATGCCCATTGACTGCTGCTGAAACACGACGTCAAACCCGCTCTCGCTGTTCCACTTGACGCCACCAGGCTGGGGGTGGGCTTCGTTGTTGTCGTCAGCGGACCCCAGTGAGCTCCGTTGGTCAAAGTCCAGATCATCTTCAGGGGCTGCGTGGGGCGAATTGAGTAAGCTGCTGCTTTCGCTGCGTTGACTGCGTGCTTCTGTGTAGGTGGTCGCAGGTACGTCGATGCGATATTGCCTTTGTTGTGCAGAGGCACTATTTGGAGGGGTCGTGGGGATGTCAAACGCACCAACGACGCGCGAAATGATTCGGGGATGCAGGATCGGCGAGGATGGCGAGACCGCTGGTTTCAACGTCGGACTAGTCACGTGGCGCTTCGACTCGGCCGAGCTATTGGAAACATTTCGTTGGGTGTTGGTTTGGCTCGGCAGAAATGCTCGGAAGTCTTTCGGCTCCGTGCCTGAAATATACGCGCTGAGTAGTGCCATGAACTCGGCCTCGGTCTTGGCTTTTGCGTTTGCCGCCTGCTGTCCTTCGTTACGTCCAAGGGACGCATACATCTGAAGCTGTTGGGAGAATAAATCTGGTTCATGCTCGTATCGCTTGGAGGTGCGCGGCGCGTCGGCGGCAACGGAGGACGACGAGGTCATGTGCAGTGTCGATGGCCGTTCTACCTGTTTGTTGCCCCCCACAATTGTAGTCACAGCTGCAAATACTTCCATTATATTTATGCGTCAGTTGTCCATACAAATTTCAAGTTTATCCGTGCGGAATACAATAAAATGCAATTGGCCTCCAAATCCAATTAAATAGAAAGACACCTCTAAGTTCGGTTGTATCAAATGTTTTTCCGACCAACACATACATTGCACTCGAATAGAAGATTTTTTCAATTTCGTTTTGGAAAAATACGCCAGCCAATCAACATTGCGCAAAAATATCGAAGCGGACCTGAGTGGCATCCGCTCTCGTTGGGGAGTTTAGGCAACGCCGCATCGGCCGATAGCCACACGAGCAGCCCGAGCGCACCGTCCCCGCATACTTACACCACTGTACCCTGAGTTAACTAGAATATATTTATGGAGAGCCTACTTGGAGTCCTTGCTGGCAGGCCGGCCAGCCTCGTCGTCGTCGCTGCTGGTGGCTTCGTACATCCCATGACGAATGTCCACAACGACATCATCGTCGTTAGCGACAGTGACATTGGCGTGATTTTCTTGCTTCTTCCCAGAGAGAATGTTGCCATGGCGACTGTCTAGGACGGCCAAGACGATACACATGCCCAGGAGAATCCATGCCAACGTGAAAAAGAGGTGTATGACGGGGGTGTAGCTCCCGGTGGCGTCGCGGATGTATCCCACGACGAGGTTGCCCGAGAACGTCCCGACGGCATCGAAAACTTCGGCGATCCCGAACGCCAGGCCAAAGCGCGACTTGGGAATGGTGAGAGGTACGCAGGCCATCAGGACCGTCGGGGTCGCACAGAGACAGATCGACACCAAGAGGAGTGCCACGACTGGCGACGTCGACGTGAACAGCAGCAGGCCGTACGTCACAACGCCCAACGCAGCAGACGCTACAACCACAATGACGCGGCCCCCCGTTCGATCAATGATGAGACCGGCCACGGGGGCAAAGAGAACGAGGACGTGGGAGAGACTGGTCACAATCCCAGACTCGATGACCGAGTACCCGTGGACTTGGTACAAGTAGCTGCTCGAGATGTTCAAAAACAAATGGAACACATTTGCATATACGACGTGCATGATCACGAGGACCCAAAACTACACCACACACGAACATGAGTGACGACAACGCGGTGCCGACGATGATCTGTTGCTGCCTACGTACCATGAGTGGGAATTCTCGAAGCGAGGATAGCGATGGCATGTGGTTCGAAGCGACAATGGCCGCAGGTCGGAAGCGCTTCCCCGGGGCTTGCAAGTATGCATTGAGCCACGGCAGGGCGGGGTCCATAGCAGCTTCGGAAGGCTGTGCAAGCGTGGACGTGGTTGTCGCTCCAAGCTGTTGCTTAAACTTGCGCTTGAGCTGTTTGAGGCGATGAATGTATTGCACGGATACAACCGCGACAGCGCACGAAAGAAAACACACAGCGAGGCCGTAGAGAAGACCATACGTGTAGCTCCCAAAGTACATCGCGATGGGGGCCACCGTCGATTTGGCCAGAACCTTAGCCAAACTGGTGAAGGCGACCATGACCCCGACGGCAAAAGTAATCTCGTTGGAATCAAACCAGTACGACACCATGGCGCGTACACCGACGATGACGCTGCCACCGCCAAGGCCGTAGATCACTCGTCCGAGAATCGCCATCCAGAACGTGTGCTGTTGCATGCCAAACGCGACGATCGAGTGGCCGATGCACATGAGGACGAGAAAGCAGAGGATCGAAAAGTGACCACGGGAGTCCATGATATGTCCGCCAAAGAACGGAATAATCATATTGGGCACGCTCACGGCCGAGTTCAGGGCGCCATACATGGTGTTGGAGATGGGAAATGTCTTGTCGTCAAGCATAAATTGCTGCAGCGCACCCAATTCATTCTACGTCCATGAGATGAGGAAGCATACACCCCATGCAATTCACTGTCGCTGCATCGCACCGTGACGAAGTGCGCAGCGAACGGGATTAGGGACAGCAGCACGAGGAACCAGAACCGGAACATGGGCGACGCCGTGCTCCACACATGCCATTTTGGAACGTGCGGATAGAAGTAACGAGGCGCCGTCGCCACGGAGGCTGATGCAACCAGAAGCGGCCTGCCTTCTTGGATGGACTTGGGCATCGCTGGCGAATTCGACTCTGAGTGCACCTGCACTGCACCAACTTGATGGATCTTTGGCTAGTGATGTGTGTAACTTGCGAGATCCTTGGAATGTTGAGCAACGCGTTAGTTTTATACATTATTAAAACCAATCATATGTATACGTACTTTCCATGGCCAATCAAATAGAGTACTGCATGTAGGGCACCCAACGCTTTTCATTGGTAGATATTTCACGACCTCTACATGCGAATGGTGTGAAGACACATGTCACCTGCGTGCAATTGGCATCTTGACCCACATCAGCATTTGATCTGTCCGATAACCCAAGCGCAGTGATGCAAGCGCGCAAACTGACATGGTGAGCGTTAGCAACGCAAGGTACACATCCTGGTTTAGCCGCAAACCCACCATGGCAGCAGGCGCAAGTATTTCCTCCAGTAACAACCCTTGTGAGTGCACGAAATAGTTTTTGCGTCCATTGAAATCTTCAGTATATCGTGAAAATGTCGGGTAAATTATGCATTAAGTCTGGTTGAATTGACCTGACTTGATGCATCAGAAATTTTATTATGCGCATTGCGTTTTAAATCTTCTAAATTCCAAAATTCACATTCAAAATGAACATAAACTGTTGGAGCGGGGAATAGGCCAATTAAATGGCAGCATCGTGCCTTTAACCATGCCAAAATTGGCCAACTTCGCATCATGCCAAGGAGTCCCAAGCTCAATGTCATCGAAGTGAGCCAAATTTTGGCATGAAAGCACGAAAACATATCCAATCGTAAGATTGGATAACACTTCAAATAACCTGAGCCATTAATGCGTTCGTACCTACACTTCCCGGAGTCGTACAGTACGATGAAGCAATAGAGAAGGCGCATTTACCTGACAAAGCGGGATATACGTCGCATGTACCGCAAAACAATCGTCCACCACATTTCAGCAGCGCAAAGCGCCAAGACACTGTCGGCAAGGACAACTGCCCGCACTGTGTTGAATGTGCCGAAGTTGGAGCAAGCTCATCACATAAGCGAAGGAAAACAGGCGCCGTATCTGAATCCGCAACACAAGCAGGCTCGTAGTCCTATTGCTGCAAAGGACATTGATAAGCTGGATTTTTGGCGTCAGTTTCTTCTCGGACGATAAGAAGTTCAACTTGGACGGTTCGGATGGATACTGCGCGCACTGGAGTGACCTCTGTGGAGATGAGAAATTGTTCTTGAAGTGGGTCAGCAGTGGAGGAAGCATTATCGTCTCGGTTACTGTTAACTTGTTCGGGAAGTCAGATATCGCTTTCCTCGAAGGACAACAAAGCTCGTGGATTGAAAGACTTGGAGACGGAGTTGTTCCCGTTCTTGGACAAAGTACAAGAGCGTCTCATAGAAAAGTTGTTGTGTTCAAATAAGATAATTCCTTTGTCCACGCTTCCATGGAGACGAAGAAGTTCCTTGAAGATTCGTTCGTCTCCCTCACGGACTGGTTAAGCATGAACCCCGATTTGAGCGTTATTGAGAAGTTTGGGATATCCTTGCCCGCCATGTTTACGATGGTGGGCGACAATTTTGGAATGTGTCTGATTTGACGTGGCAAATTGCTAGTCGGGGAGAACGATGACACTGACTGCTTGAAGTCGCAAGTTTATAGCATTCCTACGCGTTTGGCTCAAGTTTCTCTAAAAATGGCAGTTAT
>NW_008580146.1:2013798-2023562 GCF_000520115.1 Aphanomyces invadans
TGACCACCACTGGCTTTGATCTTGCGCCACACAGAGACACCATCAACAATATACGTGTTCCTGCGCTCAGATGGAATGGTGCGGTCGTCAAGCACAGCAATTGTGACCGCAATGGCCACAATGGAGCACACCACAGGGAGGACGTCCATTGAAAATTGAACATTCAATTCATGAAGAAAATACCGATTTTTATCCAGTAAAACTGTCAGAACTCAGAAGTCCTCCTCGAGGTCGTCTGGAGCGACTTTTGCAAAAACCGATGAAAACGATTTTGATTGGCTGCCTATTCAAAAGTCACTGACGCAAAATTCGCTCCGAAAAGCCCCTTAGCCGGGTGTGACTGCGACACACAAGTCGAGGTTGCGGACAACCCAACTTGGCGGCGCCGGTCTGCATGCCGTGATGTTGACAGTGGGCCACACGCATCTAAGTTGGACGCTGAAGGGTCGAAATGCTGTGGCGTCGCACTGACCGAGACTGTTAAGCACCTCTAGCCAATGACTTCGACCCATCATTACTGTTGTGAGAAGTCGAACCTATAATTCGACGACACCACTAGCTTCATCGTCCCCTTCCTCATGATCACTGGTGTCGTACAGCGTTCGCGCAAAGTCAACGCACACGTCGGCGTCGTCGCAGGACAAAGACACATGTCGGGCGCGTAGGGAGACTGGGCATGGTGTAGTTGAATCGGTCGCTGTCGTTGTGTGGGCTGTCGATGACAGCACGTGGCCATGTCGATGGTCGAGGAGGCCCAGGGTAATGCAAACACCGAGGAGAACCCACGCGAGGCCGAAAAAGAGGTGCATGTCGGCGGTGTAGTCGCCCGTGCAGTCGCGCAAGTATCCGACGAGGACATTGCTCAAGGTCGACCCGATCGCGTCGATCACTTCGACAATGCCAAAGGCACGACCAAAACACGATTTCGAGATCGTAAGCGGTACGCATGCCATGAGGACGGCCGGAGTCGACGCCAGGCAAAACGAAATCAAAAGCAGCGAGATGACGGGGGGAGTCGTCGTGAACAGGAGCAGCCCATACGCGAGCACACCGAGGATCGCTGACGTCACAATGACATGGATGCGGCCGTCGAGGCAGTCGATCCACAGCCCCACGACCGGCGACAAGAGAACGAGTACGTGAGAGATGCTGCTGACAAACCCAGACGACACGACCGAGTACCCATGCACTTGGTACAAGTAACTACTCGAGATATTTTGGAAGAGATGGAACACGTTAATGAACACGACATGAACGATGACGAGGACCCAGAACTACCCATGCCAATCGTCGTCACGCCAACCACGTCATCGGCAACATTGTAGTCGTACCATGAGGGGAAAGCCTTTCAACGGGGCGAGGGTCGACACACCGATCCCGATTGAGGTGCGGCGGTGGTGCGCGGGCCGCACTTGCAAGTACTTGCTGAGCCAAGCAAGTTTGTCAGGTTCTTCCACGGGGGGGAGGCCAGGGCTCGCCTGGGCCAACGCGCTCAAGTTCGTCAACGTGTGAATGTATTGCGTCGCCAGTACGGCGGCCGCACCCGACAGCATACACATGACGGATCCGTACAAGAGGCCGTAGATGTACCCACCAAAGTAGATGGCGATGGGGGCGACGGTCGCCTTGGCCAGCATCTTGGACACACTCGTCGTCGCAACCAAGACGCCCATCGAAAACGTCAGCTCGGACGTGTCGAACCAGTGCGACACCATCGCCCTCGCGCCGACTACCACGCTTCCTTCGCCAATGCCAAACACGACCCGACCGACAAGGGCGAGCCAAAACGTGTGCGTCGCCAGGCCATACGTGACGACCCCGTGACCGGCAAACATGACCAGGAGAAAGTAGACAGCGCTTAAGTGGCCTTGCACGTCGAGCATGTGGCCGCCGAGGAACGGAATCACCATGCTGGGGGCGCTCACGGCCGAATTGAGCGCGCCGAACATGGTGTTTGTGATGGGGAACGTCGCGTCGTCCAGCATGAGCTGCTGGATGCTCGTCATTTGGTTCTACGTTGGCAGCGGCGTTGGCCAACGATGGCGTTGCTCGTTCGTACCTTGACAAAGTGGCCGCTGAATGGAATGAGCGATAGCAAAACGAGGAGAAAGTAGCGAAATGACGGCGACCCGACCTGCCAAAATTCCCACGACCTCGCCAACGCCACGGGAAGCGGTGCCGCCGACGCCAGCAACCGCGTCGACTCGGACGTCCGCATCCACAGAGCTCCGATCGCGGCGGTTCGGCGGTGCTTGGAACCACCGTCGAAACTAAACGCACATGTAACTGTTGCAGCATGGAATAATGCCTGCAGTGGAATACGAGCACCCAGTCCAGGGCTGGCCACATAGGCAAGTCCGCGTGCACGATCTATCTTGTACGCCTAACACGGGATGGTTGAGAGCCCGACTGGCGAAAAGTGGCTGGAAGGGTCTGCTGAATGCAAAGGGGAGGTGCACTCCTGCACGAGACAGAGGGTCACATGGCCATTTTCGACCTCCCTTCCATCCGCAGACGCAGCTCCAAACGGCAACATTGGCAGCGCAGTGCCATCCACCAAACTCGATGGGTGTTGTAATGCCTTGGCCCATCAACCTGCATGGAGTTGAGCCCGTATTCAAGCGGGATGTAAACAGTAGAGTGTTGTGCATGCACAGCACAGCTGTAAGACATATTGTACATTATAAATATATGCGCGACGATGACACAACTGGAATCGTGTCGATGGAATCGCTGTCGGATGTACTGATGGGCGACACGATGCCAGGGGGGGTGTTGGGGGCGACGAGGGGGATGTTGACGGTGGCGGACGAAAGATTGCCGCCATAGAGGTTGTCAACCCATGCCAGCACGATACTCAGCACCAGCCCCAGGGACGTCAAGCCCAGCAACAAGTACATGACGGCATCGTACGAGCCCGACGTGTCGCGGAGGTAGCCGAGACCGACATTGCCGAGGAACGCGCCGACGCCGTCGATCACTTCGACGAGGCCAAACGCGAGCCCAAACCGACCCTTGTCGATCGAGAGCGGGATGCTCGCCATGAGGATGGTCGGGGTCGCCGCCAAGCACAACGAGAAGAGCAGCATCGAAACCAACGGTGGACACGACGTGAACACGAGCAGCGCGTACGATACGACGCCGAGCAAGCACGACACAACCACAACAATCATGCGGCCGCCGACGTAGTCGATGAAGAGCCCGACAAATGGCGCGACGAGCACAAACGTGTGCGACAGCGAGCTCACATACCCCGCGTCGACAACAGAATATCTGTGGACTTGATGGAAGTAGCTGCTTGAGATGTTTTGAAACAAGTGAAACGCGTTGATGAATACGACGTGCAGCACGACGACGAGCCAAAACACAATCGAAAAGTCTCTCGGTGAGGATGGCACGGGCTGCAACGCCGCCATGGGGTCGTACTTGCGTGACTTGGAGCGATCCCGGTGGTGGTTTCCACCACTCGTGCAAAACGCCGTGAGCCAGCTGAGCTTGGGATGAATCAGGGCGGACATGTCCCCGCCACCAGCCCGCTGCGCGCGAATCGACCGCCGAAGCGCGCGCAGCGACCGCGACAACTTGACCACGACAAGCGCAAGCATGGAAGACACCACGCACACGACAAAGCCATACCAGAGACCAAACACGTAGCTGCCAAAGTACAGCGACAACGGAGCCACCGTCGCCTTGGCCAGCATCTTGGACACGTTGGTTGTAGCAATCATGATGCCCATTGCAAATGTGAGTTCGGATCGATCAAACCAGTACGACAGAATGGCGCGGGAGCCGGCAACAACGCTCCCTTCACCAAGCCCAAAGACGACGCGCCCAGCCAGGGCAAGCCAGTAGATGCGTGCACCCATCGCATACGTGAAAATGGCTTGGCCAATGCACATGAGCAAGAGGAAGTACAGGACGCTTTTGTGGCCTTGGTTGTCAAGAAGGCGGCCGCCGAGGAACGGGATGATCATGTTCGGGATCGATACGGCCGAGTTCAACGCGCCGTACATGGTGTTCGAGATGGGAAAGGCCGCGTCGCCTAGCAAAAACGGCTCCAGCGAGCTCATTTCGTTCTACATCCACAATCAAGGATCAGCCTTCCATGTGGCGGCCATCATCTACGGCGGCATCACGGACCTTGACAAAATGGCCACCAAACGGGATGAAGCAGATCAAGACAAGGAGGAAGAAGCGATGGCCTGGGGCTGCATAATGCCAGACGCGCCACGGCGATATTGGCTGCACGCATTTCAACCGACAAAGGAGCGGCGACGATTCCACGGCCGTGGATGGCATTCCCGTAGCAACTTGTAAACTGGCGGTGGCGGCACCGACGAGCGACCTCGCCGCATAAAAAGTTGTGCCGAGATGTTACATGCGGTTTTTGCGTGGCTGTGCCCAATCACATCGACGTCCCAATCGGAACACCAATCAAACCTAGACCATTGTCGAACCAGAACTGGGCCGCCAACCTCTTCTGTATATCGATCAAAAAGGCCCTCGCGCTGATTCGACAGACGTCGTCTGCCTTGAGGTGCTGGCGAAAGCAATGGCGCATGCCGGAGAGCTCACAGGGGCTGGCAGGGCTAGCATAGAATTGTGAGTTCAAGGGTTGCATAGCTTTCGTGTGATTTCATTGGATAAAATACAAGAAATATAGCCAATCGTGGTTGGAGGAACTTCCGTGGAAGTTTGATCAAGTCAGGACCAGCGTCGGGGAAGGTTTCGCGGCATCGGCGCAACGGCCGCCGCCACCATGTATACGTCCAAGATCGACACAACCCTCGAGTTCCCATTCGATCCCCTACGTGAATACCACAAGGATAGTTCGGTGATTCCGTGGCGCGAATACCCGTTCAAACAAGTGTGTGTCGTTCTTGCGCCCATTCCCTTCAGCTGTCCATTGTAGAAAACGATCGACAGTGTGGTGCAAAAAGTCCCTGGGAGCACGGTGCTCCAAGCGGCAGGAGCATTGCTCATGGGCCACGGAGTCGAATCCAAAGCCGTGTCCATGTTCAACTTATGCTTGTCTTCCGACCATTGGGTCGACTTCGAACGCCGGTTCCACGACGAAAGGGACGCGTTTGCGGTCGCCAAGACCGCGTAAGTACATCACGTCCATGGCGGCAGACCCTTCACGGAGCGGAGCCTTGTAGGTACATTCACGATAGCTCGTCGCACCTGCGGGCGCGATTCAAAGCGGACGCGGCACGGGCTGCCCTTGACGCTGAGGTGCAGGCAGTGGCGGCAAAACATGCAACGATGAAAGTACTTCGCTACGACAACGGTGAGAGCCGTCACAGGACGGCCCCATGTGACGTTATGCCACGTTAGGCGACAAGTATGAAGGCCAAGTGTGCGATCGCGACAGAGTTTGGATTCCACATGGAGAGGTCGGCGACCCTCCCTCTCATAATCGAACCTGAGCTCAAAGCCGCCGTGGGTAGGGAACGCTGTACGTTTGCGATGTATCGCAGCAAGACCCGCTGCTGCCCCCCGTGCTCCTTGTGCGGTACCGAGGTCGGGCGATGCAGTTGTCGCATGCCACCCAACGTCATGATGAGCGCAGGCATGTGGATGAATGGATGGATGCACGGCCATGGGCGCTACCATTGGGACGACGGCAGCTCGTGGGACGGTCCCTTCCTTCGAAATGAAATGCACGGGCGCGGCCTGTACCGCAGCGAGCCGGAAGCCGAGCCCGACGAGACTGACCTCGACTGGACTCCCACACCAACGCTCGTGCGGTACTACTACGGTGGCTCGCATATTTGCTGGGGCAGCGGTACGGACTCGCGGCTAATTGGAGTGGTGAAAATGGCTGGTGCTTGCTCTAGAACTACAGACTCACTCGCGCATCCGCATCTTCACGCACGTCGGAGCAACTACGTCGGGACGCCAAACCAACGTGGCCGTTCTGGACCTTCCATACGTGGACGGGTGTGTCGCCGACTACGACGCAACAACGGACCGACACCTCATCCAGGTCCACGAGCGACCAGATCGATGGATGTGTTTGTCTGGCATGCATTTCAAACTACTCTCGGCGGCGCCATTAGGACCATTCATTCGTTAACATGATCAAAGGTGGCAATCTGCAAAGCCCCCCGAGCGCCTATGTGCTTGATGGGGTCGGTGGGGCAGGGATGGACACGGCACCCGCCTTGGTGACAGCGTCCTTGGAGCAGCGCTCACGTACACTTCCGACGATTCGAATTCACTTGGCAGCGGTGTGACGGGACCGAACGTCGCAAGAACGTGTGCTAAATAGAGGTTTAGTGTTCTGGTTTTACTGCAGCCTTCTCTCGTAGGTCGCCACCACGACCCCCTCCGGCAAGGAACGCCGACGCGAGGCTAGCGGACGGATCGGCCTTTTGCATTTGTCTCCACGCTTGCATGGACGCGTGCTCAAACCGGCGGTACGCGTTTCGATACGCCGACAAGATCGAGTCGGTAAACCGACCCACTTGAAACGACGTGTCTTCGTCCACGAGCGCGTCCTCCGCTGTCGTCAATGCGTCAGTCGGCGTGCTGGCCCCAAGGACACCCGACGCGTTGACATGAGTCGGCGACACAGTGGCATGTGTCAACGGCGTCGAGATCTCGGTGAAGAACGTGACGATAGTGCCATCCGTATGCTGCTCAACCATGGCCCTACCACAGCCTGCCGTCAAAGAAGTTTATGCACATCAGCACGATACCAGCCGCTACCGTGAAACGTGAGGGCTGTAGCATCAAGCGGGACCAAGGCGTCTTCAATGATATTCCGCCACACGACAATGTGCCGTGTGTCCTCCATGAATCGCTTGATGAGAAGCCTCGATTCCGCGTAAAGGTCCTTGTCGGCACTGTCGCTGTGGTGGTTGCCAATTCGCCATCGGCTCTTCATGTACACGACGTCGTCGCCGACAGAGGCGAGACGCTCGAAAGAAGAACCGGATGCAGCATGGGTGACGTCGCCAATATCTCCATTGAGAAAACTCCACAGGGCATAGCCCAAGATGTGGTGAGGAACGTGCGGAAACATGAGACGGTTGAAACTCTCGATGACGATGCCAGGCACGACCCCATCGTCGAGGTACTTTACAGTCGTGGACTTGACTGTCTGAGCTGCTGGAGACGATCTGTCCGCAGACTCGCTTTGCAGGATACTGTGCAGAACTTTGTTGTACTCACGATCAGCAATTGCGTGAATTGCAGTGTGCCGGGCCTCAACGTCTGCCACGAGTTTAAAATCGCGCAACGCGTTGCTGGCCGTAGACGGGAGGTCGAGCACTCGGGGTTTCTTGCGCACGATGCCCGCCAGCGTTTCGGCAAACGCGAGTTCTTCTTGCAAAGCTGCGCGGAGCCGCGCGTTCTCCATGAACGCAAGTTGGGTTTGCATCTGCTGCTCGGCGGCAAGGTCCTTCCACTCGGATCCCGATTGCAGTTGGTTTGCCTGCATGTTCCCAAGAAAGTCCATTTGCTTTTGTAGCGCGTCTACTGTGTCTCGGAGGTACTCGAGCTCGAGCTTTTGGCGGTTGACGTACTTCCGCTTTTTGCCAAGACCTCCTGAAGTCGTCGACGACGACGACCCATCGTCCAAGCTCTCTTCACTCAATACGTTTTCAAGGCCCGCCGCGTCCCCCATAGATCCAAGCACGAGATCGTTGAAGTCGAAGACGGTCTTCTCGTCGTGCATAAAGGCAGAGTCCATGACGAGAGAACTGTTGTCGTGGGAAGCGGTCACAAGCGGTCGCGGGTGGCGGCTGTACACAGTTGTGAACAAGATTTGCGCGGAAAATTGTGCGGGAGACGTTGCGACTGGCTTTCACGTCCCTGATTGGCTGTTCGTTCTATTTTTGCTCTTTTTGCAAAATGCTTGCGAAGTTTTTACGCAAGTAAGGAATTCGAGGAAATTGTGGACCATAGGACATCGTGGCGCATGATTCTCGTCGGCATTCTCTGGTGCACACTCTGGTGCCGATGGAGACATCGCCCATGCACACGTGAGCTTGCTGGTCGTAAGAAGCTCTCGTAGCATCTTTGGCGATGAGTTGCTGCGTAGGACATTCGAGTTGCACATTACGTCCATGACTAGGCAAAAGGCAGAGAAGGATTTTTGTTGACGTTGAGAGATGGGGGGTTGCACGTGAGATTGTCCAGGGCACAGGTGCCACATCGGACAGCCATCTCAAGTCGACACGCACTAGTGGTTTAAGGCACGCCAGCCGATGTTCAGAATGAACATGCTTGCGAAATGGAGTGTTGCCGCGCTCGTCGTTGCATGCCACAACTCGTTTTCGCGTTACGAGTGTTGATGTATATCTAGAGTCGACAGAGTCGACAGGACGGACTCAAGGGAGTGTACGAATTTCATCCCATCGAAATAGCCCAGGTCACACAAATCCAAATCAAAATCAAAAATACGGGAATATTCGACTCGATCACCTCAAATTTCGAATTGGTTCTGAAAGTGGTGGTATCAAGCCCAAGGTATGCTTGTGATGAATTATATCTCAAAGAACAAACAAAATATGAAAAAATAATGTGGGCCAAAAACAGTCAATATTTCGGGCGCTCAGTTGATTCGAGGGTGTGACGGTAAGAGGTCCGACGTGTGCATGGTGGGCATGTTGGCTTTGTCAGGGGTGAGTTAAAGCTACACGGACCGAGGTCGGTTGTGTGGGCAGCAAAGATGGTTGAAGTCGTCTTCTCAACTTGGGTAAGGAGGGGGTGGTATTGTGACCTGCGCGATGTCTCCTGGTACCGACCGACCTTCACGAAATGATATACCGTATTTGTCGTACTCCTGCACCATGAAAAATGTAGGATTTAAGATCAGGTTCTTGGTGCAAGACAACGACAAAACCAATTCTGGGATGTCATGGGTGGCACTCTTAGATTGGATCGAAATACAACTAAAGTTTGAAATCCAAACTTCCCGCTCAGTCATTGTTTGGTAACGTCGTGCGAGCTTGTGGAAGCCTCGCGCTAACCGCAAAAGACGGCACCCCACAGTCACGAAAAAACTCGACGTGGTGAAACAGCACCTTCGCGACAGCACCAGCGTCTACATGCTCGCTAAGTAGTACGGCGTGCAAGGCAACCAAGTACTCCGCTGGGTCCGCGATCACGAGAAGCTGAAGGCTGCCGTGGCGCGGTCGCCCGGCCTCTGTTTCACACATACTGGCCGTGCAGTTGCCCGCTCTGACGTGGGTGCTCACTGTACACGACTTCAACTTTAAATAGCAGGACATCATTCACCTGCACAACATCACCACATATATCGTGGGAGGTGCATGAGCGCGCGTCACTGCCAGAGGACAGACCAACAACGTCGACAGCTCGTGGCTCCATGAACCCGGAAAAAGCCGGCATGGTTCCATACTGAAAATGCTTGGAGGCCGAATAAAAATCAATCTATTTATATTCCATGAGTTAGTCCAACTTGATTGGCTATAACTCGAAGCATTTCAGTCAGTCAATCACAGTGATTCTTGCATATGCACTACAATTGGTCTAAAAGAATGACAATTATACTTCCTCTGTTCGAGTTTACTGGCAACATTTGAAAATCACACTTTTACCACTTTACTGGCAACTTTTCAATTTGATTGGCTCAAAAATGAAATCCATGCATGTTATTGGTTAAAAACGACGGCACGCTCAGAGCAAAAGTGACGAAGGGCAGGACACGTTGGCCACTGGGGTCCCGGCTCGGCGCAAGGCATCCTTGCGAAGATGAGGAAGTCGGAACTGATTGCCACCTTTGTTCTCCA
>NW_008580146.1:2027155-2040554 GCF_000520115.1 Aphanomyces invadans
TTGGAGGTGGTCAGCTGTGTTGGGGGTGACGGCAATTTCCGGGGCTCACTGTAACGTTATCTTCAAGCTTCGCATGGATGACGAGGACCGCGAGTCATGGGAGGAAAGCCGAGCCGAATCCATTGCCGTGCAGTGGGCCGAGTTCGTCATTGCAGCGAAATAAGAGAAGTACGCATACTCGTGCTGCCCAATGGCGCCAAGTCCATTTTGAAGTACTGACTGATCGATGGCAAGTACAGTAGTACTGGCCCGAGCTGGGGCTAGTCACCAACAAGCTTCTTAACACGGCGACGGCGAGTGCCGTCTCTGAGCGGAACTCTCATGTTGAAGATTTTTAGCTTTTAACCTAAAACCTTCTTCCTGACAGAGTATTTAGGTTTTTTCCACCCCGACCCCCTTCGCACAAATGTCTCTGGTTACATTCGTCGTAACGGGATGATCGGGTCAGGGCAGTTGTCGCCGCGGCGTTGTACGGCGTTGCACGGTTCGCAAGTGCAGGAGAGAAGTCATGCACTTCACGGTTCTCCACACGTTCTCGCCCCCGCACGTTCTTGACCCATTCCCGAGACGATATATAGTTCCAGATGCTGGCCAATCCATCGGGCGTGGCTCGTTGGATACATGACTGGCGGGCACACAAACGCCATAATTTTTGTTATCTTGAATGAATATCTGAATCTCACTATTAATATAATACATGGATTTCATTTTTCATCGTCAATCAATGATAAGAAAACCGTTTGATTGGGTAAAAAGCTCGTTTTGGTGCGCCCAAGTCCACGAAGATCCTGGCGATATTTCATGAACTAGCCAATCAAAACGCATTTCAACTTTAAAATGAAAGGTGAGATACGCACGACAGAATATGGCCACATGAAACGGCCGTCGCCCTATACTTAGCTGCCTGTTTCTCATATATCCGCCAAAAACATCTAGAAAATTGTATCGCGTCGCGATTATCTTTGTCACAACTGAAAACATCTTGATTTCACTATGGTCAGTATAAACTTGGCGGTGGTGTCGTGCGTGCATCCCACTTTACCCAAAAATACTTTCGAGTCGCCGCCAGCCGGGCCTAACATTGCAAGATCTTCCTGCTACGCGGCGACGGACATGCACACTAGGCAGCCCGTGAACGCTGCAGTGCTTGCGGAGAGGCGGAAGTGCAACAACCTGTCCTTTATCAATGAAGGAGAAGTTAAGGAACCCACGCATTACAACGCGCGCACACCACAGGCTGGACGCTCCAACGACGACGCGATCATCGACGTTGCCGAGTTCAATGAGACAGTCACACCGCAGACCCCACGACTGCTCTTGCCGACGAGTCCGTCGGCAAACCCATCGGGCGCCCGCATCAGTAGTCTGGTCAAGTCCGAACGTGCCTCTCGTGTCTCTATGGTCTTGCAGTCCACGGCCGTGTACCAGCGCTTGTCCATGGCGGTGGGAGTGCAGCCGTCGCTTGACGGCATGTTGTCTGAAAGCGCGCGCACGCCTGTCCTATGTGACGAGAAGCCCAGCTGTATGTATTCTTTCGATTCCAACGCATCTGCGATGGACACGCGGCGGCACGCTGGCGGTGCTCCGTCCAACATTCTCGGCAGCATGCGCGACGTCGACACAGTGCGGGGCATGAGCCTTTCGATGGCCAAGCTTCACGCACTCCGCGATCTGCTAGGCAGCATCACAGACGTCAACGGACACATCGACCGCGCCACGTTCTCGCACACGTTTGACATTGCCGACCCGTCGGCGTTTGTCTGCTCTGCCAACCCCAACCAAATCAACGCGAAGGCGCTCCTCGTGGAAACGTGCGTCGAATTAGACATCGACGACGAGGAGAAACTCGCGTTCATTTTCGACTCGATCGACCAAGACAAGAGCATGTACGTCACGGCCGCGCAGGTGGCAGACTTGTTAGCGGCCAACTTTGCGTCGTTCAAGCTCGTCGCGGTGGGGACGAGTTTCAAGGACATGGCAGACACGCTGTTTGCCAAGGTGGGCGTCGCGGACGACCGAATGACGTACAAGGTATTTCGCGAAGTGTTTGGACCATTCCTGGCGACAGCGTACGACGAGCACGACGACGGAAGCGACGCCTCGTTCGTGGAACAGCACGTAGACGGCCACGAGCCCGAGATTAAGTCCAAGATATTGGTGCTCTACGAGCGCCACCACTTGCGCATCCTGTGGCTGCTGCTGTACTTTCAACTGAACGCGATCGTGTTTTTGTTCAAGTGGCACCAGTACCCTGTCGACCCTGCTCTCGGGTACGGCCTCAAGGTTGCCCGCGCTTGTGCGCAGGTGTGCATGCTCAACTTTGTCATTGTTCTCCTTCCCATGTGTCGGTCTATCGTCCAAGTCATGAAGCGCAGCGTCCTTTTGTGGCACATGATCCCATTTGACGACCATATCGAGTTCCACAAGATCGTCGGGACGACGCTCCTCACGGCAGGGCTCGTCCACACCGGTGCGCACGTGTCCAACATGCTCCATCTGTACTGTCTCGCGACACCGGCACAGATCCGCGCGTCCATCTTCGTCACGCACAACGTGAGCATGTTTGCCAGCGGAACGACGCCGCCGTTCACCGACATGGTGTCGTCGGTGCCGGTGTGGACCGGCGTCATTCTCCTCGTGATCACGTGTATTTCGTTCCCGTTGGCGGCCATTCCCAAGTTCCGCCAAGGCAAGTTCAACTTGTTTTGGTACAGCCACATGCTGTTCTTTCCATTTCTGTTGGTGGGGTGTTTGCACGGCCTGGCGGGGTGGCTCGCGACACCGACGTCGTTTTTCTGGATTGCTCCGCCGCTCGCGCTGTACTTGCTGGAGCGGCGCCTCCGCTACGCCAAGGTGTTTACGACGCCGCTTCAGATCGTCCGCGCGCGCATGTTGGACGGCGTGGTCGCGCTGTACATTGAAAAGCCCAAGCGATTTCACTACCGTCCTGGCATGTACTTGTATCTGAACGTGCCGAAATTGTCGAGCCACGAATGGCACCCGTTCACAATCTCGTCGGCACCGGGCGACCAGTACTTGAGTGTTCACATTCGGAATTCCGGGGACTGGACCAATGCCCTCCACGACTTGATCCATCGAGTGCACCGGGGCGAAGTCGCGTACCCTTCCGTGTTCATCGACGGGCCGGTGGGAGCGCCGACGCAAGACTACCATCGGTTCAAGACGATCGTCATGATTGGCGGCGGCATTGGGGTTACCCCGTTCGCCTCGATTCTCAAGGACGTTGTCCACTTGTGGGACGAGTATCGGTGCTTGAACTGCCAGCACGTCCGCCACCCGCGATCGTTCCGCATTCAAAAAATGTACTTTCACTGGGTCACGCGGGGCCAAGAGTCGCTCGGATGGTTTCAACACACGATGAATCAAATCGCCGACATGGACAAGGACAACGTGATCGAAGTCCACCAGTATTTGAGCACGGTCAAGTCGACGGACAAGTCGTTTCCCCAGCTCAAGATGATCCAGGCCGTGGTCCATGACGCGACTGGCCGCGACGTGGTTTCCGGATTGATCAATTCGAAACAAATGACGCACTTTGGCCGGCCCAACTGGGACGCTGTGTTCCACAACTTGACACGAAAGCATCGCGGCGAGGAAGTCGGCGTGTTCTTCTGCGGCCCCCACGCTCTCGACAAGGTTCTCCAGGAAATGTGCCTCAAGTACTCGTCGGAACCCGATACCGGCGGTGTCTATTTCGACTATCACTCGGAAAAGTTTGCGTGAAAGCACCCGCCGCTTATACGAATGCCTTTGGGCATGTCGCGACGTAGTGTACATAATTTATTCCCATCTGAATGTTACATCCATTTTTGGCTGAGTGGGCGACGCAGGTTACGGAGCATTGCCTTTGGTGTTCAGTTGGTAAGAGACTGCTCCAGCATCGGGCAAGTCCTTCAACAAGCATACACACCCAACGAATGGTTCCTTCACGCGTTCATGCATGTTGGGGTCGGTGTGCCCCCCTCGGCCGTCGAAGCACTTCACGTTTCCGACAAGATGGCGCCATTTCGAATTGGAATATTTTCGTGACAACTCCTTTTTGTGTATTTTCTGTCAAATAATTGTCCAGGATTGGTTGCCCCGTAGAGAATTTCATGAAAATGTCCAATTGTTAAAAAAATACTCAGCCACACGAGAAAATCTAGGCATTTATGCGGATTTTTCCATCATTTGAACGGAAAAAAGCCATCGGTTTTTTCGTGGAGATTCATGTATTTTTTGTTATTCGAAATTCGACGTTCTCCGGTGTCATGGACAGTTGGAACGTTTGGCACGAGGTTGTTGGCACAAGCTACCACGTCACTCTCGATCGTCGCACCGCTCTGCCATGCTCAAGGTCATCCTCCAGCACCACTCGAAGATGGGTGTGCTGTTTGTGATAGCAGCCATCATGTGGGAATACCCTCGCATCATGATGTTCCAGTACCTGCTGGGCATGGTCAGCGACACCATCCAGCGCAACACCCAACCTCGCGGCTTGCGTGTGTTCCAGTCCATGGTGCTCGCGGCCATGGTGGCTGCGATTGCGCACGACCTGTCGGTGTTTAATTCTGCTTCGTCTTCGACCAACGACTTCTCCACCGTTTCGTCGCCATATCCCCGTCGCATTTGGAAATACGCGGTCGCCACGCCCATGACGCTGTGCGGTGGCCTCGTTCGCATTCTGGGCGTGCCTGTATATTCACTCGTGGTTGCCGTGTGGGAAGCAGTCGTCGTCCTCTACGGATTCCCACTCGACGAAGCGCAATACAGTCGGCTCCATGATGCATATGTCCAGGAGCTTCGGTCGCGCCCAGAAACGGTACCGCCGCCGCATCTCTTGACCAACCTTGTCTACTTTGCCACCTCCTCGTCACCTTTATCGACTACTTCGATCAAACCCGACCAAATGGAGCCTCTCTGGACGTACGCGCGTTTTTCCGGCAAAATCGTCATTGCGCTGTTCTTTTGCGTGGTGTACGGCCTTGCTGCCTTTTGCAATGCGCCTGGACTTGGTACGCTTTGTCCTTTGCCGTTCCCCTCTTCATTTTCTCATTCCCCATGCTCGTAGAGGGTGAACACCTACGAGATGCCGCGCGCAACTGCGACGTCGACAGTGCCAGACGAGCGCTCTCACGTGGAACGGACCCCAACTCAAAAGGCCAAGACAAGGCAACCGCACTGCACATATGCGGCCAGCAGGCACTACCAGAGATGGCTCGGCTACTGCTCGAAGCCGGGGCGGACGCGAACGTGCGGGACTCCCTCGGGTTTTCGCCGCTGCACTGGGCAGTTCAACTTCGACGGGAGGAGCCTTGTGTCGAAAAGCGGCTAGAAATAATCCGTGTCTTGCTCGAGTATGGCGCAAACCCGCGGTTGGAGGATTTTCGAGGAAACACGCCGCTGTCGATTGCGTCGCGCGCCGAAAACGCTAGGGCTGGGCACGTCATTGCCATGTTTGATCGGGGAGACGAACGTTTTGCACCCGAGGCCACGACGACCCGCGCGATGGCGTTCCCAACCGTTAGTTGATATGTACATTACCAGGTGAAATTTACCAGATTTCTTGCATGTTGCTACTGGCGGCGCGTCTTCCGAGTACAGACCTCCTCCACCCCCGAGCCGCGCGGGACGTAATGCGGAGTGCTGCAACTTTACCGTGCCGGTTCGCATGCTGAGAATGCACATGGCGTGCTGCCCCACGACCACGTGACCGCGTGACATGCAACCGGCCGTAGCACTGGGCAGCAGCATACCCAACGTCGACGTGGTTCAATGCTGGATCGGAGATTCCCAACTGATTGCTGACGTAATGGCAAAGTTGGCAAGCACCCAGCTGGATTTTGGACCAGCAAGGGCATCGCAACGACTGTGGGATGGAGCCGTGGGGATCATCAACTCGATCGGGAGCACTTGCCTACACGCAAGCGACCGATTCGATCGACGCGACACCGACCGTAGCGGGGTGGGCATGCGCAAGTAATCGTGAAAGATTAAGGTTTATTGGACTCGCATGTTCAACACCCTCCTTGGAGATTCAACGACAAGATGCCGCCAAAGCACGACAGAGGGAGACGACGGAAGAGAAAAGGCGGCAGGTCGAGGCAGTAGGAACAACACCACCACCACCAAGCACGGCGGCAACACGCTTAGTATTGATGGCCCGACGACTTCTTCTTTTCACCCAATTCGAAGTGCTTGGTGCGCTTGATGGGGAGCTGCTTCTTGGCCTTGCACTCCTTGCATTCCATGCGCAACGTGATCTTCTTGGTGGTCTTGGCCTTCTTGTGGAACACGGGCTTGGTTTGACCACCGAAACCTTGTTGCTTTTCGTTATAACGACGAGCACCTTGGGCGTACTTGGAGGCCTTGCCGGCCTTGTACTGGGTCACCTTGTGCACGGTGTGCTTGCGGCACTTCTTGCCCTTGCAAAAGGTACGGCGTTCCTTGGGGATGTTCACCATTTGTTCTACAACGCACACACACCACCTACAGTCAGCCACGCTCCTGCTCCGCGCAACCTCTGTCGTCGTGGCCGAGCACACATAATAAAGAGTGCAGTCGCACCAAGTACACATCATGCACAGTGTGCCGCCTCTCGATGAGGGTACGATCGTCACCGAGCTGTAGCTTCGACCACGACGTCATGCCTTCGTCGGGAGGTCTTACCTCAGGGGATTCCTTGCGAAAAGTCCAATAATACAAATCCCGTGCGGCATCGCTCGGCTCCCCACCACCAAACTCGACTCTGTGACTTTGTATGGAGCAAGTCTGGACCAACCACCTCGCGTTTCGAATTATAGCCAATCAAGCACCATAAATCAAGCATTTTAACCAATCAAACTCGCTCCTGTACTCTCAAATCGCCGGAAACAACCTGGATGTATCCGGATGACCCTTGGCTGCAAGATCCGCAAGCATCACCGCAAGGACGTGCCGACGAACGACGTCGAGTAGATGGCGCGGCAGCGAGATGGAGAATGGAACGGTTGTTAGAAGATCGCTGAGCACGCAAACAGACACGGGCATGTAACGTTGTACATGTGACCAGGTCGAAAATAGATTCAAGGTCGCGTCGGGGCCAGGTTTGGATTACCGTCCATGCACGCACACCATGACTACACATGCGGGTTTCTCCAAAAAAGTCCACCACCACCAAACAGCGCAACGCCGTTCAGTGGCCATCTCACGCGGGTCTTCCTCGTGCTGATCACATCACGCATCGACATCTACCAACAGGACCCGCGGCCGACATTCAAAACAGCCATCCACAGCTCCTTCCCATTCGACCGCAAGACAAAGGTCCTTGACTGCTGCGACGTTTACTCTGGTTTGCCGCCGTACACGTTCTCCGTCACGTACGCACGTCTTGTCTGTGGATACGAGGTATCACCGTCCGCCGTAGGACGAATGGGAACACAATTCTCTTGACTGCTGAGACGTACGACGACATGCTGTCGTGGCTCGATGCGATTCGCGATTGCTTGGAACATCAGGCGCATATCCTACGTGGTGTGCTGTGGAAGAAGTCGGCGCGGCGGCCACAGCAACCGTGGACACAGCGCGATGTCGAGCTTGGCCATGTTTCTCTTACCTACGTATCGACGCGTCTGCACAAACGCGTGCGGAACCACGTCAAGCTCACGAGCCGGTCCTTAGTCGTCGACATGGAGGCGACCCGCGGGCATGCGCACGTGTTTGGGATCTCGTCCGGCGAAAGCACCATCACGTTCGGCGCGCCGTCGGCAGAAATTAAGGACAAGTGGCTCAAAGAGATTGAGATTCGCATTGCCAAGCAGCGCATCCAACGGCGGGTGTTTGAAAAGCCAACCGACTTTGCTGGGTTTGTCGTACGTTTTGATCCAATGTCTGCATGCTCGTGGCGAAGATCGTCCTCTCGGGGGCGACTGCAGGATCCCGTGGATCGGAAATTGTGTGCATTTCACCGGCCCATGATAGGACGTGCGGAAAGCGTCCAAGTCCAAGTGGCGGCGGCGCTTTGTCGAGCTCGAGCGCGGGGCGCTGGCCTTCAAAACAGACCAACGGAAGGTTGGCATGTCGACGCGCGTCCCGCTCGAGCTCATCACAGCAATCATCGCGACCCCGCCCGTCGACGAGAGTGGGCGATCGCTAGCGTTTGCCATTGAGCGGTTCGGAGCCGTCACGCTGTATTTGGCCGCATTCAGTGCGTCGGAGAAGCAAACTTGGTTGACCAAGCTCGACATGGCACGGCGCGACCACCTCCAACACGAACATCTCCCGAACGCTCCCGCAACGTATTTGTTCCCGGAAGCGATGCGAGCATTGCTGGCGCACACGGGCTACCGATCGGTGGACGTCGCCGACCACGAGGACCTTGACATGACGATCGAACAGCACCAGCGACGCATCTTTGTCGTCGTCCCGACGGCATGCGAGGAAGCAGCCACACATGTCCCGCAAGCCAGGTACGAAGCGGCACTTCGTTGGAATACGATATGGGTGACGTTGCTCGGCTGGCTCGGGCTTTCCCGACTTGTTCCAAACATTCGTCCTGACATTTATGTTTGCCGCCGCAGCGTCCTCGTCAAGGTCAAAGATGCGGCAGGAACGCACACGGACTTTGATGCGATGTGGCATCTACTCCGCGTGCACGCGCGGCCTCTTCGGTTGACGTTTCGCCTTCCCATCTCGAAGGATGGCCTGCTTCGTGTCAAGACCGAAGTGCCTGTGCCAGTAGGTCGCCATCACGAATACCATCCATGGCATCGGCTTCATCTTGTGCCCCAAATGGGGCACGTTCTACAGGCCCTCACCAATGGTTGCTGCTGTAGCAATGGGTACCGAGGCATTGCGTCATTGCCGACGGAACACTGAGCTGGTACTCGATCCAGAAACCGGCCGACACGGACGATAAAGACACATTCGCTCCTCCGATCCATGTGATCCGTCTTCGAGACTGCGCCGTGACACTGTTGAGAGACATTGACGTGGACTACGGCGACATGCCCAACTGCTTTGTCCTGTCCTGCACAAACGTTGCTTCTCCGCCTAGACCAACCAACGCGCCAACGTCGTCGCCCGGCCCCAACGGAGGCCATCGCCAGTCCCCCCAACACTCGCCGCCGTTCTCTCGTGTGCTCTTTTCCGCGTCGTCGGCGAAAGAGTGTGTCCTTTGGATATCCCTTCTCCAAGTCGAAATATGCACGTTCCGTGGGGAGATGGCGTTTGGACCGAGACCGCCACCCATCGCCGAACGCCGGCGCAATAACCTCGTCAAACAGGTCAAAGTCATCGCGGACAAGGTGTACGCGAAGACCAAGGCCGACGATGCTGTCCCCGACGACCCGGCACCGCCACCACTCGAGTCTCCCGGGCCGGCCGCTTTGTCCATCAAACGACACCAGATCAACGGGATGGATGTCGAAGACCATGGCAACGATCCCGATGCCACCGTCGACGATGATGACGACGACGACGAGTTTCTCACTGTCTCGGAACGCCTGCACCGGCACCTGGTCGAGCGGCCGGCGCGCTACCTCCGGACCACCACGCAAGATGTCGTCCAGCGCGCGTCAACCTACGCAGCACAGCACCGGCAATCGATGGAAGCGATGCCGTTGTACCGTCGGTTGAGTGAAGCCAAGGCGAAAATAGAGCTCGAGTTGGCCCCGGCCAAGGAGGAAGCGGAAAAAGTCGCGAAAAAGATCTCGGAAGCAGTACATGAAACGCTGGCCGACGTCCAGCACCGCATTATGATCCCAGACCCCGAGACGAGCGACTACTTTAACGGGAGCAAGCGGTACTTGGACGCGGTGATCCTAGGCACGGTCGTACGCCAGATCGAACACGTTGCGCGAAAGAAAGCGCTGCGATTCATCGAAACAGAGGGAATCGTCCAGGGGTTGCGGCGGGCGACCGTCGCCAACAACAGCACCGTCACGGCCGAGGCAGACCATCGCTTCAAGCACTTGGTTGCCGCCGCCGCGGCACAGGCCGCAATCCTAACCGAGCAAGCTGCGCGTCAGTTCTTCATCGAAGTGTCAGGTGGCGCGCCAAAGACAAGCCACGAAGGTCTCTCCCGCCTGTTGAGGCACTTGGCAGGAAGCGCTCGTGCCGATGCGAGCCTAGCGGCTTTTGACGTCGCCATCGACGACCTCGAGGCCAAGAACCGACTGACGTATGCGATATCGGTCGACGAATTTGTTGCCGTCGCAACATCGACCATTTGCGATCGGCAAACAATTGACGGCATGGCTCGATATGCCCAAGGAGTTGTCATGCAAATCTAATGGTTTGTGCGAAGAGTCGCTTCCACAGTTGTTGATGGCAATCGCATTGACCTGCCCGAACCACTTGGACGCGATGGCGAGTGCGCATAACACTACACTGCGGTCCAGCCGAGCGAACGTCGGGAAAAACGATGGCGAGGGAGGCGTCAGGCAGCATGAGGCTTGTCCTTATTCGTCTCAATGTAGTCTCGCAGGGTCTTTAATCCATCAAACCAGTCGCTCCACTTGTCCAAGTCCGACGCCAAGTCTGGTTCCTACCAGCCATTCAAATCCGTCGCAGTTGGGAACGCATGTCCTGGCGGCGGCGCCATACAAATGGCCTACCTCGAGCACGTAGATAACGCCGTTTTTGTCGCTGCCTGCACCTTGGCGCAGTGGGCGAAACCCCAACGCCAACAAGCATTGCAAACCACCGGGGAACTGTCCCAGCTCGCGGTGAAAGTGTTCGTTAGCAGGGTTGATGTGCCGGTATGTTGCGTTCTCGGGGGCCGCGCATATGTTCTTGAGAAGAATCAACAACGTATTCTTGGCCGTACGGAATTTCGCCGCGTCCTGCTGGAAATGGCCATACAACAGCCGCAGGGCCATTTGAAGCCCCTCCAGCCCGATGGGGATGCTCTGATTGAGCTCGTCCTGCAATCGCTGCGCCTCGGCTGTTTCTCGCTCCTTTTCCGCTTGTACACGAGCTCGTTCTTCTCTCATAGCTTGCGCTGCCTTTGCAAGGGCCTCGCGCTCGACCTGTGCTGCGAGTTCAGCAGCTTCTTGAGCCGCTTTCGCCGTTTCTCGAGAGGCGGCGACGTGTTGAGCTTGGATTCGTGCCTGTTCCTGTTCGAACTTGGATCGCTCAGCGTCAATTGCGTCCTGTTCTTGCTTGCGCAATTGCTTGTTCTTTAGTGCTGTGGACACCTTGGGCGTGAGATCGTCTGAAGCAACAACCACCGCTTCTTTCAACGACGCAACCCGCTCTGCCACCGCGAGTATCTACCGAGCTGCATGATGCATGGCTTTACCAAGATCTCGTACCTTTTCCTGCATGGCAGGTCCGTATCGAGGATCGTTTGTGATCGGGTCTCGCCATGCGAGCTTGTCGATGAATCTTTGAATCTTGTCGTCCATGTCAGGTTGTGATTTCTTCAGCTGCTCGAGTAATGCCATGTTTTGGAGAAGTCTCTCATCCTGTTCTGATGATGGCATGCTCGAGTCGATCTCTCGATCCATGCTATGCCGTAGGCGTTCAAGCACGACCTCCGCGTCCTCTACCTGCGCCGTCAACCGCTTGAGTTCCATCGAAGTTCGACAAAGTTGCAGCGTTCACCAAATTTTGATTGTCGCCATATGATTGGACAAAATATACGAATTATAGCCAATCCGAAGGCTTCCTTGAATCGCATTTTTGCATTTTTCTCAAACCCACAGAACTATCGTCATGGACCACGCGCATTCGACCTTATCACCACCTCCGTCGCCCGCGGCGGCGCAGCTGCAGCAGCAGCGCGCCGTAGTTGTCAAGGACGATAGACAGCGCGCAGAATGTTGCCACGAAGGTGAACACAACCACGCGGAAGAAGAGAACGAACCAAAGGAGCTCCAGTTGACGGATTGTATCGAATTCGGCCCGGACTGCGAGGTACGAATCCGAGACTTGAACGATAGACGTCGTCGTGCGCATTGTCATGTGGTTCGCAGGATATTTACCACGTTGGTACGGCTGGGCTGAAGGCTCGTGTGTTGAACGGTCTGGACGACATGGTGCAGCTCAAGGTAGACTGGTTCTCGTGGTCGTGTGGGAATCTCACGGCCCGCAGGAAATACGAGTGCGATCAAACTTGCTGTACAAAATGACTGGCATTGAGAACCTTGAAAACCTGACGCACTTGGAACTGTACGACAACCAGATCAAGAAAGTGGCCGGCCTCGACCGCCTCGTCAAGTTGAGATATCCTTTTCGACCTGTGTTGCCATCCCGCAATAGCTCTCTTGTGTCGTTCCTTGACCGGATTTGTTTCGATCTGCACAGTGCTCGATCTATCGTTCAACGAGATTCGCACCATCCCGGACTTGTCCCACCTGACCCAGCTCCAAGAATTGTACGTCGCCAACAACAAGCTCACGCACATTACGGGGATCGCGTCTCTCTCGACGCTCAAGAAGCTCGACTTAGGCGCGAACCGCATCCGCGTCCTGGAAGGTTTGGACAATCTTATTGAGTTGGAGCAGCTCTGGCTCGGCAAGAACAAGATCACCAAGATTCAGGTTGGTTCCATGCCTTCATCATCATTCCCCGATGAAATACACGCTCTCATGAGCAAGCTGGCCGTCGACCCCAAACGTCCCTCCTCGACATGACGTCCCCAACGACGATTCTCTAGACCGTTGCCGACGTTGACGTCTACTCGTAGGGGCTTGAAGCGCTCGTCAAGCTCAAAATCATCAGCGTGCAGGTCAGCTGCTCTCTTTAGCATCCTCTGGCCAACGTCCGCTTCAATGCCACTGCAATAGAGCAATCGCCTCGTATCCATTGATAACCTGGACGCCAATACCGAACTCCAGGAGCTTTACTTGAGCCACAACGGCATCGAAGCCATCCAGAACGTGGCCCACCTCGTGCGTGCCGCACGACACAGCGTTGGACGCGCATGCTCAGTCTTGCATGTGTAGTCAAAGCTCGTGATCTTAGACGTGGGCGCGAACCGCATTCCGCACATCCCAGACATGGCGTCGCTGCAGGCACTCGAAGATCTCTGGCTCAACGACAACAACGTTGCGTCGTTCGATGATTTGTTGCACTTGACATCGAATACGTCGCTGCAAACGCTCTACTTGGAGCGCAACCCCCTCGCCTCGTACGTACCCAGCGATGGCACGCCCGTGACGGCTCCCTCCTTTTTACGTAGCGATTTCGAATACCGAAAGCGCATTCACGCGGCACTCCCGTTTGTGTCGCAAATCGACGCGACGCCCATTGCTTAACGGGATGGTCTCGGGACGAGTAAGACACATGTGTTCAAAGCAATAAATTTGGTCGTCCCCTTCGCAAGCTCCATGGCACGTGCGCAAGGTGCAGGCGCTTTATTCACCCTTGCCAGTCGCGCGGTTCATTGACGATGCTCTTTCACGGGCTCATTGCA
>NW_008580146.1:2040654-2067600 GCF_000520115.1 Aphanomyces invadans
TGTCTCAACTGAAAAGGAGATGAGGCTCACATTTCAGCCATTTTCCGGATTCGGATAAGGCACACAGCTGTCTGACCCGAATTATGGAACACGGTACCCACAGAACTATCGTCATGGACCACGCGCATTCGACCTTATCACCACCTCCGTCGCCCGCGGCGGCGCCGCTGCAGCAGCAGCGCGCCGTAGTTGTCAAGGACGACAGACAGCGCGCAGAATGTTGCCATGAAGGTGAACACAACCACGCGGAAGAAGAGAACGAACCAAAGGAGCTCCAGTTGACGGATTGTATCGATTTCGGCCCGGACTGCGAGGTACGAATCCGAGACTTGAACGATAGACGTCGTCGTGCGCATTGTCATGTGGTTCGCAGGATATTTACCACGTTGGTACGGCTGGGCTGAAGGCTCGTGTGTTGAACGGTCTGGACGACATGGTGCAGCTCAAGGTAGACTGGTTCTCGTGGTCGTGTGGGAATCTCACGGCCCGCAGGAAATACGAGTGCGATCAAACTTGCTGTACAAAATGACTGGCATTGAGAACCTTGAAAACCTGACGCACTTGGAACTGTACGACAACCAGATCAAGAAAGTGGCCGGCCTCGACCGCCTCGTCAAGTTGAGATATCCTTTTCGACCTGTGTTGCCATCCCGCAATAGCTCTCTTGTGTCATTCCTTGACCGGATTTGTTTCGATCTGCACAGTGCTCGATCTATCGTTCAACGAGATTCGCACCATCCCGGACTTGTCCCACCTGACCCAGCTCCAAGAATTGTACGTCGCCAACAACAAGCTCACGCACATTACGGGGATCGCGTCTCTCTCGACGCTCAAGAAGCTCGACTTAGGCGCGAACCGCATCCGCGTCCTGGAAGGTCTGGACAATCTTATTGAGTTGGAGCAGCTCTGGCTCGGCAAGAACAAGATCACCAAGATTCAGGTTGGTTCCAGGCCATCATCATCATTCCCCGATGAAATACACGCTCTCATGAGCAAGCTGGCCGTCGACCCCAAACATCCCTCCTCGACATGACGTCCCCAACGACGATTCTCTAGACTGTTGCCGACGTTGACGTCTACTCGTAGGGGCTTGAAGCGCTCGTCAAGCTCAAAATCATCAGCGTGCAGGTCAGCTGCTCTCTTGCGGATCCTCCGGCCAACGTCCGCTTCAAAGCCACTGCAATAGAGCAATCGCCTCGTATCCATTGATAACCTGGACGCCAACACCGAACTCCAGGAGCTTTACTTGAGCCACAACGGCATCGAAGCCATCCAGAACGTGGCCCACCTCGTGCGTGCCGCACGCCGCAGCGTTGGACGCGCATGCTCAGTCTTGCATGTGTAGTCAAAGCTCGTGATCTTAGACGTGGGCGCGAACCGCATTCCGCACATCCCAGACATGGCGTCGCTGCAGGCACTCGAAGATCTCTGGCTCAACGACAACAACGTTGCGTCGTTCGATGATTTGTTGCACTTGACATCGAATACGTCGCTGCAAACGCTCTACTTGGAGCGCAACCCCCTCGCCTCGTACGTACCCAGCGATGGCGCGCTCGTGACGGCTCCCTCCTTTTTACGTAGCGATTTCGAATACCGAAAGCGCATTCACGCGGCTCTCCCGTTTGTGTCGCAAATCGACGCGACGCCCATTGCTTAACGGGATGGTCTCGGGACGAGTAAGACACATGTGTTCGAAGCAATAAATTTGGTCGTCCCCTTCGCAAGCTCCATGGCACGTGCGCAAGGTGCAGGCGCTTTATTCACCCTTGCCAGTCGCGCGGTCCATTGACGATGCTCTTTCACGGGCTCATTGCATCCTCAAGTGCACAGTCGCTCCAAGCCCATGCAAACCACTCGAAACCTTTGTAGTTCCGTTGGGTTCGAGTGGCAGCCCATCCGAGGCTGCTGTCGAGTGTTGGGCAGGCTCGGCCACGCTCTTCTGGCCAGTGATGAAGATGGGACGTACAATCGAAGAACCGATCTACTCGGTGGACGATTTGGTTGCTCCATTATGCTGACGCACACATCGCACGACCCGCTCAAGCTCTCCATGTGCACACCGCCACGTTCCCACTCGTGTGGCACATGCATCGTCAGTCGACAAGAATGTTCCTCGCATGCAGTGCCGCCAGCCTCACCAGCCACAAGTGGTCATGCTGGATGGAATAATATCTCGTAAGGGCAGGTAGTGACTACCCTCTGCGCCTTCAGAGTGTACTTCCTACGCGTCGTTTGCAGGTACATATCATGCTTTATTTCTTTTCATTGCTTGTTGCTGCGGTCGCCGCGACCTGCCTCGACACAAGGGTCTGGTACACGCCATTCGGCAGCTTGATCAGGTCGTCGTGCGTGCCGAGCTCGACGATGCCGCCGTCCGCGCAGACGGCAATGAGATCTGCATGTCTGATAGTCGACAGCCGATGGGCGACGATGATGGTCGTTCGCTTCTTGAGCGTCAAGAGGGCGTCGAGACTGCGCTGGACGATGCGCTCGCTCTCGTTGTCGAGGGCACTCGTGGCTTCGTCAAGGAGGAGGACAGCTGGGTCCCTCAGAATGGCACGTGCAATCGCAACGCGCTGTTTTTGCCCACCAGACACTTGGACGCCGCGATCGCCGACGTGGGTGTCGTACCCATTTGGGAATCGCAGGATGAAGTCGTGGGCGTTGGCCATCTTGGCGGCCGCCACAACTTCTTCCGACGTTGCGCTTGGTTTGCCCGTGCGGATGTTGTCTGCAATCGACCCGGCAAACAGGACAGGCTCCTGACCAACGAGGGAAATGTGGTCGCGGAGCCAGTGCAGATTCAAACTGCGGAGGTCGATGCCGTCCAGGAGGATGCTTCCCTCCACCGGATCGTAGAACCGTTCGAGCAACCCGATCGCAGTCGACTTGCCCGACCCGCTCGCCCCCACCAGCGCGACGGTGGACCCGCTCGGGATCGTGAGGGAGTAGTCCTTGTACACGGCAGTGTGCGGCCGGCTCGGGTATGCGAACCGGACGTGTCGAAACTCGAGCACCCCAGCGACATTGTCCAGCGTGGCACCGCCTGCCGTCGCCGTGCAATCGATGGCAGGAACTCGATCCATTGTTTCAAACAGCCGACCGGTCGCGCGCTTGGCCTTGTCCTGACTCGCGAGCGACTGGAGCGCCGTCCCGATGCCAAAACTGCTCAGCATGAGCGCCATGACGACCATGAACATCGCTTCAAAGTTGATGTACGTGTGTTCGATGAGCCACCCACCAAACCAAAACAGAAACGCCACGGCGAAAAACATGATGCCCTGGGAGAAGCCGTAGACGACTCCGAGGCGCCGCGCCTGGGCGCCGTCTTCCGCCTTGGACTGGCGGATGTACCCCGCGACGGCGGTCTTGACAGCATGTTCCATGCCAAAGCTGGCAATCGTGCGGATGGCGTTGATCGATTCCGCGAGAAGGGCGCCGGCCAACATGTCCCCTTGAAGGGCGGCGGCCTTGGCCGGCGGTCCTGAAAACGCTTTCGATCGCAGCGACGTTGCCATCGCCATCATCGGGAACAGCACGATCATCGTCAGCGCGAGCTGCCAGCTGTAGTACAGCGAAATCCCAAACGCAACCGACAGCATCACGAGAGTGCTGAGGGTGTTTTTCAGAAATTCAGCCGTCATGGATTGCACGAGCGTCGCCTCCGTTGCAAGGCGGGTCGTGAGGACGCCGGACGGGTTCACGTCATGCCATGCCATGTCTTGCCGAAGCATGGCGGCAAATCCGAGGCCCCGTAGCCGCGTCGTCATCCGCTCCGACACGACCGAGAAGCTGTAATTTTGCACAATCGCCGCCGCACAGTACAACGTGCCGAGGGCCAAAAACGCCATGGCCCATATGAGCCCTTCATGCTTCATTTCGTCTGCTGTGAGGGAAAATTTGAAAAAGAGCGCGATCGATTTGGACAACAGGACGCCCCACAACGGGAACGTCGCGCCCGTGATCATGGCGCCGATCGACCCACTCAAGATATACTTGAATTCGGGCTGGCTGAGGTGCCACAGTCGCCGCATCGGCACGGCGTAGACCGACTCGTCTACGTCCATTTGCTTGGTGGCGGCGTCATCGTTCGAGTCGACGGCAGAACCATCATCCTGTGGATTGGCCAGCAACGATTTGACCGAGTGGCGGGACGCCCGAGATGTCCTAGACGATCGCGACGTTGGCGATGGCCTTCCACCAGCAACAACGGCGGCCGTGGACACATCGACGTTGACGGCGTCAAGCATCATGGGACTGTCGTCGTCTACGTCCAAATCGACGGCATCAATGGATACACCGTGGACTTGGGCATCGACGAGGCGCTTGTAGTGACCACGGGGAAGCTGCATGAGGACATCGTGCGGGCCCTGCTCAATCACTTTGCCATGATTGAGGACGACGATGCGGTCGGCGTTGCGAATGGTCGACAGCCTGTGGGCAATCATGATTGTCGTGCGTTGTCTGGCAGCCACCAATCGATCGAGCGACTCTTGGACAACGCGCTCGCTCTCAGTGTCCAGCGCGCTCGTCGCCTCGTCCAGCAAGAGCACCGCCGGATTCTTGATGATGGCGCGGGCAATGGCAATGCGCTGCTTTTGGCCGCCACTGAGCTGCGCCCCGCGCTCCCCGACGGCGGTGTTGAACCCGTGCGGAAACGTGACGATAAAGTCGTACGCATTGGCCATCTTGGCGGCGGCCTCGACTTCTTCCATCGACGCGTCGGGCTTTCCATGGCGGATGTTGGCCGCAATCGAGTCAGCAAACAGACACGGCTCTTGGCCGACGAGTCCAATTTGCTGGCGAAGCCACGACACGTTGAGCTCTCGGAGATCCACGCCGTCGAGGGTGACGGCTCCCGCGATGGGGTCGTAGAAGCGTTCAAGCAGGGATACAATTGTGCTTTTCCCTGAACCGCTAGGCCCGACTAGCGCCACCTTCTCGCCCGCCGCGATGCGAAGCGTGTACCCTTGGCACACTTGAACTTGCGGTCGTGAGGGGTAATGAAACACGACCTGGTCTAGCTCAATCGCGCCGTCCACGTGGTCGAGCGTCATGCCTTCGGTCGACATTGGATCGATCAAGGACGGCTCGTCAATGATTTTGTACGCTTCAAAGGCCGCCGACCGCGCCGACACGATCGCTTCGATGCACGGGCCAGCTTGGCCCATCGAGACAGCGCCCGTGATGATGCCAAAGAAGACAGTCAAGACTTTCCCGCCGTCGTAGCAGCCAGGGCCTTTGCACTGGTTCACAATGTTGTCGTTCGCGACAACGATCGCTCCGTAGTAGATACCGACGACATACGTGAGAAACAGCACGAAATACACGAGCCCATTCCCGAGGCCTGCAACAAGCCCCTTCCGAATGCCCGCCGCTTCGGCGGCAGCCAGCGCCACGTTATACTTTTCCGCCGTCGCCGGTACTGCATTGAACGTGTGGATCGTGCGAATATTGGACAGCGCCTCTTCCGCGACCGATCCAGCTTGCCCGTATGCCGCGACGGTCTCCTGAACAGCCTTCGCCATCGATTTCATCATGAAGTACGTGCCAATTGCAATCAACGGCGTAAACGCAAGGACAACAATCCCGAGCTTCCATCCGGCGCCGAGACCGACCGCGACACCTGCCACCGCCATCGCAAAGAAGTTGCACGCGTCGCCGACTTGCCGCCCCAAACCATCTTGGATCAGCATCGACGTACTGGCGACTTTGGTGGCAAGACTGGCCGGGTCGTTCATATCAAACCACGCCACTTCCTTGGTCAATATCGCGCGAGTGTACGCTTCCCGCATGCGCTGGGACTGCCGCGACGCCGTAATGGACCAGCACATGACTTGAAGGAACCCCGTGACGGTTGCTCCGAGACCCATCCACACGAGCTTGAGCGAGATGGATGCGACTTCGGCGAGCAAATTGCTGCCCTACAACGCCACGCAGGCCCGTCAATACGGGACGCGATGCCCATGGGCATACCTCTGTCGGGTTCAGGGCCGACACGACGTTGCCGAACAGGAGGATGCGGAGCGGGATCGCCGCCCCTGTTGCAAATGCCGACAGGGCTCCCACAACCATGAGCGCCACGTCGATGGAGTCGGCGAACCGGAACAGTTGCAGCAACGGGACCATACTCCCGCTCTGGTGCATTGGAGACGATGGAAACACGTCAGCATTGTCATGCTCAGCTGGCTTGGGCGTGAGCACAGCATCGTAGTCTCCTTCCTGGATGGACCCCATCGCAGGAGATGGGTGCCGCATGGAGGAAACTCGATTGCTGTGCGCGTGTTGGAGCCAAGTGTTGGTGCCCAGGTCCCGCTGCCGACCACCAGCCCACCATCGCTGATCATTCCGAGGACGGTCGCGATGTCGCCTACTAAAAATGCAAAAAATAGTTATTCTTGAGCTTGTAATATAACAGATCGCGACTCTGGATTTATTCTAGCTGAAATTGGACGGAATTCATTCGATCAAACGGATGAACAAACGTATTACTAGAATGAGATTGAACAAATTTTGGTTACCCAGAGGGAAATTAGGATGACTTGCAAGTTGCGTAAGTGAACCACATCCGAAATCCGCGTTGTGGCAAGTGCAAATGTGAAAAATCCGCGTTTTGGGGGATATTGCAGCTTGCAAAAATTTGCCAAAAAAATATTTTTGTGCCAACCAGAATTTAAAACCTATTTTTAGGCAGCAACCTCGAAGGAAGCGTATTATGTCGCTACTGTGTCATGTTGCAACGTCCTCGGCTGAAGTTGGCTGGCCCTCCTGGATGGACCACGGAATTCCAAGTGGTTCTCGTACACAGCGAGGAGCGCATTGCGTGCAGCGAACACGTCGAGTTTGTCGACGGCGTTGGCCGCCGTCGTGGCCACCGAGCTGCACGGCACGGATGCGTTTTCCGACTCGATTACAAAGTTTAGCACTTTGAGCTCGGACATTTGCATTTGGCACATGAAGCTCGCGAGTCGCTGTGCCAATGTGTGCATGGATGAAATGAGTGATCACCTCGCCGACCGTACTCTAGGAAGGTACGTGCTACGAGTGCCTCGAAAGCCATTCGAAATCACAAGGCAGACAGGACGTTGCCAACACGTTGGGCTCAACTCGAGCCGTACAGACGGGAAGAGGGCATCTCACGGCAAACGCATCCGTGTTTCAGAATGTCCTACGTGTTCGTTTCGAAGGAATGGGTGCCACCAGCAGTTTACTGGGCCCACTGCGTCTCGCCCGTGACTGTGTTGTAGTAATAGAGCTCCCCCGACACGTCGTCGACGGCGGCAACCCAGTCGGACGCAGCAGGGACTTCTTGTTGGCCGACATCGTACGCATCTATTGCTTCATCGTTCTCCCAGGATGCTTCGACGGCATTTGGATCGTATTCGCCCCCAGTCGCATCGTACTCGTCAGGGTGGGCAAGGCCTTCGTTGACGTAGTTGTACTCGTTGGACGCCACAAACTCGTCGTACGTTTGCGAATCTTCGACAGTTGGTGCCGCGTGCGCCGTACCGTGCTTCGGCATGTCTTTCCACGTGTGGAGGGCCTTGTTGCCCTTGGCGTGGATGATGGCAAAACATCCCAAGCAATACGGATCACAGCACTGGTCGCACCACCGCGTAGCCTTCATCTTCTCGCATTCGACGCACTTGATCGGGCCCATCGCTGTCCACGTATGCTGCGCGCGCTTGCCGGTGCTGTGTGTTTTGTCGTAGCACGAGTCGCAGAACACATCTTCGCACTGTGCACATCGTCGCGTCGCGTCGTTCTCATCGCATTCGACACACTTGACATCCTCCGGGTCGACCGGGTCGCCTTCGGACGGCTTGTCGCCGCCGGCGGCCGCTGGGACGGCCTGCGCAGGGTCCGGAATGACAGAGCCATCGCGGAGGACGAGCTGTCCGTCTGGTTTCGTGTAACCAACGTCGGGAGGCTCCCAAATCGCCTCTCCCGTCTACAACATTCCGTTAGCATGCTGCAGATGACCGACTTGGGGCCGCACCTGCGAGTGGTAAAAGAAGTAGGCGTTTGCGTCATCGCTCCAAAATTGTCCCCACACCCGCGCATTGGCCACCATGTCGTTCATCCTCGCGACCTTGTGGGCTAGCACCGTCTGCTTTGCCTTTCGGCCACGGAACAACGTTTGGATGGTCGTGGCGGCTTCGGTTCGCTGGCGGAGGGTCTCCCGCTTGGACGCGAGTTGAAGCGACGTGCCGATGCGACTACGATGACCACGATACACCGCTTGAATCCGCATGGCAGACCGGTGCTGCTTTTGAACATGCTTGGCCCGCCGCTCTTTGACGCGGACGACCTCAGCTCGTCCTTGCACGCCACGTGCCAGGGACTACCGACGTCTCAGACCGTCCACCCGCTTGGATTTTTCGCAAGCAAATATATACCTGGATCTTGATCGCTTGGCGGCGCCGCTCCCGCTCAATCATCTGACGGATCTGCTTGGCGTTGCGCAGCCGACCGCGGTACCTCCGCTGGATAATTGTCGCCGCTTTCCGCCGGACGTTTGCCTGCTTGAGCAGCTCCATGCGCTTCCTTGCCAGCCGGCCGCGATACATGCACTGCAGCGTTCGCGCTGCTTTGGCATGGCGTTGCAACCGCTTTGCCTCGACAAGTGACGTTCGTGTGAGAACACCCCGCATCCTTGCTTGGATCGTTGTCGCCGCACGCGCTTGCAGAATGTTTCGCATGAGAGTCTTGGCTGTCTGCTTGGCCAACTGGCCGCGACATAGCGCTTGAATCTTACGCGCCGCGTTGTTCCGACGCTTCTCCCTCTGCTGGGATCGAATGAACGTGTACATACGGCGCTTTGTAAACGCTCTAGGTTTCGAAGCGAATGTGGCGACATGTGTCAACATGTGTAGCTAACTCTCACCTCCAGGAACGCTGAAGGGTATTTGCTGCGTCCAGCTCGAGCGCGGCTTGATACGCGGCATGCTCTGCAGCAAGCAAGGACATCCATTGATTCCACGCGGCCGCCATTCGTCTCTACGCAGTACGTGTCGTCGGTTCGTTTGTCGTTCATTCGGTGGACGAACCTTGGTCCAGTTGCGAAAGTACAGGTCGAGTTTCTTTGTCCCCTTAAAATGCATGAGTGCCTGGCGCGCCTCTTGTTGCTTGGTCCATGCCGCGACAAATCGCCACCTGCAATACATGGTCATGACACTTAATTCGGACGACCTAAACCCAAACGAGTGGCCACGACGTACGCACGTACCGGTCGAACGCGGCAAAAATCCGCGCGTACAATAGCTGCGTGCACACAGTATTGAGCTTGTCGAGCCCCCACTTTTGCACAAACCGGTTGCCGCGGATGGTGTGCACGGGGCAGATCTTTTGAACGAGCGCGATGTCTTGTTTGACGAGCGCCGTGTATGTCTGGACATTTCGCAGCGCCTGGTGGAGTTCATCGCGCATCGAGTCGGCGGGGTGCGTCGTCATGAGGGTAGAGTGCGACGCCTTGCCTCCCTTGGCATGGTCGCTGTGTTTACCCTTGGTCGGGCCTTTCGACGGAGGGGACAGTAGTGGAGATGCCATGGACGACATGGTGATGGCATCGCCAACATTGGCCGATTCAATTTCATCGATTTCATCGCTGCTTAAGCCAAGCACCCGCATTGCTTCTTCTTTGTCGCTCGCGGTCAGCCCTGCTACAGTCGACAAAGGCAGCGCCGTCGTAGGCACGTTGAATGTTCGCCGCGGCTCTGCGGCCGAAGTGAGTAGCGTGGCCGGACCAGCAGCCGGCAGTGGCTTGGCTGCCGTGGTCACTGGGGGCAGTTTGAACACTGGAAGAACGTGCACGCCGTCAGGTTTGTCGAGGCCAACTTCAAACGGGGTATCCCCCGTCGTGGTCAGAATTGGTAATATGTCGAAGGAATGCCGAAGGACAGTGATTGCCGGCGACGATGTCTGAGGTGCTAAGGTGTCTGAAGATCGGGACTCGGACCGCCGCCGTCGCAGCGACGCAGCGTTCTCCTTGTGCCGGGTTAGTTTGGGCTGCTGTTGATCTTCTTGGTTGCGGGACCCTCGATTGGACGCGTTCGTTTTACATGGAGGGACTTTGTCTAATGGCAGGTGCAGATCGACTACAATCCCTTTCTCCCGCATGTCGTCGGCCTTCAGTTTCCATTCCGTCGTGAGTTTCCATCGCGTTCGCTCAAGTTCGTCCAACAGGCGCTGCTCCTGGTCGGTCAGGCGCGCAATCAAGTCCGCGTGCGGTGTAATTTCCCCAGGTGATGGAACTGCCGCTCCTGAAGCGCTTGGCAGCCCGATCGAAGCATCTTTCGACATGTCCTGTGCTACCACCACAGGTTTGATACCTGACAAGTTCCCGCCAAAGAGCATCATCTTGCTGCATTGACAGAGGAAGCGGGCGGAAATGATTCGTGTAACTGCTCAAACGGTTTCACCCTCGTGCACACTCTCGACAACTTGTGGAGCGTTTCAACACGTTGATCGAGCTCTGTTGCGGGTGCATTGCCAAGCCATTCAATGTCCGGGCGGCCTTCCCTCCGACGCGCCGTGATGTGGACCCGTGGGAATTACCCACCCGACGTCCATGCAGCCAGTTTCAAGGTTTGGGAAAACCCTCGAATATGGGCATAATTTGGCGGATTTGCGTACGATCAAACAAACCAATCAAAACGACATATGTGCGTCGTTTTGATTGGTTCGTTTTGATCTTGCACCGCTTCTTTCGGATACTTGGACATTTTTATCCGTACATTCTCAACTGCCCTTTTCGGTGCAACCTATTTTTGGCACACCCGGCGACAGCACCCCGAGAGCGACGCACGCACGACGCCAACCCCCACGCTGCCGCCCGCTGACATGCCGGTGAACTTAAACGAGAGCGACTTGGATCGCATTCGGCAGAGCATCTCGGACCCAGTCCAGTCAAATCGAGAAGCGAAGCGACAGCACCTCAAGGAATTGTCGACGCAACGGACGGGGAAATGGCCCAACACGCTTGAAGCGATGCGACGCAAGAAAGAAAACTGGAAGAAGGACAAAGAAGAGCGTGAAGAAGCGGAGCGTCTCAAGATTGATGAAGAAGAATTGCGACTGCAAAAAGAGTACCGCACCAAGCAGATCGAACGGGCGAATCGCCTGTTGTACGAACAAACTGACAGGATGAAGACGTTGCGGAGTAAGGAGCTGCTGGCAGATGTGCTCCAGGATCGTGAGTACCAAATCGGCGAGAAGCAAGCCGTGAAAGCACTGGACAAGAAGGTCGAGGACGGGTGGACGGCAACCCTAATGACTCAGCTCCGCGATGCCGACCGAAAGGCTGAAGAGGAGCGAAAGGAGCGCGAGCACAAGCACAAGGAGCTCGCCGTGATGCAACAAAAGCAACTCGAAGAGTACAAAAACACGCACATCGCACATTTGCGCGAAGAGATGCGCGACGGCGAGCGCATCAAAGCCAAGGCTGAGCAGGACGCACGTGACGAACAAGAGGCCGAGTTGGCGCGGAAGCGACGGGTCAAGCAGGCGAATGAGGACACGCGACTTGCAAACGAGCGGCTGAAGTTGTTGCGAAAGCAAGAAGAGGAAAAGGAGGAGGCCGAGGAGCTCAAGCGACAAGAGGATGCCCGCAAGAAGGAAGAGCGCACGATGAAGCGGAACGAGTTGCAACGGCAGCGAGATGAGAAGAAGGCGGCTCAAAAGATGCGCATGATCGATTTGGTTCGTACATGCTGATGGCGAATGTATGTATGACGGAATGATTGTAGGCGACCGAGAATCTCTTGAGATTTGAAGCCAAGTCGGAGGCGCGCCTGGAGAACCAGAAGAAGGAGGTCCGACAGAAAGAAGACAACGAAATAAAGTTCCGCGCAGAGCGTCGAGCAGCACAGAAGAGCGCAATTGATCATAGCCGCAGTTTGCAACTGGAAGAGAAGCAGCGACGCAAGCAAGACGAGATAGAAATGGCCAAGGAGCAGTCGCTTAAGTGGGCTGACTACAATCAGCGCGTTGAGCGCGCCATTATGAAAGAGGAACAAGAGAGAAAGCTCGACAATGTTCGTCTGGCGGCACTGCAACGACAGCAAGCTGACGCCAAACGCACGATTGAAATGGTCTGGGATTGTTCGGAAACTGTCGGCGATCCTCACTGCGTTTTTCGGCGAATGTGTAGGAGGACCGTGCCGCGCAGATTCTGGCGGAAGAAACGATCAAGAATGGACACTCGATAGAGCAAGAACTGTACAAGCAGTATGCTGCACATGTGTTGGACGACGCCGAGAAGCGAGGCATGACGAACGTGCATCCACTCAAGCAAGCCCTGAAAGCCAAGGGGATCGATCTCTTGCCCGCATCTGGTTTCCGCGTTTAGCTCCTTGGCCAAGCATGAGAATCGTCGTGCCAGGAGATACAATCTTAAACCTAATGCTTGCGAGGGTTTCGACGTCGTGTCTCGCAAGTATAACCAGGTGCATCATCGTTCCCGTTCCTCGTTCGCGAATAGCTCGAACGGAAGAGTGTCATCAGCTCAAAGCACCATCGATCCCTCGCGGCAAGAAAGGTCGTTCTGTCGAGATCGTTCCTGCAGCGGTGACATTTGCTTGTGAAAACAAGGTGGGCTGATTGATTAACGACAAGCATTTGATCAACAAAGAGTAATTGATCACCAAACATTACATCAAGGAATGATTGATCAACTAAAAATTGATTAACATTTGCAGGCTACGTTAAAAATGGATACTTAGTAATACGTCAAGCAGACCGCCTTGTGCACTCTGGAGAATTTCAACGAAGCGAGTACGCATTGGAATGTCAACATTCGTTTTTCTTTTGGTGCATGCGACTCCGCCGACTTCATGTCGGATGAGACGGTCGTGTTAGTTTGATAACCTCACGTCAGTGTTGAGGAGTGTTGTACTAGTACTACTACTTGGGGCGTGCACCCATCGTTCCGTATCGTAATAGTGTTGGTTTCTCAAGACCAATACGCGGAAAAGTTATTTTTAAATTGGACGGTTCAAACAACGATTTGGTATCTGGCTTTGATAACCTTAAAAAAATCACAAATCACTACCTTGGCCACCCAGCCAAAGTGAATGTTGCGGGACAACATGGAAGAGTTGCGCGAGCGCAAAGGGAACTCGATGACGACATCCCCCGCCACGACAGTCGCTACGCCGACGGTGTCAGCTCAACAGAGGGTGCACAATGCACTCGACTGGGCCTACCTCAATTTGGGTGGGGAAGCTTGGGACTGCCAGCCAGCTTGCTGGATCACAGACTATGTGCTTGGCGTGCAGTGCTTCTTCTCGACGGTTGCCGTTGTGTATTCATCCGAGAATCGAACTGATTCGACTTGGTACCTCGTGTACTTCATTGCGATGGGCACGACCGCGGTCCTCGGTGGCCTTCTCCACCACATGGCGTTCAAGGCAATGAAGAGATTCAATCTAGACCCTGCCAACACGTCCAAGCGCGTGTTTGGCATTTACCTCCAGCAATCTTCCGTGGATACGTGCTTGGCGTGGGTGTGGCGCTTTTGTCTCGGCTTTACGACGCTGACAAACTTTGCGCTGGTCGCCGCGCCAGCGTCCCGCTACCTCAACGACCAGTTGTCCGAACTCACGATTTGGGTTGCCGGTTTTGGTTACTCGTTGGTTGGTGCCGCTGCATTTGTGAAGATGCAATCGTCCATCATGCTCCTCGGCTTTCTTCCGCCCATGTTTTTTGGGAGCATCTCTGCCATTGCCACGTTGAGCGAAGGCTGGCTGTTGGAACTGCTAGTCCTGCTCTTTATCCTAACAGGTGGCCTCGTGCAAGCCGTCGAAGCCTCGCCATCCCAAAAGCATTTCAACCACAACGCTCTGGCGCATGTTCTCCTCAGCGCGTCCGCCACCGCCATGATCATGCACTTCTACACACGGACCCCCCAGCACGTTGATTGAGAATGCGTTTATCTGTTGCAAGCTGCACCTGTTTACGCTAATTTACTTCCAAATCGTCGAATTACTTCAAGTATATTGACAGTTTCCACGTCAATTGCAGCAATATTGCTTCGAGAGTTCATAAAAATGTCTAAAACGTCCTTCAATGTCAAGGGATCGATTTAATGGAAATACAAATGTCAAGGCCGACAATTTCGACAAAATTTGCAACATATATACAGAGGTCAGCGAATTCGCTGTATATTCTGTGCAACGGCGTCGAGGGACTTGGCTGCCATGATGTTTGGCATGCATGCTAGTGACAGCTCCGCAGGCGTTTAGTTTCGTGCTTCCAAATAGTACTTGATCTACTACTGGCGCCGAGTAAATTCACCTGTGTTGATGTCAATTCCTTTAAATAGAAACCGTTTTTAGTCCACTGTTCGCACCGTTAGTGTACTTTAACGCACGTTGACGTGAACAGCGACAGTTTCACATTGGTGGTGTCGTCGAACGCCACCAACACTTGTAAACACCATGCCCAAAGGTGACCACCGACGCCAGCGCAAGACACCGTTTTCCGCAGATGAATCCTTGGGATTGCCCAGCAGCAAGGAAGTCGCATCACCACTTGATGAGGACTCGATGTGGGTCTACTGGACATCCCGGGGTGACACATGGGACGCGCAGCCGGCATGCTGGATCACCGACTACGTCCTCGGCCTCCAATGCTTTGTATCTTTCGGATGCTTGCTGTACATGACGTCGATTACACGCCAAGACATGTTTTGGAACGCCGTCTATCTTGCGGCCATGGGGTCGACGGCAACTCTCGGCGGCGTGCTCCATCATGTTGCTTACAAAGCCCAGTCGCGCTTCTCCACCGACGCCGGCCTCCATCGACGACGCGTGTTTGGCTTACGCATGACACAGCCCAGCGTAGATCGCTGGATTCGATGGATGTGGCGCTTTGTCCTGGGCTTGACGACGCTGGCCAACTTTGCCCTTGTTGCCGCCGCCGCCTCGCGCTACATGAACCCCCACTGGTCCCAATGGACTATCTACATCGCGGGCATCGCATACACAGCTGTCGCGGCGATCGCATTCGCGACTATGCGCACCTCTATCATGCTCGTTGGATTCCTTCCCCCACTATGTTTCGGCTCCATCGGTGCCGTCGCGGCCTTTGAGCGAGGCTGGCTCTGCGAGCTTCTCGTCCTCGCCTTTGCACTTGCTGGCGGCCTCATACAAGCTGCGGAAGTGAGTCCGTCACGACAGCACTTCAACCACAATGCGCTTGCTCATGTGTGCATCAGCGCTTCCGTCACGACCATGGCCGTCCACTTGAGTGTAATTGCATAAACCATACCTACCAGCCGAATCAGTGGGTCTCCTGCTTGTACGTTGCTAGTCCCAGGGCCTTCGAGTCAGTAGATAGATCTGAACGAGCCACGGCGTTTATCGCGCTCGTTTGATGGAGGCCACCATCGACTACGTCAAGAATCCCCATTTGAACGTATTCTGCCTCATGCTGGCTTGAATGGCACTGGCAGGTAATCGATGCAGCAACGCTGGCTGTACAGATCGTAGAGTCAAAGACTCTCCACGCCCAGCGACCGCTGCGAGCCCTGGCGGTATCAACTTTCAAGAGCATTGCAATGAGGTTGTCGCTAGGGCACGAGCGAGAGAAATGGCCGCGCAAATGTATGCACGAAGTGGCCCTCTCGACGTCCCAGTCCTTGTCGTTGACAGGCGTAGACGACGTTGAGACTCGCATGCCCCCACGGACATACTATCGACACCTGCATCACGGCGCCATGACCGACAATTGAAAAACCAGAAAGCACTGTCTGGGTTCAATGCCAACTGCAGGAACAACAATATTACATTTGAAAGCCTCGGTCGTCAGTGGCCCGCAACGATTGCCGGTCTCCCTCGTGTGCTGCGTGTTGTCTAGGAATGATTGAGCTTTCGATGCTGCGGTGGTCTCGGCGGGATCGCCGCTTGCACGTGCTGGGCAACGTGCGGATGGTAGTATGCGATTTCGTTGGTCATGAGGCGACGGATCTCTGGGATCGGAAGCGGACCGCGCGAGTCGTCAAAGTCGAGTTGGATCGGGTGCGGCGCCACAATGTCGTCATCGACGTCTTCGATGCTTCGGATCGACGCCAAGTATGGATGGGACAGCGCGTCGTCGACCGTCATGCGTTTCCTCGGATTCATTTGGAGCATTCTGTCGAGCAAATCAATCGCTTCCTTCTCGGCGCCGGGGTACATCTCGGCAAACGACTTGCGCGGTTGAGGAGGTAAGTTCCGAAGGTAGAAGCGGACGTCGGGGTCGGCAATCTCGGCAATGTCTTCGTCCGCCATCGACCCCAGCACGCGCAGAATCGTGTTGAGCTGGTCTTGGCTGTCCTGCGGCAGCGCGCGCTGGCCCGCGCCGGGACTCAGCGGGAAGCACGACACACCGGGAAACAGCGGTTCGCGGGCGTAATGCGACGGCACGCTGCTCTTTTGCATGCTGAGGAGTTCAGCAAATATGCACCCGACGCTCCACACGTCGATGCCTGTCGAGTAGTCGTGATCTCTGAAAATAATCTCCGGCGCGCGGTACCACCGCGTAACGACATGCTCCGTGAGTTGACGCTGGATCTTCTTGCCCTTGGAAGTCGATGCCGCCGCCGGTGGCATGGTCGGGCTCGACGAGCCCCGTTTTCGTTTCGTGGACGGATGGCTCAGCTGCGAGTTGGTCAAGGTCCGCGCGAGGCCGTAGTCGCAGATCTTGATCGCGACCGGGGATAGATTGAGCAGGACGTTGGCGGGTTTCAAATCGCGATGGACGATCGCGGCCGAGTGCATGTACTTGAGCGCCTTGAGGAGGTCGAGGAGGAGCCACCGAATGTGTTCCGCCGTGAGAAACTGCGGCGAGTGCAGCAACTTTTCCAAGTCGGACGGCAAGTACTCAAACACGACAAAAATGTTTTGGAACCGAAGAATGTCTTGCGGGCACACAATCTCTCGGATCTACACCACGTCGTCACAAGTTGCTCGGCAACTGGCTCGGCAACTCGAACCTGGACAATATTGCGGTGGTTCAGTTGCCGTAAAATGCACAGCTCGCGCAAGATTCGCTTGGCGTCGATGGGGTCGGTAAAGACATTTTGAATCTTCTTGATCGCGACAATCTCCCCCGATGCCTAGTGCGATGCACAACATGGTCGTTCAGCACGAGGGTCCTCCCGATCGATGGACCACGAGCACGGCACAGCAGCAACGACGCAAACGCGCCAACAACGACGAAAGCATTTCGGAGACACCCGAAGGAACGAGACGAACCACGACGTACCAAATGCTTGCACCGCACGACTTGGCCGTAGCTGCCTTGGCCCAGCACTGCTTCCAAGTGATACGACGGTTTAACTTCGTCCCAACCAGCCAAGTTGGCTACGGACTTTGAATTGTGTCGAGGGTGTGGCGGAGGCGCGGGAGATGCGTCCGCGGATGCAAATGGCGCACCTGTATGACAGAAGAAACCATGTCAATCATCCATGGTGGGTCTAGACAATATACGCGAGGTCGATGTACCGTTCTTCGCGTGGGATGGCTGTTGTTGCGGTGGCATGGTCGACGAGGACGGAGCGAGCGCCGCGGGCGTTTCCGCGACAGAATTCAGGTCCCGCTGCGCCAACGTGCATTGGAACGCCGACAGGTCCTGGGCCACGACCAACATCCCGGCCCCCGCGGGGTTCCCGAGGAGTGCTGAGCATTCGCAGAGAAGGCGGAGCTCCCGTCCATCTTTTCGAAACAACGGCAGCTCCAGTGCTTGTACTTTGCCTTTCGATGGATCGATGCAAGACTGTAAGGCACGTTCGAGGACAGCCGTGGCACCGAGAGGGACAAGTCCGGGAAGGTCGATAAAGCTGCGTCCGGCGACTTCATCGCGAGTGAGTCCAGTGAGTTCGATGGCGCAGTCGTTCCATAAGATAACCCGCATGGACTTGTCCACGACGAACACGACTGCACGACTCGCGTACAGCGACTTGCCCAACGACGCGAGGCTCTCCGTCGACTGGAAGAAGTTGTCGACTGATGTCACGAACGCCCGAACTTGCTGGACAGACCCGGCGAATTCGAGTTGCTCGCCGAGAGTCTGCCGTAGGAGTTTGCGCACCGAGCCATTGTTGGCAACCGGTGGGCTGGTCTGGGCGGGAGGAGGCTGTTGCTGTTGGAGATGGTGCTGATGTCCCATGTGCTGCTGCTGCAGGTGCTGCAAGTGGTGTAGCTGTTGTTGCTGGTGCAAGTGTGCCTGGTGCTGCTGCATCGGGACCTGGTTACCTCCTCCGGCGCCGATGGGGTAGTTGTTCATCGTTAGGACGCCGACACCGGTCGTATATATTTTATTGGCGCTGAAGCGTCCGAGCTTGATTTCACTATATACTTTGCTGGCTTTTGAAACGGTATTTAAAAAATTGCTCTGCGCATTTTTAGGGGATTTTGACGAAACGGCAAGTGTCGTGATGGCGACGTTGGTGCTCCGCCGCGGGGAGCTCCAGCGCAAGCCAGGCGCTGATGGCATCTCTCCGTGGCAGCGGTGCTGGGTAAAGATGTACTCGGACCGTGCTGTCGATCACAACAACTCCAAGTTGTTTGACGTGTCGGCGGTCAAGTCGGTGGTCAAGTCGGGTGACCACGATGTCGTCGAGTTCGTCGTCCAACTGGCTGCCGGCTCTTGCATGCTCTTCCAAGCACCATCCACCCACGAGTGCGACGCGTGGGTGCGGTGCATCACGGACGCAAAACGAATCTTCCTCGCGTCAAATGGTCGGATGTTGTTTCAGCAAGCCCACGACGTTGGCGGCGGCGCCGCGCCATCGTCTGAAGCGGGGGGCTCTCGCACGAGCAATCCATTCATTCGGTTCGATGACAGTGCATCGTCCAATGGCAGCGACGACGATGACGACGACGACGAAGACGAACACGGCGAGCGAACGATTCTGTCCGCGGCGAATTCGCCAGTCAAGTCGCCGCCGCGCGACGCGGTCAGTTGCCCCATCCTTCCTACCTTCTGACCACCTTCCGTTGCTTGGCTTAGATGGCCCGTTCGAATGCACGCACGTTTACAATCGTCCATGGCTTCATCAACTTGCCCAACGGAAGCAGGTACATTCACCAAGCCAGGTGCGGCACTCAATCCGGTGCCTTCTCCAGGATGATTGTGGCGCTGCCGTACGACACTACAACCCTCAGTTCGCTGCCCGTGTCCGCATGCAAGCGCGACATGCTCCACAAACTTAAGCGCAAGATCGACCAAGACTTCCCCGACATGGTATGCATGACTGATCATGTCAACTTGAGCCCACAAGTGCCGTCGCTATTGCACGTAGACAAGTCGACATGGCCTCGTCGCGGACATTCCAAAGGAAGACAACAGCCTTTTTGTGTTGGCGATCGTCGACGCCATCCGAGGTCTTGCCTTATTCTCCCCGACGCGCCACCGATGACAGGCCGTAGATGTCTGGCTTCGCAACGAAACCAAAAAGATGCGCCATTATCTCGACCAGCGTTTCGACAAAGCATCGTCCGTGGTTTGTGTCGAAGTCCGGCACGTCCAAGCGATGCCGCCGCCGCCGCTCGTCGTGTCGATTCTGTCGACGGTGAATAAAGTCAGCGATCTGTCGCAGAAGGAGTACACGGTATCTTGCGCCAGCCCCCTTCATCGCCTCCTTCGTGATGGGTGCTCCGCAGGCGTACAAGATTCAAGTCGAGTTCAACGGACTCGCGTGGACGGTGGACCGCCGCTACAAGCAGTTCTATGCCCTCCACGACGCCCTCGTCCGCGAAGCAGACTACCCGTACAAAATGTACTTGCCCGCGCTGCCGCCGCGGCGCGCCCTCACGCCCAAGAAGGGATCGTTCGTGGCCAAACGCCAACAGCGCTTGGAAGCATATCTGCAGGATCTTGTGGCGTTGCCGAACCTGGCCGAAGACGTTCGTGTGATGGGATTTCTTGGGAGTACGTGATGTGGTGCATATTCATGGACACCATGCTGTCATGGAGGACGCTATCGCGTGCATGCCATGACGGCGAAGTTGCGCATAGTGGTGTCGACCGCGCGCAACTCGGAAATGCACCCGAGAGATACCCGCAGCGTCGTCCACGTGTCGGCGCTCCACACTGCGTTAGAGTACGGCGACATTTTGCTGTTCAAGACTCGGTTTGGCACATCCAAAGTCCAGCGAAAGGTAAAGCGTTGTGTTGGTCACACCGCTCTGTCTTCTGCCAGGAATCATGCGCTGGCTTGTCTTGTGTCGTAGTTGACTGGCGCGCGGTACGACCATGCAGCAATCGTTGTCCCAGGGTCAGCGCCGGGACTGCTGTCCATGCTCGAGTCGACTGGCGAGGGCATTCAAGTGTATCCGTTGGTACGTACGACGGAGATTGGGGCCTGGGAGCTACGGTCGGGCGCGTTTTTCTTGCATGGACGTTGCTCCGCACGCGCTCGTTGCCGGCGATGGGGCGCCTCACGGTGTCGTAGAAAACGAGGCTGCTCGCGTATAGTCGCGAAGTCACGAACGCAATTGTGGCGCGGCGGGTGCTGGCGCCGCGGACGCCGGAGACGCTGGCAAAACTGCAGCAGTTTGTACTGGACGTGAACGGGAACAAGTACAGCATCTTTGGCATTTTGAACCGGACAAAAGTCGACGACAAGGAAAAGACAAGCCACTACTTTTGCTCGGAGCTCGTCGCGGCGACGCTGCAGCACGTCGGGTGGGTCCAACTCAACGTTCCGCCCAGCTACTTTTGGCCAGGGAGCTTTGCTCAAGACGGAGAAGTCGAGACAAACCACCACCTCATGCCGTTCGTCACGCTCGGCCCGGAGCTCTCGATCGATTGCAAGATCATGGAGGTGGGTCGAGCGCAGTACGTGTCGGGTGATGCGATAACAAAATAGAGCGTGCATTATGACGTCGACCGCGAGGAGGGTTTACTGCCATACTCACCAAGCATGCCCCACATCGTGGAGACCATGTTATGGAGAGTATGTTGGCAGCACTTGTCGTATGCACTGGGCGATCGTTCCCCTCGTGTCCACTAGTTCCATGGCACACGTAGAGGAAGGCATGCGCTCGCCCCGGCGAGCCCACTCGTGCCTTGCATCCCAGCCTCTCTATAGCGACACTTGACTGCGAGTTGATGGTCATCTACGATATGGTGTGCCATCGCACGAACAACGCGTGGCAAGGTCATCTCGACAAGGGATGGCATCACCAGCTGCAGCAGAGCTGCGCTACCTCCATCCTGCTGGCATGGCGTTCGTCCTAAAATTTGAAAAAGGGCTCGACACAGTCTCGACTTGGGACACAGAGCGGTGTAGTCGCATGTGGGTGTCGAGAGCTGTGATTGTTACAAGTTGTCGACCAAAAACGATTCGAGCCGACTCGAGAGCGACACGTACGGGTTCGGATTGCGGAAGACCGCGACGGCGGCCAGCGCTTCGACAAACTCGGCGAAAATGAGCTCCAGGTCGACCTCGCCGTCGGTTGTGTCCTGCTGAACAGCGTAAAACAACTGCTTGATCCGTGTGTGCGGAAACAAGGCGTCGATGAGGCGCTGCTCCTTGAGCCACCCCTCAAACTCGGCCAGAGTCATAAACTTGCCGCGCTTCTCGCACGCGTGAAAGGCAAACAGGCGCTTGAGCTTCTTGTCGTGGGCGCGCAGGACGGAAACGACGTCGGGTTGGCGCAGCTGGCGTTTGAACGATCCGATGCCTTGCCGTTCGATGGCCGACGCGACCGGCATGAGCCGAACCTCGATCAATTCCTTCACCATGTCTACCAGCGGCACCGCCGGCCGCTTCTCGTGCAAATGGTTGGCAACGCGCAGCAACGCCTCCGTGAACTCTGTCGACGTCAAATCAACGTCGCCGAACCGATCGACGTCCGGCGTCCCGACCGCGCCAGTCGCGACATCGTCCTTGATCGATGCTTGGACGATGAGTTGCAAGTACGCCCGCGTCATGTTCTTGCGCTCGATGAGGCCGCATTGGCTCATGAGTTTGTAAAATTCGTGCTCGCTGATGCTCTTGCCGCCACTCGCGGCGCCGCTCGCTTTGAAGATGTGGATGACGGGCACAACGTGCTCGAGGAACACGAGTTGAATCGCCGTGAAGTCGTCCACCGAACAGAACCGAGAGACGCGGGTGTAGTCGAGTTGGACCATGGGGACGAGCTCCTCCTTTTCAAGGGCGACTGCAATCATGGACTCGCGGCCCTTGAGGCGCCGGCAAAAGTCGCTCAAGTTGGCGCGGAGGACGGCTTGTCGGTGCATCGCCAGAACGCGCTGGAGTTGCTTGTGGACCACGAGCAACTTGACCTGACACTCCTGCAACGTGCGCAGGCGTCGGACGAGTTCGCGGCACGCTTCACGGAGACTTTCGTCCTGATCGTACGCGTTGGTGATTTGAAGCGCGCTTTTGAGTCCCGGCCACATTTGGAGAAACGAAAACTGGCCGGGCGCCATGGCCTCGAGGCTGTTGCCGCCCGTCGCGCCGGCAAACATGACAAACATGTAGACAAGGATGCCATAGTATGCGTCAAAGTGGCCCGCCATGAGGTCGTCGCGGGACGCAATGTCGTCGGGGAGGAAGATGCGCGCTTGCGCGACTTTCAAAAACAGTTTCCACTGCACATGTCGATTCGTGGCCGAATGTTGGGACAGCGCCAGGAGCGGGTCCTTTTCACACTCGTCTGCGTACAGCGCGTCGTAGTCGGCGATGGATGCCGGCTGGAGGTGCCACAACAAGTGGAGCACGAGCTTGGGTGTGGCGAGGGATGTGGCAATATCTTGGAGCGACGCGATCGGGGCAAACACTTTGCGGCCCACCCGCGTGTGGATGTATGTGATTTGGATGTTGATCCATTGCAGGAGCGAGTCCCACGGGATGAAGCGCCCGATGCGGTCCGCCATGGCGTCGACCGCAGTTTGCGTGAACCCCAAGTCCTTCTTCGTCGTGTTGGTCGACTCGAGCAGGTCCATGTGGCCATGCACAAAGCCGTCAACGATGGGCTACACACATGGGAGAAGCGGCGCATGAGCCGCCGTCGATCGCAGACGACCGTGGTGTACGGGACGTCGTACCAAGACGTTGGATACGCCGACGAGGTACCCAGCTGTGCTCGGGAGCATCGTGTGAATGTGTACGATATCTACACAAGTCGTCATTGTCCATGACGGCAGCTCATCGGGTCGTATACAGATCCTACCTTGCAGCGCTTCCGTCAAGTGCGCGGTCAGGGCTTGTTGTGTGGCGACGCTGTTGTCGATGGACGCGACGAGGACGTCTTTCAGGTCGTGGACGATCTGCTTGGACGGATCTAATTCATCCGCGGGCCGCGTGGTGCCGACCAGATCTTGATTCGACCTACACAAGGACCGCAGTGGAATCGCGGGAGGCCGACCGTTCTTTCATACATGATGACTTGTTTCAAGTACGAGCACTTTTTCCGAAGCCGACCTAAGATGTACCGCATCCACCGCGACCAAATGTACCGCTTGGACAATTGAATGCGACTACCGCCAAGTTAGTCGGACAACGAGTCGCACGACCGCACGCACCGCTCGGACGCCATCGAGAGCTTGGCATACCGCTCGTCCCACTTGACCATGGTCAAGTTTTTCCAGTTGGAAAACACCTGCGACTTGAGGCGGCCCTGTGTCTGCATCTCCTTGATCTTGATTAGCCGCGCCATCGTTTCTTCGCTGCGCATGGCCTCTGTTCGGACCTTCTTCCATGCCATGAACATCATGCGCACGATGTGCCATCGCAGCCGGTCCGCGTTGCGCGTCATGAGGACCATCGCGGCTTTCGACCGGACAAGCGTCGCCTGCTTGAAACTCTTCTCCGCTTCGACCGCCGTCCCGTCAAATTTGGCGTACTGCAGCAACTGGTGGGCGAGCTGCAAAAACGTTGTCGTCAACGCCACGGGGATGCCGACGCATTGGACGAGTTCTGACCTTGGTCGCGGAGATGCCCGGGTCCACGGACAGAATCATCGTGACGAGGTAGTGCATCCGGGGGACGTCGCTGACTCGACAGCAACCGCAAAACGTGCACCGGAGGTGCCACAGCATGTTGTTGGCGTGACAAAATCCGCAGCGGACGTCCCCGGCCGCGGCGCCAGATCGATGGGATGCGGTCATCCGCGTGGCAATCTGCTTGTCATGGGGATGGATGTTGGCTGCCGGTGGGTCGACACTGCGGAACTTCATGTGCGTCATCGCGCCTTTGTTGTATTTGACACCGGCAATCGGTCGCCCATACGCGTCTTCGAGGACGGCTTTGGTGCCGTGGAGCGTGGGCTCTGCGTCCTGCGGAGTCATGGCGTCGTGGTCGGCGGCGGCCGACGTGAATGGGACGGTCAGCGATCCGCGACGACTACCACCGCCACGTCCTGGAGAATGGACAAGACTCGCCGTCGAGTGCCGGCGGTCGAGGCTCCCACGACGCACTGCACTCGATATGAGCTTATCCGACGAGCATAGCGCCGCCATCGTCGTCGCTTTCGACTGCAAGCTCGCCGCGAGTTTCGTCTTTCCCGAACATGGACGAAGGGTGTCCGGAGGCTGCATCTTCGTGTCGGCATCGATGGGTGCCAAGAACGGCCGCAGCGCGTCCATCGTGAGCCAGGCAAGATGTGTAACGGCCAAGGTCGCGAAACCGCTCTCGCATGAACTGGCGACCGATGGAGATGTGCAGTGTCGAGGCAAGTCGCCAGTCGATGCGTCATGCAATTCGTTAGAGTTAAGGTGCTTCTAAGCTAAAGTATGTGTGTTGATGATGCCATCCTCGTGGGGTGCGCAGGACGAACCCTCCCTTCGAAGGGGAGCCTCCCGAATGCCAGTCTCGTTGGAAGAGACCGCAGGTCGGCGAGCGGCACGACGTCTCGATTAGCGTGTCCACCATTCAAACTGTTGCAGCGTCACCCATGACACCCACGGATCGTGGCACGACCACAAGTGGGGGGTGCCGCCTGCGGGGTTGGCCATGTCGAGGCAGAACCCGTTGTGCGTCGCGTGGCGGAGTTGCTTGGTATTGCCGTCGTACGCCCACTTTTGGTTGCCGTTGTTGGCATCGCATGGCCACAGATGGACGGCGCCGCCATTCCATGGCTGGTACGCGTCCAGGCACAAATCGACTTTGTTGGCCGCGTCCCAAGTCACCACGAGCGGGCCGCGGATCGTCCATTGCGATGCCCAGTCCCAAACCCAGTCGTTGCCCCACCGCGCGTGAAACTCGACGGCTCGGTTCGGCGCAGCCGCCAGGACCTTGTCGTTAGCCTTGTTCACGAACACAACGCCCTTGATTTCCGCGGCGGGCGCGTCCCATTTCCACGCGCCGTTCGACCACGCGAGCCCGAACGACTTTTCAAAGTCGGTCGGCTTGAGCGTGTTGTCATGAAACATAAAGTGCGACGGCATGTTGCCGCCGTTCCCCTTGGACCACTCGAGAACTTGAAAGTAGTAGTTCTTGGCCGTGTCAAAGTTGGGCCAGTGGCCGTAGTACTGCGACCCGGACGTCGGCCACCCGGTCTCGGTCAAGACGGCGCGGTTCCCGTACGCTTTGTACATGGCGTTCCAGCGCGTCTTCAAATCTTCTAGGGGGTTCCATGTCGACACGGACGCAGCGCTGAAGAACGGGTGAATGTTGACCCCGATGAGGTCGCATTCGTTGGCGAGCGCGCTGGCACCGCCCCAGTTCCCGTCCACTTGGACAGATCCGACAGGGACCCACCCGAAGCCGGCCGCTTGCAGTCGTTGCCGCATCTGGCGGACACGACCGAGCACCGTCCATTGATCGATGCCAACGTGGAGCTCTTCGTTCCCGACAAACACGCCTTTCACGACCGACGGATTGCGACGCACGCCGTCCACGACGGCTTGCATGTCTGCGTTGATGCTGGCTTCGTCCGTGCGAATCCACACACCAGCGTAGATCTTGAGTCCGGCTTCCGCCGCGACGTCGATCGCGTTGCGGTACCCGCGGGTCTGGTACGTGCGGATGCCCGTGAAGCGTTGACGGATCGTTCGAAAGTGTGTCGCAATGTTGATATCGTTGTACGAGTCGTAGCAGACACTGATGTCATTGCCCGTGCCAAACGAAGCATCGGTCGTGTCGTTGGGGGCGTGCGTGTACATCAACGCGGCAACGAGGGCCCCGACCAAGACTAGGGCGGCAGCAGCCGCGACCACGGCCTTGCGCTTCATGGACCACTTGGCTGCCGGCTGCGCATCCTCGACCGAGATCCCCGTGACTCCGTCTTCGCAGTCGTCGATGGCAACCGCATACAGCATGTCGTTGCGGGGCGTTTGAATCACCTTGCCGCCGTCGTCGCGGGGGGTGACCACATCCATGTTTGCTTGTTCAAGGCGTGATGTGATTGTGGTGGCTTGGCAAGCTGCAAATCGCAAAGTGGAGCGCTTCATTGCCTGGACATGGCGAGGCACACACCAAATGTTGAAGGGCCACGAACTCGCTTCGAATTTCTAATAATAACCTGCCCGTCGTGTCACCTGATCGGCGAGGACGAAACGGACCACAAGGATTTTTCCCCGTATTCAACGCCATCGTGGGGACTATAATAATACATTACACTTAAAGTGACTTTTCTACTTGCTGCCCGAGTGGTGCATGGCTTGTAGCGAGCATTTTAATTTCTTCGATCGGTTTGATGCTTCGCGTTGGCTCGGACTTGGAATAAAATAGCCCTCTGCGCACTGGATGGCTTGAGTCGATTTTACTTGACTTGAGCTGTCTTGTGTCGCAGGGGGCTTTTTTTACCAGCGATTTTGGAATCGTCTTGGTATCGTGTGAGTCCTGTGCACTTGCCTGTAGGATGGCAGGTACAACGCCATCGTGGGGTGGTCGGGCGGTTCGATGCGTTGGGAGGTGGGATTTTTCCCCTGTAAGGTGGCCACGATCCAAGTACGCCACAGAGTCGGCAATCACAGGATAGAGTGCAATCTGCCACTTTCCATGCCGTTTTC
>NW_008580146.1:2067700-2159435 GCF_000520115.1 Aphanomyces invadans
GTGGTGGCTTGGCAAGCTGCAAATCGCAAAGTGGAGCGCTTCATTGCCTGGACATGGCGAGGCACACACCAAATGTTGAAGGGCCACGAACTCGCTTCGAATTTCTAATAATAACCTGCCCGTCGTGTCACCTGATCGGCGAGGACGAAACGGACCACAAGGATTTTTCCCCGTATTCAACGCCATCGTGGGGACTATAATAATACATTACACTTAAAGTGACTTTTCTACTTGCTGCCCGAGTGGTGCATGGCTTGTAGCGAGCATTTTAATTTCTTCGATCGGTTTGATGCTTCGCGTTGGCTCGGACTTGGAATAAAATAGCCCTCTGCGCACTGGATGGCTTGAGTCGATTTTACTTGACTTGAGCTGTCTTGTGTCGCAGGGGGCTTTTTTTACCAGCGATTTTGGAATCGTCTTGGTATCGTGTGAGTCCTGTGCACTTGCCTGTAGGATGGCAGGTACAACGCCATCGTGGGGTGGTCGGGCGGTTCGATGCGTTGGGAGGTGGGATTTTTCCCCTGTAAGGTGGCCACGATCCAAGTACGCCACAGAGTCGGCAATCACAGGATAGAGTGCAATCTGCCACTTTCCATGCCGTTTTCATCTGGACAATTGTATGTGGGGAAGATCGGCTGTCATGGCCCATATTTAAATGTGTTGTGTAGGGAAATGAATGCTCCTTTTTCGCAAATTGCCAAATTATGTCCTGTTTGTTTCACGTTTGGCAGCTTGAGAGCGAAACGCATGGGCGACATACCCCCACGGCCAGTTGCGATCACCCGAGACGAACGCCGACGGCAGCCATTTGTACTTGCCTGGCTCACGCTCCACAGGTACAGCCCGTCGGCGGTAGCGCACCGCCTTCCAGTCATTCCTGGTTCCAGCCTGCATATACGGATGGCGCGTCGCCACCACCACGCATCGGTTGTATGGGGAATTCCCCTCCACCACCGCGAATCTCCGCAGGAAGGGGCGACCGAGACGTCGGTTGCGTTCCCGAGATCGCATCGAATCGAGACAGTGCTGTGCTTGCCGGTGGCATGCAATCAGTTCGCACTGGTTTCTGAACGGACGCGGAGAGTCAGCGCATCGGTCGATGCAGAGGCTCCACCGTGTCTGGTCCAGGTGGCCGCGCCATGCGCATGAGCATGCGCATGGCGCGTGTGTCAGCCGCGCAAGCGTTTTGGGCCGTCGCTCTCGCGCACGACTCCCAGCCAGGCCAGATGTGTGACACTGCCGCTGTCGAGGCGGTTTTGTATCAATCCGCCGCGTGAGCTAACGCCAAGTCCCACCCATGCAAATCCATCTCCCCGCACGCGCGGCTCTCGCTGCTGGCGGATCTTTGACGTGTTCGATGAATGGACGCCACGACCACCAGTCGATCCCGTCGCTGTGGGCTGAATCGAGCTAAGTCGTGGGGGGTCGTTTATGCAGCCGCGCAGCCATGGATGCAGAGCATTACACCTTGCCCATGACAAGTGCAGCCGACTGATCTGTACAAGGGACGAAAGGAGCAAGCCCGCCCCTCCCTCGACCCGCCACCTCTGGACCGAATCATTCCTTCGATGGATGGGATGCGCAATGCATTCGAAGCGAAACCCCAACTCGGTTGGGTCGAGAACGGCCAAAGATTCAACTTTGGGAGCAAAACTCGCGACATAAACGAACGCTCGATCATGTAGAGACGACGGCCATGCCAGGGCAGGCCACACGACAAAGTATTCATGTCGAGAGGCACTGAGGCTCGCCCCGTGTGCAGGACCTTGTCGGTGGCTAGACGTGGCCGTGGGGGTCCTCTTGCGCCATCCATGTCTTGGATAGGCGAAGCTCTCTTGACCCCACGATTCAACTCTTCTCCCTTCCATTCCGTCGCACGTACTTCGTCGAAGTCACATCTTTTGTGCTTTGCAGCAACGAACAGGATCCACAGACGGTGCCAGAGCTCCACAGACGGTGCCAGAGCGCAAGGGAACGACAGTCCTCGTCGAGGCATTCGTTGAATGACGATATCGCGCCATGCGAACGTGGTGCCTTCCAGCGTTCGGCGGCATGCCGCCGTCAGCTCGGCACGTGGAGTGTTCAGATCGCTCTTGCGGAACGATTTCACAAAAGAAGGCATCCCAGCCACCGCCCCCCCCCCGCTTGATAGCGACAAGCCCATGCCCCTTGGTACTGCCCGCAGCGCCACTGGCACGCCGCCGGTGGCCATCCGACATCCTGTGGTGGTGACGTGATTTGATACACTTGGTTGCTTGGGCGGTTACACGGAGCGTCGTCGGGTTGTAATGTCCACTTCTGGAAATGTGACAACAGGGCTGCCACCGCGACAGCAATCGAGGACGTGCCAGCCACGAGACCTTGCAAGCCTTGCAACGTCCTCGCATGTACATACATTACCAGAAGATGCACACGCTTTTTGCGCAGAATCGTCGTCGACTTTCGACGCTGCAACGTGAGGACGGGACGACGTTGGGGCGACTTGGAACGGCACGACGACTGCGAGAGCGAGCAGGGTCTGGCCGTTGGGCGTACCCTGTCAAGTAGAGGCACGATTGCGACCGAGACCAGCATGACGGCACGAACGAGTTGCACCATTGCGATGATGGCACTTTGCGATCTTCTGTGGTTTCATCTGTGGCAACCACTGGAGACGTACCGGGCATGCGTCCAGGGTTGTTGTTTGGAGGCGTTGGTACGCGAGAAAACACGGTACTGTGATCACATTAACAGCAGAAGTTTCGACACTTGCGCTATACAAACTACTTTGTCCACCATTCAAACTGTTGCAGCGTCACCCATGACACCCACGGATCGTGGCACGACCACAAGTGGGGGGTGCCGCCCGCGGGGTTGGCCATGTCGAGGCAAAACCCGTTGTGCGTCGCGTGGCGGAGTTGCTTGGTATTGCCGTCGTACGCCCACTTTTGGTTGCCGTTGTTGGCATCGCATGGCCACAGATGGACGGCGCCGCCATTCCATGGCTGGTACGCGTCCAGGCACAAATCGACTTTGTTGGCCGCGTCCCAAGTCACCACGAGCGGGCCGCGGATCGTCCATTGCGACGCCCAGTCCCAAACCCAGTCGTTGCCCCACCGCGCGTGAAACTCGACGGCTCGGTTCGGCGCAGCCGCCAGGACCTTGTCGTTAGCCTTGTTCACGAACACGACGCCCTTGATTTCCGACGGCGGGCGCGGTTGCTGCGCGCCGTTGAAATCAAATTTCCATGCGCCGTTCGACCACGCCAGCCCAAATGCTTTTTCGAAATCCATGTTTTTGGTCGGGTTGTCGTGGAACATAAAGTAGGCGGGCATGTCGCCGCCATTGCCGGCGGCTGCCCAGTCCCGCATGTCATTGATAAATTGCCGCGCAATGTCGGAGGATGGCACGTGGCCGTTGACGGCACCGCCGCTTGTTGGCCACCCCGTTTCCGTCACGACCACCTTCTTGTACGACCCGAACCGGTTGATGATGTTTTGCCAGCGCACCTTGAGGTCCTCGATCGGTCGCGAACGAGATACGTCGGAGCCGCCGAAGAACGGATGAATATTCACTCCCATCACGTCGCACGCATCCGCGAGGCCAGGGTTGGCGAACCAACTTCCATCCGTTTGGACAGACCCGACGGGGACATTCCACACGCCGGCTTCGCGAAGGAGTTGCTTCATGCGATTGATCTTTTCGATAACAAATCCCGCGCTGATACCGATCAAGAGCTCTTCGTTCCCGACCAAGATCGCCTTGACCGTGCCTGGATACTTTTTCGCGCCGTAGACTGCCGCCGCCATGTCGCCCTCGATGTTGCCGCTTTGAATCCAAATCCCAGCGTAGATCTGGAGCCCTGATTGGGCCGCAACTTCGATGTGGTTGAACGCTCCTTGTGTTTGGAACGTACGGACGGCGCCAAAGCGTTCCTTGATGCGCCGGAAGTGGTCGGGCATGTTGCGTGAGTCGTACGAGTCGTAGCACACACTGACGTCGTTCCCGCCCGCGGACACGGCAATGTCCTTTGCTGAGGCCATCTCCCGCAGCGACGACGAGATCATCAATGCCCCAACGACGGCGCCAACCACGAGCAAACCTGCTGCCAACGCCTGCAGGAGCCGCGTCTTTCGACGGCGGTGGGTTAAGTCTGTGGTGTCCATCGGACCTTTGTACTCGACGTCCGGGGCAATCGTCACGATCGCCGACGACGACGTCACAACGGCGCTTGTGTCATGGGTGGTGTGGAGCTCGGACGGCGGCATCTTTGAAAGTGATGGCGCTGCCGCCCGATCACTTGCCGAAACCATCCACTGGACATATCTTGCCCATCTTCCACCGAGTTGGCCGTGTCGTTGCCACATACCAAGGCGACTGTGACAATTCCCATGAATCGTACATATGGGGAGCATAGTCGACTAAAACGGGCGTTTTCCCCATGCGTTTGATGTTGCATGTCGTATCCACTTGTATTCCTACAAATATATTTACTAGGAATATTCCTTTGGTTCGTTCGACTGGCCAATGTACGCGACGTGCCAATATGTGTGCGGTGCGCGCGTTCCGCGACTGTTCCTGTCGTTGGCGCAATGTCGAAGCGACGACGAAATTCACGGGGAGCGGCCGGACAGGGGCGGGGCTAGATCAAGCAATTACACCCTGCTGGTCATACCGCCAAGGGGCACGTGTGGCTGGAGCGAGGCAGACATCCACGGTCGAGTGCGTGGAACACGTGGGAACGCCTCGGAACTGGCGCTGGAATTTCTCACGCCGCCCTGCGTCGCGGAGACGCACAATCCACGACGGTCCGTTTGTGGCCATTGCGTGCGCGACTGCTTTAAGTCCGTGGTGCTCGTCGTGCCATGCATAAACAAAAAATTCGTAGCAAACTCGAAAGTCGCCCCCTCCGTGCACAGAGCCAACCGTGGAGCGTTGTTTACAATGCCAAGGCAATACCCGCGATGACGCTGATGCGACAATTGCCGCGTCGTTGTATCGTATGCCCAAAGCTGGTTCACGTTTTGGGCATCGCACGGGTACGCATGCACGTTACCACCACTCCACGGCTCGTACGCGTCCAAACACAACTCGACCTCGTCGGAGGTAGACGCCACGACCAACGAACCACGACAGGTCCACCGGGCATAGGAATCGAGTTGGCGCCTCGTCGACGCAATCGGGTCGTACTCGATGGGTCGCTGGCGGTGTTCATGGGGATCGTAAGTCGAGTGGACGACGGCCAACACCACTGCAACCATCGTATGAGGCACCTGGATCGTCGTGATAAACACCCCGGACGTTGTGTTCGCAAGAGGGGGAGAGGGATGGAGTCGCGGGCTCGAGACGGGGACGGCCGCAGGGTTCGCCTCGCCACCGCCAAACTTCCACTCCCCCGACGCCCATGCTAACCCAAACGACCTCTCGAAATCATCCGATTTGCCCAGGTTGTCGTGAAACATAAAGTACGCGGGAAGGTGTCCCCCGTTGCCTTGGCGAACCCACCAGTCGACTTCGTTGGCGTATTTTTCGGCAAGAGCCAAACTCGGGACGTGGTGGGTGAATGGCCGGCCGCTGGTCGGCCATCCCGTCTCGGTAAGCACCAGCGTTGTCGTCGGGTACCGACGTGTCATGGCAGTCCACCGGCGACCAAGGTCCAGCACCGGCTCGGTCCCCGAGTCAGCGGCTCCGCTGAAGAACGGATGAATGTTGACCCCCACGACATCGCACTCGGCCGCCAACGTTGGCGCGTCGAGCCAGTCTCCATCGGTTTGCACACTGCCCACTGGAATCTTCAATCCCGCACTCGCGAGCAGTCCTTTCATCTGGCGAACCCGAGCTACGACGAACTGCTCAGTGACCCTCCCGTCCATCAAGTCTTCGTTGCCGACGAAGATGGCAGCAACGTTCGACGAGTGACGTCGGGCTCCGTCGACAGCAGCTTGCATGTCTGCCTCCACGCTGGTAGAAGCACCTTGGATCCACACACCGGCATAGACTTTTAGTCCCACCATTGCCGCGACGTCGATGTGGTTTTCCACGCCGGCGGTTTGGAACGTGCGGACACCGGCGAACCGCTCCTTGATGCGCTTGAAATGCGACTCGACCTTCCCAGGCACCCATGCTTCATGCGAGTCATAGCTCACACTGAGGGGTCGATCGGCGAGCCCGTCCACGGATTCAGGCGGCGCGTGGAACCGAGCCGCGGTTGTGTCGAATGTGAGGGCGGCATGTGATCGACCCGAGTTCATGGCTACGATCCAAACGAGGCCAGCACTTGCCCCCACGACGACGACGACGACGGCAAGCACCGCGGCACGCCAGCGACGAGGGGTCTCTGGACGATTCTTTACGGCGTGAAGCGTGGAACGCGTCGCGGACAACATGGAAAAAGTCAAAGTGACAATGGAGTTCACGGCCACCGAGTCGGTGGTCCTTGCAGGTTTGCACCTTGACGTCCAACTGCAAAGTGCACGATTGCACCTGTGCGGTTCGGACACTGCAACCGAACGAACGGTCAGGAATGGCTACGCTGAAGCAGAGCACCGGCCGACGACGCTGCATGGACCACTCACGAAGAAGTCACTCATGGACACATGCACGCAGGGTCACGGGTGGTGGCAGCAGCGGCAGTGGCTTGCGGACGGACGTGGTGCACGACCGTGATGGAAGTGGTAACCCAGCTCAACCCACCCGACCTCTCGACGCAGTTTCATGGCGGTCCACCGGTGGATCTTGCAGCGTCTGGTTCTTTGGATGTGTATCAATATGCCAAGAGCACCGTGCATCCAGTCATGCATCACGGAGCGACTTTCGCCGTGGCCTCGACAGCGATTCCAACTCGACGCCCAATCAAACAAAGTTGCAAACGCCGTGGGCAAACTTGATGCCGACGCATGACCCTCGATGGGACCTGCTGCGTTGCTCTATCGCACGGCCACTCTTGAAATCATTTGGGGGGGGCACACACAAGAGCACGAAGCAGCCGTTCTACGTCTAGGGATGCCGCGCCCTTTGTTTGGATATGCGTACCCATTGCGACGTCGACCGTCGCATGGTTCCCTGGATGGAAAAACATCTCTGCCCCAACCCAAACTCCAACGTCGATGAAACTCAACGAAGTTGGAAAACGCCGCGATGGCAGCAATGACATTGGCATTCACGTGGTTCACAAACGCGATGCCAACGACGTCTTGGAGCGGGGCCAAGTCAAATATTCAGGACCCGTTCGACCTTGCCGAACTCGATATGCTCATCCTTGCACGTGGCGTTGCGAAACGAAATAGATGGGGGCACCCGATGCTGTAATAGCCACACTGCGACGTCGTTTGTAAATTGCTGCGCCGTACTGAGGCTCGGGACATGTTCGCGGCAGTTTAGTGCTGCCTTGGGACGACCACCCAGGTGCAGGGAGCACTACCCTCTTTGCCCTAAAACCTCTGCATTGACGCTTTTCACGATCGCATGGTCAAGTTGTCACATGGCTTGGTCCACGACACGGCCGGGCTGCCAAACAACAGGTGAATGCAGCCACCGACGATGGCGCATTCAGCAGTGAGGTCCTGCTGGTGCCAGTCGCCGTCCATCCGAACAGAACCGACGGGAATCGATCCCAAATACGCCTCTCGCGAGAGTTGCTTCATGCACACCTACTCCAGGCCACACCATGGATGTACGTCTTGAAGCGGGTGAAGCCCGACCCTGCGTCCCAAGCTTGCTCGCTTCGTTCTGCTGCCCTCCGACTTGTGCGACATGATTAAGCCTAATGATCCAACCAAGCGAACAGCATTTTTCATCGCCACAAAGCGTGCCATGTGTCGGTGTGCCAAATACTGCCAGGTAACTTTGAATCGCCGATCGTCCTTGCTATGAATTGTGATCTCTGGAGTGCCGGCGACATCCACTGTGCCATCGAAGCTGCGAAGCTCGACAAACCATGTCCTCCATTTCGCGGAGGTGAACAACGATTCTACCGACAAGGAGACCTAAGGACATCAGCAGAGCGCGCATTTGTGGGAAGCCGAGGACAGTGGCGGCGTGGTATCGACAAAGGCGACGCCCGGCGTCCGTCGGTCACTGCTGTTGGAAGGAGACCTCGCCACCGAGTGTGATGGAGGTATCCGACGCCGGGTGAATTGGGGAGGTGCTCCGTGCTTGAATCCGCTGGGTGAATCGAACCGTGATCCATCATTAAGATTAGGAATTGTCCTACAAATCAATTCGCAACAGGCCGGAATTCTTGGGAATTTTGCCTAGATAACCCTGAGCTTCCTACTGCTCTGAGTAGTACTAGTAATCGTGGTTGGTTGATGCCAGGTGGCAGTCGCTGTCAGGTACCAGTCATGCAGCTTCGTTGTTGTGGAAGACTGTTGTAAATGAAGGCGATTTGGGCGACGCTCGTGGTCAATGTCCAGGACGAACTCACGCGCGTCGTCTCCGCCGCATCACGGACTTGCGCTGGAAGTTCGATGAAGTGGCAGTATATCGATCTTTAGTCATTCTGGAACACAAACCTGGGCCCTCAACAGGGCAGTAATTTGATAGACCAACACTGTTCTCAATTTAACGCGCATCTTGGGCCGCGTGTATAAAACGAACTCATGGCAACCACGGTGATTGGCCAACAAATCCCCGGGTTCCGCCAATCAAAACCGTGGAACCCCCCTCTGTTTCCACCGTGTGTGGTCAAGTTCAGTGGTGTTCATCGGCCAGAGCTCGTCACAGGTCAACATGCTCTCTGCGCTTCGAAGTGCCGGCGCCCGCCGGGCCCGCTCTACCGCGACGTTACAGCGCGCCTTGAGCTCGAAGGCATCTGCCGACGACAAGCGCTACAGACCGGTGAATGAAGTGCCCGAAACAGTACTGCAGAATGCGCATTCGGACAAGGTGTTTTCGCCGGGCTTTTCGATCAAGGGGCAAAACACCGAGGGTCGCGCCGCGTACTTGGATGTCCAAGCGACGTCCCCTCTGGACCCTCGCGTTTTGGACAAGATGATGCCACATTTGACGCACAGCTACGGCAACCCGCACTCGCGCACGCATAGCTACGGGTGGGATGCGGACAAGGCAGTCGAACACGCGCGTGGTCAAGTCGCGGATCTGATCGGCGCTGACGCCAAGGAAATCATGTTCACGTCTGGCGCGACTGAATCGAACAACACGATTATCAAAGGCATCGGTCGCTTTTACAAGTCCAAGAAGAAGCACGTCATCACAACTCAAATTGAACACAAGTGCGTCCTAGACTCGTGTCGCGCGTTGGAAGGCGAAGGCTTTGAGGTACATGGTGTGTCATGGTGCTCTTCGTTGCTCATGTTGAGTTCTTGTCTAGGTGACCTACCTCCCCGTACAAACGAACGGCCTGATCGACATTGATGCATTCAAGGCTGCTATCCGTCCCGACACAGTGCTGGCGTCGGTGATTGCCGTGAACAACGAGATTGGCGTGCTGCAGCCGCTTGCGGAACTCGGCCGCATTTGCCGCGAACACAAGGTGTTCTTCCACACGGATGCCGCCCAAATGGCGGGGAAGCTGCCCATCGACGTGGACGCGATGAATATTGACGCTATGTCGATCTCCGGTCACAAGGTTTACGGCCCCAAGGGTATCGGCGCCATGTACATTCGCCGCCGCCCTCGCGTTCGCTTGGAACCGATCTTGTCGGGTGGTGGTCAAGAACGTGGGCTGCGTAGTGGCACGTTGCCGCACCCGCTCTGCGTTGGCCTTGGTGAAGCGTGCGCGTTGGCGCAACGTGAAATGGAGAACGATCACAAATGGGTCCAGCATCTTGCGGAACGGCTGCAGAAGGGCATTCATGACGCGATTCCGCATGTCATTTTGAACGGCGACAAGGAACAACGGTACTGGGGAAATGTCAACTTAAGCTTTGCGTACGTTGAAGGCGAGAGTTTGCTAATGGCGCTCAAGGACATCGCTGTGTCGAGTGGCAGTGCGTGCACGAGTGCGTCGCTCGAGCCGTCGTACGTGCTTCGTGCGATTGGCGTCGGCGAAGATTTGGCGCACACGTCGATTCGTTTTGGATTGGGCCGCTTCACGACCGAAGAAGAAGTGGATTTTGCCATCGCTCTCTGCGTCAAGCACGTTGGCCGGCTGCGTGAGATGAGCCCGCTGTGGGAAATGGTGCAGGAAGGCATCGACCCCAGCACCATTCAGTGGACACAGGACGCGCATCATTGACGGGTCTTCCCAGGAATCTCCGCAAGCTTTGCGATTAATTTTGACCAATCAAATGCGTGTTTACGTTTTGTCTGCTAATGAGCGATTGAGCTCACTATTTTAATATTACTTCGAAGAATGTATAGAGTTTCGTCCATATATTTGAACGTGATTTTGTCGCACGTTTTTCAATTGCTGAAACCACGATGTTGCTACGTGCAAACCGAAGGACGCGCATGAAGAACTTGGCGAAGCGCAGGAAACGGCGACTATACGCGCAACTCCAGGCACAGCTCGAGGAGGATGTGGCTCCTGAGGAAGTTGAACGTATCGCGATGGAAGCAGAAGAGGCGCGGCAAGTGTGCCACGAAACGTGGCTTCGAGCGACAGCTGCAGCGGATGCAAAGTTCAAGAAGAAACAACGAATCTTGGAAGAACGAAGACTTCTCATGGACGACATCAAACAGCAAATGGAACAAGAATCGTTGGAAAAGGAGATGCAGGAGAAGGAGGAGCGAGAGGCCATGGCCCTTGCGAGAGAATCCAAACGACAGGCAAAGTCGGCTCATCCCAAGCACCCTCAGAGGACGGTCTGACTCACGATGTTCATAAATGTTATAGATGGAACTCAAAGCCTGGGCAGAAAACATTCAGAACCTGTCGGACGAGCAGGTAACGCAGCGCGACTGTGATCTCCAGCAAATCTTGCCTTCAAATCCGCCTGCATATCCTTGATTACCTTCTGGTGATAGAAAAAGAGCATCTTGTGCAGCTTTCACACTCGAACTGGCGTGTGCCGATTTGGCGATCTATGCAGTCGCGTTCATGCTCCACCACCCACAAGCGGTCGCTTCGTTCTGTTTCCAGTATGTCCGTGCCCTCTGGGCAACTCCGAAGTGAACTCAACTTCGCAGGGCATGCACACCATAGGCGTCAAGTCGCACCAGGACGGTGATGACCACCTCGAGGTAGGAATATTCCCACTCTCACATTTCTTTAGCTTCGTCATTCTTGCGTGCAGTTAGACGAACTGGAAATGCGGCGGGCGTACCGAGCGTTCTTCCTGGACGCAATTCAGGAGTTTCTCAAGCTCGGCCACGTCGTGCAACTTCATGTTCGGTGTTCATCGTGCTCTACCAGCAATTGACTGCAACCCAATAGACTTGCTGTAACATAGCGCCACACCTGCGAGGGAATGTCTATGTCGAATACCAGACGGCGGAGATGGCTGCAGCTGCCCAAGCTGCGCTGCGTGGCCGTTGGTACGCTGGGAAACAGGTAAACCCACGACGTAGTGTATGATCGAAGGAACAGTCGCGTGTTGTTGGCGGATGGAGCAACCAGTGATGGCTTCTTGGCGTAGCTGCTGTCAGAAATCACCCACATCAAGAGTTGGGCCGACGCGATATGTGGTCTGTTTGTGCGGCAGCGATGCGTGCGTGGTGGGGATTGTAACTTTCTGCACCCCTTTGCAAACCCCGTCGAAGTGGACCCACCACCGTTGCGATATCGATCTCCATCAGGTTTGACAGCGTCGATCTGCCGACTTCGAACAGGAACTTCATCATAGTTGTAGTGAATTCTACACAATTTCGAGAAGGTCAAGCCGCAGAGCGTCATTCGAAATCGAATGACGACAAGAAATCGCAAAAACGCCATCGGCGGGGGAATATCGACTCTGAGGAAGAAGAGGGACGCCATCATCGTCGGCGCCGCGACGAAAGGCCAGACAAGTCGAAGCGACGGCGGCGATCACGATCGTCTGATCACAGCGACTCGAAGCGAGGCGTGGCACATTCCAGCCGACGGAGTCACCGCGACCACGACCCGCCCAGCACCCGAAGAAGATCCCGATGTCTCGACCGCTAGGACTTGTTACACTTTTGAACAATTCAGCTGGGTTGCCATGTATGTCAAGATGGCGATGGCGCCGGGCTTCGATACCGCCTTGTTTAATTCCGAGCAATGGGGGGAGTGAATACACCGGGGGCAACCGTCGACACAATCGCATTGATCCAAAATGCTCTTGGCGCACGCGACTATCTACGCACAAGGTGGTCCCCCAACTGTATCAGACAACAGGCAGTCCCATCCAAGGAGGACGGTTGGAGTTGGTCACCTCTGGAAAGAGTGACGCCACCCTTTGTACGATCCCGATGCCGCCTTGGCACGTCTCGTACACAATGACACGGAACGGTCTAGTAGTCACGACGGATGGAGGCTTGAAAAGCGGAACGATGTCCATACCGGATGCGCTTTTCCAACGGGCTCACGTGCTCCGTCGCGAGGTCTTTGCTGTCGACTAGCATAAAGTGTGGGTTCACGGCAAGGATCAAATGGTTCACGCCATGCAAAGCATCCCGTGTCGGATGGCGCTCGGAGTCTGCAAGTGGCTCGCCAACGTTTCCGACATGGACCGGGATGTCCATCCACACGGCATGTCCTTCGGACTCCATGGGCGGGAGTGAAAAATCCGTCCGATGCAGGATGCGTTGAGTCCGCTTCTCCAGCGCGTAGCACCCCACGACGTGCGTCGTCGAGTGCGCGATACCCAAGTGCACCTGCGACGAATACGCCAGCGACGGTAAGAACGTTGTCATGACGTCGACGTCCGTGAAGTCGCGGCACGTCGTGTAGTACTTGAGGCGAGTCGCGCATGGCTTTGCAAGAATGATCTTGGCGTCTGTGTCGACTTTTGTGATCAAGTACTCGCGTCCCTACCGCGCCGACAAATCCACATTACTCAAATTGGAAGATCAAGCGAGTCAGCAAAGTAGCGCATGAAGCGGACTTGGTGGAGGTACGCGGCCGCAGGGTATGCTTGAAAGAATACGCGGTGGCCAGGAATGGTGTCGATCACTTTGTTGTCGTCGTCCACATCGACAACCTTCGCAGCGATCGTCGAGTTTAGACCAAGCGAGGGAGGTTGAAGGTGCAAGTACGAACGTTGTAGCCGTCCTGGGCAATATCGCGAATCGTAATATCCTTGACGCTCATAGACGCCGGGACGCGAAACCCATCTCCGCTCACCATCAAGGTTCCCTTGGCCACCATGGTCGCCACGAGATCGTCGACGTCGTTTGGAAACATGACCCTACCCATCCATGCAATCAACGAGGTCAGTTCAAGTCGAGAACACCCCGATAAACATCCACACGTTCCCATGCACTTGCCTGTCGATGGCGTTTGTGCCACACCGCTGGGACAGCAAATCAAGCTCCAACGACGCACACAGGAGATGCTGCTGGACGACCTGGGAGTTGTTCGGGTCCAACACGACGGCTTCCGGGAGTTTGTGGAACATGGCAGAGCCCAACGAGGTGTTGTACGCATCCAGTGGCGAGTCGAAGCATACAATCACTGCCATCGAGTCCTAAACGGTGTGCACCATGAAAAGTCCAGGAGGGTGACAATAACGAGGTGTCGCACGCACTTTGCCGCTGCGGCCGGCACGACCTGCTTGTTGCCACATGGACGCGATGGAAGGCGGGAAGCCAAGATGCAACGTGCATTCCAGGGACCCGATGTCGATGCCGAGCTCCAACGCATTCGTGGCGACGACCCCCAGCAATTCCTGCCGAAATAGCTGCGTCTCAATCGCGCGACGGCTCTCCACCGAGTACCCGCCACGATACCCCTTGACACGCGCGACGAGATGGCCTAGCTTTTGGCTGCGCAAAATGCTGTGCGTGTAGTCCAGGATCAACTCGGTTAGCTTGCGGCCCTGTGCTCCACACGTTAGACGAAACGGTTATGTCGCATGTATGTCGCATGTACGAACCCTGCAAAACGCAATCGTGTGGACCTTGGCGGCCACGAGGGTCGCTAGAATTTGAGCAGATTGAAATATAGTGCTTCCTGTCATGTCTTGGTTGTTCTGGTTCAGGTCCAGCGACGTCGTTGGGGGTGGTTTCGGCCTCCACACAACGAAATACTTGGCGCCACATGGACTTCCATCTTGTTCAGGTTCCAGGACCGCCACACCACGAGAACACACTTGGACTGCGCTTGGGTTGTCCGCCGTTGAGCACAACGACTGTTGAGGCACGAGCCATCCAAAATGTTCCCGAGGGTTTTGAATTGACGCCGAGCAGCACACGACCTGGGGGTTGGAGCCATAGAGGTAGCACAGGCGGAAGAGGCGCCGCAGGACGTTGGCGACGTGCGACCCAAAAATGCCGCGATACATGTGGGCTTCGTCAACCACGATATATCTAGGCGTCCGAATCCACGTGAGTGGAATGTAATGCAGGGCATCGTTTCTACTTCAGTCGAGACAGCACCGTCCTCCACACCTTGTGCTGCGGCAAGATCGACACGTGCAGCATGTCGGGGTTGGTGAGAATCACTCGCGCCGAAGACCGAACACTGGAACGCGCCGCCATGGCTGTGTCACCATCCTACTCTTCCATTAGAAACGGGTCGCTGACGGCGTCAAAACTTACATAAGTGGCACAGATGGACGGATCCAGGCCGTTGCATCGACCTAGAAAGGATCGAAATGATTGAACTTGGTCCTGAGCCAGCGCCTACATGTCCCTCATCATGACAGATGAAGAAAATGGAGGACCGCTAACGCCTGAGCGTTGAACACCGAGTTATTGCTGGCCGCGGCTTACTTTGGTTGGAAAGAGGAACAACGACGTGGCTTGTGACGTCACCAATGAGTGCGCGACGGGGATTGAGTACACCATGGACTTGCCACTCGAAGTGGACGTTGAAATGACGACATGTTGGCCCTCTAAGAGGGCGGCGATTGCGTCCGATTGATGCGAGTACAGCTTGTCGACGAGGACTGCCTGGCGGACGGCGTCGCACACGCCGAGGTCACTGAGTTGTCGATGACCAAATCGAGCAGGTCGCGTGGGGATTGTTTCGATATGGACCACTTGGCCGTCATAGTAGCTTGTTTGCATGAGCGTGTTCAGATATGGTATCGCGCTGGTTTGGAACGGAATCGATGGAGACGAAGGGTCAGCTGATTTGGAACGTTTGTTGCCTATGGGGGCTTCGAATTCAGGCACGTTGGTCAAGTCCAAGGAGGTGGTTTGCAGTGCTCGTTGAAACAGAAGCATTCGCTTCGTGCTAGCTCGTTTGCTGGGTTGCGGCACGTCTGGAAACTGCACCAGCTCGATGGTTTCGTGGGGATCGCGTGAGGCTGGGTTGAATTCGTCTGTCGTTGCGACGGATGAGAGAGGCCTACGTTTCCCAAGACGCTGTGAATAATACCTTGTTGGACAACTTTGTCTCGTGGCTGCGCATTCAATTCCACCACCCCAATTGACACCATTTGTCGAACATGGGTTGCCGTGAGGTTCGCGGGGTTTCCCGACATGTGGGTTGCAAGGCTTACGATGGTGTTCAGGGACGGAATGGCTTTTTTCGCAACGAGAAAGCAATAGCAGGTATCCAGCAGTTGAAATCGCTGGCACCATGGCGCTGTAGCCTCCGCTTTCGCTGTCGACGGCGTGTCCGTTGATGGCGATGGCGCGCATTTCTTGCGCTTGGACATGGTTTTGAACTTGGCGCAAAAAGTGATCCGACCCTTTGAAATTCGATATGGAATTCGAAAACCTTTTATATCAGATACGTAGTTTCTATAAACTTCGACATGTGATTCGAAGTTCGAAGGTACAAGTGCCGTTGTGTCGTTTCAGAGGTGCCTTTGGAGTGTCGGTTGAGTTGGCGAAACGCAGTGATGGAGGTGGAGCGGTCAACGATCCCTGGGCTGAGCTTTCCGACGGACCTCCTCTTCAACCTAGATGCCGTGCGCAAGCAATGCACGGCCGACCTCGCCACGCACAACGCATGCTTGACCATGTTGAAGGGCCGCTTGCAGCTCGAACAATACTACGCGGCGGAGCTCAGTCGGCTCGCCGACCAGTTTAGAATCGAAGACGACATCGAGTGCAGTGACAGGAACGACGGCGGCGCCTCAAAGAGCGAGGACGCACGTGGCGAAGACGACCGACCCGGACGATCGAGCAGTCTCAAGGAAGCCCTGCGCGGCCTCAAGGCGCAGTACACCAACACCAGTGTACAGCACAAAGCCCTAGCAACCAACCTCGAAGAAGACGTGTATCGCCCGATGCATACTTTATACAAGTACTTGGCCAAGAAGGAGTCCAAACTGACAGTGTGCACGACCCGCGTCCGCAAACAAACCAAGGCGTTCGAAGACCTCTATAGACGGCAGCACTCCAAGTTTGAGAAACAGTTCAAAGACGCCACGACGACGTATGCCCAAGCGATGGAAATTGGCATTGCCGGGGAAATCATACATAACCAGTACCTGGCCTCTCCTGTGCATCATCGCCAACAGCAGCAACAACAACAACAACAGCAACAGGCTCGTCCCCCCGCAGAATACCTGCAGCCTGTACCAAATGACCACAGCCCCCAACACTCGCCCGACACCGTCAAAGTTACTTCCCCCGCGAAGTCACCCCATTCCTCACACATCACCGCGTCGGAGGGCGGCCGTCCCCGAAGCAACTCCATGTCCCGAGCGTCGCTGGACGGGACCAAGCTGGTCAATTGGCTCCTTCCAAGCGGCCAGCAAAAGAAGGAAAACTTGCTCTTGACCTCAGTGAAAGCTATTGAGGTGGGTGCGTTTCGATTCACCGTACGAAAATCGAAGTCCATTTCCGTAGAATGCCGAGGTGGCGCGCCACGAGTGCCGCGCCGCGTGGAACGGGTTCGAAGATGCACGCGTGGCGTTGTTTCGATCGATTCAATCCATCTTGAACGACTACCAAGTACGTTGCTGAGCCATCCGATCGATCGATGGCAATCCCTTGTGCCGATGTGCCGTAGCACTTGGCGGAATACAGCATCTCGAATCTCACGTCGAGCCTTCGCAAGCACGTTATCTTTGAATCGTCGGCGCTAGCCAACTCGCAGGTGACGATGAACACGTAATGCGACGGCAATGTTTAGATTGGTGACGCCCCCTGTAGTACGACTGGCAAATGCTAGCAAGCGTCATGGAGGCGGTCGACGCAGAAGGCGACATCCGGGCGTTCATCCTGGCCCACCAACGCATGGTGCTGCCAACCATGACCGTGAACGACCTCTGCCGCGCTGACACGCTTCCATTGCCGCCGCCAGCGACGTCCTTGGCGATGACCGACATCAAGGCGCGAAAGTGCCCCGTCGACGCGGTCGGGAATGGCCACACTGTGTACGGCTGGCTCGCGACTCGCTCCGACATGGTGCAGGATAACTTGAGTGAAGCGCCGGTTGTAATGTCCACGATCATGGCCAAGGCACTCATGGCAGCATTCCAGATTGAACAGCCCCGAGCCGCTGCTGCTTCTGCCGACGACATCAAGCACCCCGAAGTGCCAGGAATCGATACATGCCCATTCCATCCGAAGCACCTGGATGCACCCGTTCCACCAGCAGATCGACCTGAATCAATTGAACTCGACAACGAATGCTGCGTGGACCAGTGCTAGCCAAGTTAACAGTGTCGGATGCATGTATTTCAATGCATCTTGCTTGCCCAACAAGCCCAGCATGTTGGACGAGGTAGTTGCGGCGGGAAGAGCCCAAAGCACGCGAAATTTCGTTGCGATGGCTCGGTGAAGTGAGTTGGCCACCGCACAACGAACTGTGGGTTGAGTGGCTCTCGCTCGAGAGGTTGACGTGATATGTGCATGCCGTGTTTAGGTGGATTCTGGTGCACTTTTGACATGAGTGCGCGGATTGAATCAGGAGCATTGGGGTGTGTGGCATCAACATGGACGGTCTCTCTAATTTACACTCTTCAAAGGGTCTTTTAACGGTGTCGCGGAATCGTGCTGAGTTGTCCAGACGACCCCATTCGGCTGCAAGCCAAAGTTGCCATCCGCAATCGTGGGGGGCAGCTCGTAGGATGCCACGGGACGCAACCGTGATTGTGGAAGGAACTGTCGACCGGGATCCCCAATCAACACGTTCACACCTTGACCAGCCAACGCTCGCAGCCACTGGATGACGTTCGACGCCAGTGGCTCTTCGTAGCACACGTCGCCGGCGAGCACGACCCAGTCAGACGGCACCGGGTCATGAGGCACGGACGCATGGTGGCGCATCGTGGCGTGAATAGAAGTCAGAGTTGACCCGACAAGGTTGCCGTCATGAACGTTGAACGAGGAGGTGAAGGCAGATGGCGAAAGGTTTGCAGCGGCGTTGATCAACGAAGCAGAACATGCCCAGGGGTCGATGTCGTTGGCGATGCAGGAAGCAGCTCCAACTTGCAACGCCACGATCGACGCAATGCCGCATCCGGCCGCAAAGTCTAGAACGAGCTTGTCGCGAACGACTTCTCGGTTAGACAGGATGTACCGACAGATCGCGTAGCTTCCCGGCCAGCAAAACCCCCAGAACGGATCAGGAAATGGAGCTATTTGTACTGCTTCCTCGACAGACGCAGAGTAGAGCGGAGACTTTGGCGTGATGAGTTGCAGGCGGAGGAAGCCGAGGTGGTCACAGTCCAGCTGGGTCATGTCCGAGTGTTTTGTGATGCCATCGACATAGTGTGGGGCAAGGAAGATAGAGTTTCCGACATCACGGTTTGGTTGACCTTCGTCGGCAATTTGCTGGCCCATCATGCTGCTTGAATGTGCTCGAACAAGGCGCCATGATGCTGTCGCGCGGTTGATTCTTCCACGCACAATTGACAGCATTTGACAAGATGCTACATAAAGTTTCAAGATGATACTATAAGAAATTAGAGGTAGTCGGTTAGGGCGGGTATGTTTATTCATTGGGCACGATACTTTTATGATAAATCTCCTGCACAGCTAGTATTACTATTTCATTAAATAACATTTTTATAAATTGCAAATACAAACGGATCGAGAGACACACGATGGCATCTGGAACCGCCCATTCAGTTTGCAACGAGAATCATGGTGACGCAGTATCTCAACGCCGCGATGGACATTGAGCGGCACATCAACGATATATTCAACTCCCGCCAGGTAAATGGGTCTCTGGATACGGAGAAGCTTGTCGTGCTATGTGAAGAGCTCGAGCTTCTGTCGTGGAGCTACGCGCCAGCGCCAATGCCGTCGTGTTTGTACGCGATCTTTCTCGCAGCGTCTTGACGCGCCGAGAATTAAACCGTGCCAAGTATCTCTGGAAACGCATTCCGAGCGCCAGTAAGACGGATGAACTGGTGGAAATTTGGGCTGTCGGTCAAGCGTTGTGGAAGCGAGAGATTGGACAAGCCTATGCGGCCATTTCAGCGCTCGACGCAATGCCGTTGCAGGTAAACGTGCAAGCGATCGTTGCTGCATTGAAAACGTCAATCCGTGAGTACAATGCCTCGTTGTTGTCCCGCGCGTACACCAGTGTGTCGACTGCAGTCGTCGCCCAAGCGCTCGGTCTAAGTCACGACGACGCGTTGTCATGTAAGCTCAAAGTCTCGACCATCTCCATCGCGACCACACTGCCGTCGTGCTCATGCATTACCGCGTAGACTGTGCGTCACATCATTGGGACGTCAAGGGGACGCTTGCCTTCCCAAAACATGCTGGAGATCGCGCGCCCGTCGACCCATTGCCGTCCGACATGGATCACTTGCACAAGCTGTCGTCGTACATTTTGCATCTCGAAGGGCAAACGTCGTTGAAGATTTAAACTCGGGCTCAATGGATGTTTGCTTCAATCGTTGTCCGTTGAAATGCCAGCCGTCCCGACTGAGCGGTCACGGCGCGACCCAGCAGTACTCGGACAGGAGCCCTCGGAACTCTTGGACGTCGCGCAGAACGGTCGGCTGGATGCCAATGCTGCCGGCCGTGTCAAGCACGCGCTGAACGTGCCTCTGTAGGTCGACAAATGCATGAAAGCAAGCATCGCAACGCGCCGCTCTGTGCTTGATCCGTCAGGGGATCACAAAATTGTGCAAAGGAGGGACCGACCTGTCTTCGCTGGCAAAGTTAATCTCTCGGCTGTTCTTGCGACTTTCCCGGTTGTCCCGCACGAGTGGCCCGAACGACCCGACGAGCATCTTGGCCACTGCCACGCCCGTTGCAATGTACCTAATGACGCAGTGAGTTGAGAATGGCGGCATGATCGAACTCGTCGACTCAAAAAATTCTCCTCGCTCCATGTTGAGCGCAATGTTTTTTGGGGTTGGCATGCAAGGATCACTTACGAGCTAGACGGCGTCGCAACCAACTCGGATGCAAGTGGAAGCACCAGGACACATCCTTCCAAATCTAGCCCGATCGTGGTGATGTCAATGGCTCCCAGGATATCGTGCGTCATCGCCTCACGGTGACCGCCAGTGGGCAGCTGTCCGAGGTATCGAAATCCACCTATGACAGTTGACGCGTGAGATGCCCCAATGAGTGCAGCAGCAGAGTCATGGCGTCGAAGTAAAGGCGTCGATTGAATCGAACGAGATGCTGCGACGAGTTCGTACCGTGGACATCGCCCTTGCCCCAGTACGTCATGAACTGGTCCAAACTTTTTTGTCGCGACCGCATCGTGCGAATACACCCTTCCATGCCGCAGCGAAGCTCCTTGACGTAGTCGACATTGGTGGCCGGCGGCGGCGGCGGCACTGCATCGTCTCCTCTGCTTTGGTCAGCGTTGTCCTGCAAAGAAGTCACATGAGCGCTTCCAGAGCGAGTATTGCGTGGACTCCTCACAGGTATGGCCGCTGGGGGTGGCATTTTGTTGTCTGAAAGCTGGCCTGTTCAACGAAAGATGAGCACAGTCATCGATGCCGCGACGTTGACGGACAAAGCCGACCTGCATCGTCGATAGAAAACCGCTTAATCGTATCAGGTCCCATTTGTGTCGCTGTGCTGGTGTTCATAGCAGGGCTGGATGCTCCTGTTGCACCAAGTGAGTATTGCGAATTCTAGGATGAAAGAGCTCGCACGAGGTGGAAGCAAATGAGCTGAAGCGTGAAGGGGCGGCGCTGGACCGCTAGCAGGTGTTGACGGCTTTACGTCTACTCGGCTGGAGTACGCAGAGGCGTTGGACCCGACGAGGGGCGGCGCCGGGCGTGATGGGGCAATTGGTTTGGGAGGGACAAACGGCTGGAGCTGAGCCAAATCGACCCGCCACACCGACACGAATGCGTTGTTGAAGGATCCTCCAAAGAGCTGCAGATTGTCTGTGACAAGGGTGTCGCCGAGTCGCTCGCTGTGGATAGAGTCTCGATTCCAAGGCAACGTGTCATGACACTAAGGGAAAACACCATTGCTTGGACAGACGGAGGGTGCCGAGCGCACGTTACTTGGACGGCGTGGTCGTAGCTCCACACTCTGATAGCATCTTGGGAACTACACAGGGCAAACTTGCCACTGTATGGCTCGCTCACCGTATGCGAGATGGACGTTGTCTGTGGTGGATTGCGTCAGAACTGATCATGCCCTGAAAAGTCAGGAAGACATACCACAGCATTATCCGTCGGGGTCAGTCCGAGCAGCGCAAAATCCTGGACATCCCAAAACCGAATGGTCTTGTCCGTGGATGCTGACAGCAAAATGTATTCCTCTGGATTGAATTCCAAACCTGCGGCTGCAAGTTAGATTGTGTGGCTGACGTAAGCCCAGAACGTGAGATCGTACACACGATGGCGCCGTTGTGGTCATTGAATTCTTTCAGCAGCTTCCCTGCCGTGAGGTCCCATATCTTGAGTGACCCGTCCGCGTCCCCGGATGTCAGCCATCGCCCATCCGGCGTAAAGCTCACGCATGTGACTTCGCTGCGATGCCCCTTGAACGTCTGTACGCAGTTTTTTGTTTTGAGGTCCCAGATCTGTTTCAGCAAGACGTAGTGTAAAAAATACTTTCAGGGTTGAACGGGTGCATACCTTGACGTTTGTGTCGAGCGCGCCCGACGCGACGTAATCGCCGTACAAGTGGTAGTCGATAGCAGTGCAGTTGGACATGTGGCCTTTCAGTGTTCGATACACTTTCGCAGCCTCCATGTCGTATGCCTTGATCGCGCCAGACTTGGACCCTGCAACGACCTTCTTCTCGGACGGGTCGAATACCACACATTCCACGGGACTGGAATGGCCCACAAGGCTCTAGAAGGATTCAGCGTTGCATGGGTTTAGAAGCTGGTTCCGTTCTCAATCATTTTCGTTCGATGGGAGGTTGTTTGAATGGAGTCCCCTCACCATGATATTCTTCGTTTCGTTTTCGCGAATGCGCCACAAGTTGACGTTCGTGTCGTCGCCACCGCTCACCGCCACTTGCCCCTGCTTAGACACGAATTGTACAGCTAATACCACCCCATAATCGCTGCGGACATACCGATTTTCGACCAAAGCGAAAGCAATTCACATTGCTGGAATGCGCCATGAAGTGGGCTACACAGCCGTCAGTCCAGATCACACCGTCACCATCACCAAAGGCACGGTGGGTAGCTGTAAGCTATTCAAATCACTTACAGTGCTTGTACATCGTGGCCGTGACGCTGGATAAAGCACCGCCTCAGCTGGTTGACGCCGCGCCTGAAACCGTGACTGTTGGAATGAAGGAATAGTGACGTGTGATTGGTCAATTCGCTTACCGACTGTATTGCACCTAAATGCCGTGGGTTCATCTGTGAGATGTTGGTTGCAACCTGTGTTCCATGGGGTCGTCCATACTCTGCTTAAGTACATGAAGCTACCTTAAAGAGTTTGGTGGGGATGCGTCGGAAGGCTGCACAGCAGAGCGATGGGTATCACTGCGGTGACCTCCCTCGTTTCCCTCTGAAGTTAATATATTCTTGCAAGAATTGCATTAAAATAAGCCGTAGAATTTTGACCAATCATTCGAGGTTTTTTAAACAGTCACACCGCCACTTGCAATCCTTCCATCAACATGGATGCACCTGTCGGCGGCAAGGTCGTGGAGGACCAGTTGATACTGCGGATGGACAAGACTACCCTTGAGACACGCCTCCGCGCACTGACAGAGGAGTGGGGTTTGACCCCACTGGGCCAGAACATCGCGTTCCTGTGGTTGTCAAAGGCTGCAACGGATGACACCGGCAACCTCACGCGTCTGAGGCAGTGGACTCTGATGGAGCTTAACAAACAGCGACGCCCTCTCAACATCTCCCCGTGGCAGTATGGATGCCCAAATTTGTTGCCTGGGCTTACGTCCCGTCCTGTGTGGCAAGAGGAGATGCGGACAACTTTTCCATGGATCCGTGCGCTTGAAGCCGCGTTTCCGCAAATCAGGGATGAATTGCTTGCACTCAAGAACGACCCATCGACGTTCCATCCCTACCGCGCCCCATCATGGGCCGGAGTTAAGCAGGTAAGCACGTGTCCAGTGTGTAGGAACCTGCACTCACCCTACTCAACATAGGCTGCGGACGGAATTGGCAGCATCAGTCATGATGCAGGAGACTGGAATGTATTCTATTTGTACCTTCACGACGTGGACTATGCCGCGAACCGGCGGCGCTGTCCTGTTACGACGTCAGTGTTGGAGTCTATCGGTGGCAACTACGAGCATGCATTCTTCTCCGCAATGGCACCACAGACACACATCACCAAACACCATGGTCCTACTAACAAGAAACTACGATGCCACCTTCCATTGGTGGTGCCATCACCCGACTGTTGCCGCCTGCGTGTTGGGGACGACATCGTGTCCGTTCACGAAGGCGAGTGCTTTGTCTTTGACGACTCGTTTGAGCACGAAGCTTGGAACGACCACAAGTCCAAGAGCCGCATCGTGCTGGTCGTCGACGTTTGGCATCCATCGCTGTCGGCGCCTGAGACCAAGTTCTTCAAGTTCCTCCAGAAAGCACGCATGAAAGTCGAACGAAAACTCGCCGAAAACGACGCTGACGGATTCTACCGCATCCTGGAGGAAGCCACCCACGTCGCCGCCAGCCCTGCCGCCATTTGGAGTTGACATTAAGCTCAAAGATATGCACCACGAATATATGTAGGACAATATTTCAGATATTTCCGAGTGAGTGCACAACACATCGAAATATCATCAACGTCAAGTACGTACATTCGTTACATGGTACGATGGAATGAATGTACGAAGATGCAAGAAGCGGCGAGTGCAGGAGGATTGTGGGATGGCGGCGCGACTGCGGCGGAGAAAGTTTGCCGACGCGACGGACGAGACAGACGAAGTGTGCTTGTACGACATCGAGTTCAGCGGCGCTGCCGCGATTGGGATCCAGTTTGAAACAGACTTTTATGGTAACCACGCAATTGTGAAGGCGGTCGAGAGCGAGGGAGCAGCAAGGAACGTGGTCCGGTACAACGAACGTGGCAAGCCCACCTGCATCGTGCAAAAAGGCCATATCGTTGTGGCAGTGAATGGAAAGGACGTGTCCAATTTGCCATTTCAGGAAGTACTGTCTGCACACGACACCAAATCCGAGTGCGCTGACACAGAGGCCGCGTAGGTGATGCTTGCCATCAAGGCCACGACCGGGGCAACGTCGCGCGTGCTCCGGTTTCTCGACCCGAACGTGCTTCCGCTGGACCAAATGAATCACCGCGCTGCCGACGCACTCTTGAATTGGTGCGTTTGTCCATGCCGCGATACACCTTGACAGAGCAATCGGCAGCGACAACTACGGCTTTGCCAAGGACGACGAATACTTCCTCCAGTACCGCAAACATCTGCGGCTCAAGAAGGCCCAGCCTAACGTAAGTGTCCCGATACCCGTCGTACTCATCTCGTTCGTTCAGCATTACGCCGTCGCGACTGCGTGGGTCGAGTTTCTCCAAACGTGTGGGGGTCTGGATGGACTTGACGCCAAGTACAATCGAAGTGGTGCATTCACCCGGGCCGAAGTGAAGGTTCACCTCGAGGTATATCATGTAGACGCTGACGGGGTACCAACACAGTGACCCGCTGCACGGTAGCCGCTCATTTTGCGAGGCATTCCAACTGCATTTCGTGCGTCGATATGGGGCATCTTGACCAATGTCAGCGGGTACAAGGCCGCCTTCCCTCGCACCCATTACGCTGGTGACGTCTCCTCTACCATTCTACTCAGCGCCATGGACTCGAGCTCACTCGGGTACGTCGTGGTAGACCTCCTCCACGGCGACATGCGTACTAGTGTACGTGCTGTGCCTACGTATTGTGTTTGAAGACGGCTCGTTCAAATGTGCATCCGTGCATGGACGGGGCAGTCGTGGCTTGCTTCAGCTGCTGCATTCTGTAGATGGCCGACGACATCGACAAAGACGTCGGACGGACCTACCCCGAGCACGCGTATTTTCAAGTACTTGCCGCGGTCGCGTTGCGACCATTTGTTGAAGTTGGCATGACGGGTAGGAGACCAAGGGAAAGCAGGAGCTGACAAACGTGCTCGTGGCGTACTCGATGCACAACACGGCGGTCGGGTACTGCCAGGTACGAACGTTGAGTAGTCGACAAGACTCGCCAACTGGTCGCTCTGCCATGCTAGTCGATGAACTTTTTGGTTGGGATTTTGCTGTTGTTTCACACAGAAGAAGAAGCGTTTTGGCTGCTGTGTGTGATGATGGCCAAATGCTTGCCGATGGAAAACTACTCGTACGGCCATATTGAGACGACAAACGTGTCGAACGTGCCGACGCTAACGCTGCTGTAGCCGGTCGATGCTGGGCGCGCAGGTTGACCAAGTCGTGTTCAAGCGCCTTGTGGCGCTGCAGCTCCCTGCCATCGCGGAAGCGTTTGACAATGCCGGCATCGCCATCGAACTTGTCACGTTGCAGTGGTTTCTGTGTGTGTTTGTGTGCACGTTGCCGCTGGACACGGCATTGCGGGTGTGGGACTACATGTTCTTGCAAGGCGAGCAAGGTACGATGATGGTTGCCTCGCGTCGAATTCGCTGGGACAAGTGAAATAGTGTTGTTCGCCGCGGCGCTGGCCATCATCAAAGCCGCCGAGTCCAAGATCATGGAAGCGTCGCCGTCGCACATTTCTCTGTTAATGATTATTCGGGATCTTGGGTTGAGCCTCCATGATGCCGATGGGTTTATGTCGGTGAGATTCGTCCAAAGACAGCAACTCGTTCTCACGCACGCAGGTCGTGGGAGCGTTCAGTCCGAGTCGGCACCGAAATGACTCGGCGTCAAAGCAACCATCGAGCGACAAGCCGAATCATCCGTTCGAAGCGCTTGTGCAAAAGTTCAACGAATTCACGACCAAGGTGCGCAAACCGCGGACCGATCATGGTGTGGACGATTGCAACGATGACACGAAGGGCTTCCAAATACTCTACACGTTCGACGACATTCAACGAGTACGTACGTCGTCAACGACTCTCGTGCGCATGTGACATCGCGAGTGAGTAGTGGCGCCGGGAGATTCGACCAGAGATCGAAGCCGCCGCTGCTGTCGAAGCACCAAACCTTGCCAACGAATAAATCGGAGGAGCTGTTGTAGAACTAGCCAATCACGTCATTTTTAGGCGTGTATTTTTAACCAATAGAATTGGGGCAGCAAACGCTTGTTGTTCGCTCCGCACTTATTTCGACGACGCCGAAGAGCATGGCGCATCAAGGTATGTGGGGAAGCGGGCTACATGCAGCTGCATACGTTCATCCTTGGACAATGATGTAGTTCCCTTCCACAACCCCAACGCCCCGTATCAGTCGCATCCCCAACAACGCCAGCGCCCGGCATTCTCGACGCAGCAACAAGCGCCGCTGCAAGAACAAGAAGGAATGTATACACATGGACCTCCCGTCGGTGGAGCTCCTGTCTACGTCGACCAACAGGCAAACCCGTTATATCTGTGTATGGATGACGAACGTCAAGAAGTATAGGCGTACCACCAAGCACAACCTGTCCCACAGCAGCAACAGCCGTACGGAGGCGCACCGCCCCACGTGTACCCTGACGGGATGATGGGCGGAAACAATCACGCCCCAAGCACTATTGTGGGTGGTTTCTTCGGCGAGATGGGCCAGGCAGTGAACCCCGAGCTGTTAAAGTAAACCAATCTGCTCCCGTATCTCCCTTGTTCACGTGGTATTGTAGCAATCCGATGGCTGCATACGCGATGAACCACGGCGCCAAGCTGATGGAAGACCAAGTCAAGTCCTTCATGCCGGGTACGACCCGAAGTTCTCATGGCGTAAGGACGCCCTGACTGTGCGCACATGCAGGTGCCGCGGCGGGGGCATTGAACATGTTTGGGTCGGTCAAATACTACTTCACGGTCAACAACACGTACGTCGTTCACCGTCTCAAGGTAGAATTGTATTTCTTGTTTGGCGTGTGCCTCTCATGGCGTTGCGCGTTAGATGCTCTTGTGTCCTTTCCTCCACAAAGACTGGCGCCGCATCGTGCAGAGCGAAGGCAACGGCACCGACGTACCCCCATCCATTCTCGCTCGTGTGTTCATCACTGTTCTAGGTGGCCTACGCACCTCCCTCCATGGACAAGAACGCTCCAGATCTTTACATTCCGCTCATGAGCTTTGTCACGTACATTTTGATCGTGGGGTACATCAAGGGGGCGTCTGGGCGGTACGCGTCCGGCCACCATGTGACATCTACACCTTGTTCGGTCTAGATTCAACCCAGACGTGATCACGGACGTGTCGACGTCCTGCTGCCTCCTGCAACTGCTTGAGATTTGCCTGATGAAGCTCGGGCTATACCTTCTCAACAGCCAGATCAACTGGCTAGACCTTGTCTCCTTCACGGGGTACAAGTACGTCGCGTTGGTCCTCAACACGGTCGTGCACCTTGTGCTCGGGTACCTTCCGTACTACGCAGTTCTGGCGTATACAGGGCTTGCCACGTCGTTCTTCACGGTGACGACAACAACAAACGTTGTGCTTCGATCCAGGCTCTGACGGGATGTGTGATCTAGTTGAATGGCTTGAAAGGAACGGTGCCCGAGCCAAACCACGACCAGCGCCGCTTTCGCAACTACATGCTGCTCGCGTACGTCTGAAAAACGTGTCGACTCACGTGACAACCACGATGGTCGTAGCATGGCGGTGTTGCAACTGCTGCTCATCTGGTGGAACTCGTACAGCAGTGAAATCCAATAGATCGGAGCATGCGTGCATGCAATGCGAAGAGGACACCACTTGTCCAATGTCTCGTTAACAAGTAAAACGTCTGAATGACACGAGCGCACTTCGCATGGACAGAATCGCGCGAGTGCGCAAACCGGAGGATATGTGTACTCCACACAGTCGTGTATGCGGGCTGGGTGGCGTGGTGACCAGCTCAACATGATGGTGGTGGAGGCTTCCCTTGGACCACACCACCGCGTATGTGATGTCTGGAGGTTGACGTGATGCAGGCGGCCATGCTGAAGGTGTTCGCGTCATGCTCAGTTCGCCTGCAAGGACGTCGACCTCCACGAAGTGTTGTAGCCGCCCTCAGAATGCCCATACTTCTTCTAAGGGAACGACATGCCAAGTGCCATAGACCCAAGGCCAGCATTTCGCGCCTGGTGAGGTTGCATCTTCTTTACGAACCAACATTCTTCCGAGGAATGAAGGGAAAGTTAGCTGACCACAACTTTTGACTCTCCCATAATGATTTCTATATACTTTGGCAAATCACTCACAACTGCTCTCATATGAGGACTCACTTAGATGGTGATGGAACTGCCATTTTCCAAACGGCGGCCATGGCGAAGCCGTCGGCATGCCACGACCCATGGGCACGTGGTTTAACCGCGGCACCGCCTGCCCGATCTGCAGCCATGTGTGCTGCGCACCGTGTTTGGACTTTGCCTTGTACACGGATCCGAAGACAATCACGTCCATGTGCAAAGCATGCTACACGTCCAAATGTGTGATCGACTTGACTCAGCACGTCGAGATCATGGGTCCGTCTATTGAAGAAAGTGCCGCTCCTGCGGTGGTGTTTGTCCATGGAGGCGGCGGGTGTCGAACCATGTTCAAGCCGCACGCACAATCGCTCGCGGCTGTCAACGTGCGGTGCGTGTTGCTCGACTTGCCTGGCCACGGAAGTCGCATGGACGAGCCCTTGACGCTGGAATCGGCAATCGCAGTCATCTTGGACGCTGCAGCTCTTGCGGGCACGTGGCGTGGCAACGTTGCCCCCATTTACGTTGGTGGCTCACTCGGTGGTTACATTGGCATGGAGGTATTGGGTCAACATCCAGACGTGTTCTCCAAGGCAGCGATCCTCATGTGCGGCCAAAACGTCGGCGTCAACCGTGGATGGGCGGCATCGCTGGGTTTGGTCATGCTCGACTGGATCTCGTCCTCTTTCAGCGCGACCAAGCTGCTCAAGCTCATGGTGGACCAAGTGCACGCGAACGGCCACTTGGACAGCGACGTGGTCGAGAAGGACATCAAGCAGTGCGGGTTCTTCTTTCATCAAGCCAAAGCCCAGATTGCGATCCTGAAAGCGTCCAATCCGGCAGACGCGTTGAAAAAGTACCGTGGCCCGGTGTTGTTTATCAACGGGTCCAAAGACCACCACGACTCGGACACGATCTGGCTCGCGGCGGCGACTGGTCCTGGCTCCAAATTGACCGTGTACGACGGCGGGGACCACTTTTTCTCGCACGACACGCGATTCATGCCGCGCTTCCTCGACGACCTCCATGCGTTTGTGCTCCCCGCCGCCCCATGATTGCATGTCGATTGAACCCTTGCCTGTTGAACCAAGGGGTTTTCTCTCTTTCTGTTCTGGTCCCGTTTCCACGAAGGGATAGAGCCAATCGTCCATGCAAACAGGAGAGGGTAAAACTACGATCTTGATTGAGGCTGCATCTCGCGCACGGCATCGTCGACGCATACCCGACCAACCGCCTCCGTTCACGGACGTGGCGTCCTGTCGCTGCTCGGATGCTTGTGTGGCGATGTGCACGACACCGCATCGACTGGCGGAATGGCTCAACAGGTAGGAGGAAGGTTGACGGAGGCTGCCTGCCATCACGAGTGAGCAGCGCCACTGTCCGTTGTTTGTATCGACTCACTCGATCAAGTTGGACATTGGAAACACAAGCGGCACGATAGCGTTTCTTGTGACTGCAAGGGTGGTGTTGAAAAACACCGTGGGGATTTGGCCGAAAAATATAAACCCCCATACACAAAATATACACACCGTCGAGGGCCGCTACTTGACACACGCCATTATGTCGACCGTGTCAAATGCAAACGCGGCGAAGACAGAGTTGGTTGTGGGGCTGTGGTCCGCAACCGTGGACGACGAGGCAGCAGTTGGCGGCGACAAGTTCCCGAGCCGCCCATTGACAATGCCATTCGCATGAACAGGATGCGGAGATGCAAGCAGCCGCGTCTGAATATCGGCGCGCTTCGGCGTGACTTTGCCGAAATCGTGTGGGTTGCCGTCATAGCTAAACGTTGCGCCAGTGAGTTGCTCGTTCACGCGAAACATTTCGTCCACGTTGAAGCTAAACGTCGCGTTGCTGAGGGCTCCAAACGTTTCGGCGTTCACATGGTCAAGTGACGTCGAGCTTTGCCGCTCCGTGCCGAAGTGGCCACGAGACTGCAGCGTCTTGGCTTTCGGTCGCGCATGTGGCGTCGACATGGACCTAGACGACGCCATGTGTTGGAGATGCGGGTTTGACGCGACAACATGCGTCTTTGGAAGCGGCGGAGTCGTCGGGGGACTTGCAGGCGCGACGGGCTTGCCGGTATGTCCGGGGCGGTTGCGCGGGGCAGACACGGATCGGTTTTTTACCGGCGTATTGCTGCGACTCGATTTCTTCTTGGTATTGGTGGCCTTCTTGGCTTCGTTCGTGATCCACCGGCGCAACCGCGACATGAAAGGGAGCACCCCCCATGTCTTCTTGGGCAATTCGTCGAACTCAAACCACTGAATCAAGCTGATCTCCTTGCGTGTCTGGGGCGCAAAGTTGAACTCTTCAGGGACGTTCGTGACAATATACATGCGAATGCGCTGCTGGTTCACGTGGAATTCAATGAAGTCTTTAGCGTTGATGCCAACGCCGTCGGCCGACACGATCGTCGATGTGTCGTACCCGCACTCTTCAAACACTTCACGCCGAGCGCAGTCCAAATCGGTCTCGCCTTGATTTACCTTGCCACGTGGCAGACTCCACGATGTGCCCTTCCAGTTGCGCACAAGGACGAGCTTCGTCTTGGCCGGGTTCAACAAGATGCACCCGACTACAGGGATTTGGCTCTGGTACGTCTTAAAGTCCTGGAACATGCTTTCGCACTGTTGCTTGAGCGGCTGGAGGAGCACGCAGTGGTTGAACATCTTGCGCGCAAAATCGTTCAGCTTGAGATGGGTGAGGTGGTTGTGGTGGTCGGCGTAGAAATCTTCGTAAAACCAGTAGCATTGCTCGATTTGGAAAAACAATCGTTCGCTCGACGCCAGTTCAGACTGTGGAAGGTTCATGAGGAATCGGCTCTGCAGTTCGTCCATGACTTCTTCCATCGTGGGTTTCCCTCGACTCGACGTTGATGACGATGTGGAGGGCAATGGAGTTGCAACGACAATGTCTATGTCGTCGCCATTGTCCGGGCAGGGTGAGCTGTTTCCAGTGACCAGGAAATGGCCACCGGCATTCCAAAATGGGGATGCTGATTGCATGTTTTGCACTTGCATCATCTACCCACAGACATGGGCGGTCGGTCCACATGCCGTGACGAGGGACGACGACGGTCGACCATACCTGTGTAATGGCCGTTGTTCTTTCGTACAAAAGGTCGGACCTCTGGGGTATGTGTTACTTGCTTCTTTACTGAGGGGAGTCCACGGTCTTGCCTGGCACTGAGCGATGGACGGAGCGGGTTTTGCGGAAGGAGAGTGGAGGCGGCGGCGGGGTCTGGGGAGCCAGCGCAGAGCAATTCTTTCCGCAGGTGTAAGTTGCAAATTGGCCACTTCACAGCAAGAATGTATGCCTGTTTTTTCCCTGGTTTTACGAACTTACAAAAATAGAACACTAGAAAATGTCAAAATTTAGCAAAAACCACACGCTTTTTTCAGCATTTTCCAATGCATGCGTGTTTTTGCGACGCGTTTCGACCAGTCTCAACATCAAGTTCTGTACGGCAACGGACAAATATTGCTATCAGGAAGAATATATTAAAATACATATTTATCAATCTATCAATGTATCTCGTTTTTCGTCGAGAAGTCGTCGGGAGAACTGGGCGTTCGAGGTCACACCGCCCGCGTCGCGATGGCCTTCCTGTCGCGCTTCCCGTGGAACAGACTGGATATGACTTCCGACTAGCGATGGAATATAGGTCAAACGTTGGGGTACGAAGGGGACGTTGGTGGTGCATGCAGTCGTCTTTCGTACCTGCTGGCCAAGCGTTTGCACCTGAGCCTTGATCTGCGCCAGGTCGTCCTTGACGGACTGCCGCGTGTTCGTCGCATCTAAACATGCTGCTTTTCCTTGTGGGAACCACGACAGGTCCTCCTTCAACAACAACGTCTTCACGTAGGCTTCGGGTCCGCTGCATTCAATGACTTGTTTCGAGTTGAGGTGGACGAGGAAATACAAGTAGTGCCACCTACACCCGCATCATCTGAACGTCACGTGCATGCAGGTGCGCGGGTCGTACATGTTGTGCTCTTCGTCAATGTGCTTGTTGAATCCATTGGGCAGCCCTCGTTGAATGTAGTGCTGGTCAAACACCGCGCGCGCTTGGCCACACACAAAGCACTGGTTCATGCGGAGTTCGGCCCGCTCCGCGCTGTCCGTGCGGAGATCGCTGAACGTGTCGACCGTGATCCCAAAGATCATGTTGAGCATGATCACTGCAAACGCAAAGAACGCGACGTCGTACACGAAGCGGCTCCAGTAGTGCGCGCGGTCGTGGAACTTGGGCGGGTTGTGGAATCCATCGGACAGGATGTACCCGACGCCGCCAATGTGCGGGACGCCGCGGTGGACACACAGCGAAAAACAGTCGATGAGCGTCTGGCAGTACGGCGCGTGGTGTTCATCGTCCAAAGCGTCCGCCGGGAGGAGAAAGAAGAGAAGCATGGCAAAAAAGTAGATGCCACACATGCCCAGCAACGTCGTGAGCAGGAGGACGCGGCCCGGCTTGGTCACGGATGCCACGACGTTTTGCAGCGTCGGGCTCATCATGACAACGTCGAAGAGGTGCAGCACGTAGACGACGGGGTGCAGGTACAACCCACCGACTGAGATGGCAAAGTAGACGAAGTAGAATGCCGAGTACTTGTCGAGGACGAGGTCGTACAGGGCCGTAAAGACGAATGCGCCGTACCCGCTGCTCTTGTCCACGTACACGCGTGTGCTTTGAATGAATGGAAGCATGAGGAGCACCACTACACGACACCACGTCAGCCATGGCATCCAACGGAATCGACGCACCAGGAAGCCACCACGGGAGATCTGGCGCGGCTTGCATGAGCGTAAATTGGAGCAGGAGGACAAGGCAAATGAGCTTGCCAAACGTCCCGTACGACGCGTGCAGGTGGGCCCACCATACGCGGGACTGCTCCACGCGTGCTTCGACTTGCATCTTGATGTCGTCGAGGTCCAGGAGAGTGTCGAGCGAGCGCCGCGCGCGATGCTCTTTGTACTCGAGCATGGCTTGCTTGGTTCGGACGTTCCACCGGCTTCGAAACACGAGCGGGACGGATATCACCAAGATGAACATGAGCACGCAAAACGAAAAGAACACTTGGAGCGACCCCATAAACTGCTGTGCGTTGAGGAGGGGCACGGACTCCATGTTGTAGGCCGAGCGGGTGCCATCGCGTGCCACCGCCACGAGCTACGAAAGCACAAGTCAGGACGTACATCGTCGTGTGGAAGGTCTACTACCATGATGATGTTCATACTCATGGCCAAGAAGAAGCTCGCGGTTTTGAAATGCGGGATGTACGGGCGCACGAGATTGTACAGCATGAACGTGCTCAGGACCTCCATGTGCTGCATTTCCTGGTCGAACGCTGCCGTGGCCTTGACAAACTGCTTGAGTCGGTCGCTCGACTTGTAGTTGAGTTCATTGAGGAGCCGGTCTTTCTTTGGCCCGAGGCACGACAGCATGCGGCAATGCGATGGCAGGGCAAAGTAGACTGTTTCGAGCCCGACCGTGGCTCCCCACCAGATCTCGACCGAGTGGTGCATGGCCGCAAAGAAGGTGTGGGCTGTGTAATCCCGCATCACGCGCTGCCACGCGACTTTGGCGTCGTCAAATGCGTCCTCCGACACGTACTTGGCCCGCTTCACGACGGGTGGGACGGCGATCGACGCAAACGCAGCGCCAAAGACGACTTTGGCCAGCGTGAACAAGTGCACGCCTTCTTCGAGGAATCGTTCGTCCCATGTCAAGTCGTCCACATGTCGATCTTTCTCGGTGAGGAATTGCTCGTGGATTTCCTGCGTCATGAATATCAACGAACGGGCCATCCATAAAGAACGGGTGGCGACGTACCACGAGCCGCCGCTTGATTCCACCAAGTTCAAGGCCGCTGCGGAGCCTCGCGATGGCCGGTGACGTTGCAAACGACGCCATGCGCCCTTCCAGCGCACTCACCATGGCCTTGGCCGCGTGCGCCTTGAGGGATTTCTCGATGACGAGGTTGGCACCGTCGTCGGTGAGGGTGGTACGTTGCGCCGTCTGCGGCACACTCACGTGCACCTTGAGGGATTTCCGAAACAGTTCGACCATGGACGACGACTGAAGCAAGTACTCCTGGTTCATGCGGCACGGACCTTGCATGTACACACCCAAAAACGCCCAGCACTGCACCAGCGACGCGCCATCTTCCACACCCAAACTCGTCAACGTGAGCTCGTCCTTGACCAAGATCGACATGAACGCCACGACTGACGCCAACACGTTTACGTGCACCGTCGTCGACACCGGGCCACCCAGCGACCCTTGGTGCAGCATGACCGTCTGCATCGGTCGAAAGTGACCTTTGGCGCATTCCTACCACCGGAATCAAGTGGCGCAGGCCTCCACACTCGTACCGTGAGGAATTGGATCACGAGGTCAGCCGACACACCGTCGTCGCTGCCTCCCCCGCCGGCTAGTTCCTTGCTCACCAGTCGGATTGGCTGGCGAGTGGACAACGGCACCCCAGTCAAATCAGAGCCTCGCCGCCGAAACTCTGGCCGGACTTCCCCCATGAACTTGGTCAAACGTCGGGCTTCCTTGACGCGGTCGATTTCCCGGCGCAGAAGCGTGTCAACTTGAGTGAAAAATCTGCGATGGTGTCAGATCGAGAAGGCACCGGATGAAGCCTCTAACGCACTTGTTGTCTCGACGGGCGACGAGGCTCTCGATCACCAGCGCCTGGACGTTCGCGTTGCCGCCCACGAGGAGCTCCGACCCGAGACGAATCGCATACAGGACGACGTCGGCGTGACTGCTTGTTGCGATCAAATGCACCACCATTCGCGCGGCGCCGCAACTAGGACCGACACCATGACACCGTGCTCGATCCTGTGCACACGGACGGCACACTGGCACGGTTGGGGTCGTACCTGGCAAGGAACGTTTGCATCGTCGTGTGTTTGTCCATGGCTTCCTCGATCTCAACTTCCTCCATCGTTTTCTTCGCGTCGTCCGAGATGTGGTGCTTGGCGCAGAGTTCGTGCAGGATCTTGAGTGCATCGACGACGCACCCTGCGTACGTTGCCGTCGGGCACGAAATTGGTGGCGCGCGTACCTGACGTCGGGTTGGCTTCGATGAACTCGATGATTTTCGTGCAAAAGAGGCGCTGCGTCACGTTGGCGCTGTGGCTGTGCCGCTCAACATCAATCGCTGCCCATCGGTGGATGATGGCGTCGAATTCATGCGCGACCGCAGCTTGGATCGCGTCGTCGACGGCCAGTTCAAGCTTGAACTGGTCGAACTGACTCGCTTGGACGTGGAGGTTGCCGCCGCCGTCTCGCCGACCGACGTTTCCTCGGGGAGCGACGAATGGTGCAGGCTTGGCAGAGCTGCCCGTCGCATCGGACAGCCCAACCGCGACGCGGCAGTTGTGGCACATCTACTCACAAAATGGCGTCACAAGTGTACAACCATGCGAAAGGCGACCCTTGCCTTGGCGAGCGCCGGGTCGGTCGCCGATCGCTCGGACAATGCCACCAAGGCTGTGGCGAGCGCCGTTCGGATCGATGTAATGTGTCCATCCACGTGGATGTGGTGGGCAGCCGGGCGAAACACGCGCGCAAAGAAGCACGTTACGACGTCGACGAGGCCATAGTAAACGTACTCAGAGTACAAATCTTGGAATCGCGCGTCGTCGGGTCGGAAGAGGAAGCGACTGTTTTCGCTCGCGGCAAAGTCCGAGATGGTGTTGGAGCTTTGCATGAGGAGGCGCCACATCGGCGACTGGAGCGACGTGAGCTCGGCATACCCGTCCGCGTGGAGGAACACTAGCGTCAAGTACCGAGTTGCAACGTACTTGAGGCCCATGGGCATTTTGGCGTCGAGGAGGACGGTCAAGATCAAGTTGAGCGGAAATGTTTGCTGACACTTGACCTCGCATGGCACGTTTCGGCCGCGGCACGCAAGGCCCATCAAGACGAGCACCTTTTGGAAGTAGTGGAGGCGGTGTTGCTTGTCTGGTGGCGCGTGCACTGCTTCGACAAGCGCGCAATACCCTGGCGACTCGACAATCGCGTCCGACAGCACGTCCATGTTGGCATCGATTCCCGCTGCAAACGGCGGAATCGTGTGCGTGAATTGCGCATGCGTAAAAATGTCCAGCCATAGCCGTTGGTTGGCCACCGACGGCATCTCGTTCGGTGCAATGTACACCATCAAAAAGTCGAATATCTGGCAGATCACTTGGAAGGATGCCGCTTCCGTGGAGGGGCAGCCAGACAAGGAACCACACCCGCTGGCCGCGGATTCACACGGATGCAGGCGGCGGCAGTGGCTGTCCAAGATCTTGACAATGTTCCAAACGGCCTGCTCGGGCAGGTTCTTGCACAGCGCCGCGTTGTTCATGAGCACGGCAATGACGACGTCGCCCATGCCACAAATGTCATCTACATCCATCGCACCGTGAGCGGGGCACGGACTCTCGACACTGCTGGGCACCACGCGCCGTAGACAACTGGAATTCACGTACCAAACCGGGGCCATAGCGCTGGCAAGTGCTCGAAGATGTCGTGTTGACCAGCAGGATGGTTCTGCACGAGGCGAGTGAGGAACTCGCACACTGCAGCCTTGACCGCCACCAATTTCTCGGCGACGTTGGGTGCGTGCGCAGGCAGTTGGAGCAACGGTATCACATGCGTGTGCACGTGAAGGTGCAGGACAACGCGTTGCTTGTCGAGGTTGGGAAACTTGTGCTGCGTGGCCGAGACGGGGGCGACCATGCCCCAGAAACTCGACCGGCGCCGTCCCCCCACAGGCACCGACATCCCCCCCGAGACAGAGTCCACACAGCAGTCGGCCAACTTGACCAGCATCGCTTGCAGCGCTGTGAGGACAGCGCCCAAATCGTGCGCCATGGCGGGGCTCTGCGCCAGACTGACGTTGTATTTGAGCGTCGGCAGCATGACTGTGACCTCTTTGAACACGTGATAGCTGGGCGACGCCTTGAGACCGCCAACGATCGCGCGCGGCGGCGTGCTGAACACGAGAAGGCAATCCATGACGGCTTTCAGGACTTGTTCGCGGCGCGTGTTGGCTTGAATCATGAGGTGCATGGCGTCGTGGACAAGCACCTTATCGTCGTACATGATCAAGTCGACGCAGATAAAGTCCAGCGTTCCTTTGGACACGGTCAACAGGTCGACCGACGAGTCGGCGAGGACTTGGACGACGTTCGCGGTTCGCACGACGCCGTGCCGCTTCTTGTGGAGCGCCGCCGCCCACCTCGACGTCGGATGCAGATACACGTGCCGAAAAAACGCCATGACCCGCGCCACGTCGACGTCGCGCCACATCTCGTGCAGTGTGGACAAGATGTGGCAAATCTGCGACTTGGTCGCTGTCATGGCGTTGTTGAGCGGATTGCGGCGATACCGGTTGTCATCGTGGACGGCGCCGGTGTTGCGGCCGTCCAGGAGGCACAAGAGCAGCCCAACGAGCCGCGTCTGGTCGCCGACATCGGCGTAAAAGCCAAAGCGAAGAAGGTCGTGGAGAATGCGCAGCACTGCACGGAGAAACGCCGTGGACGCAACGGTCAAGTTCCGCACGGGGGTCGCGGAAAACGTCGCGACGATCGAAAAGAGCACGGCTTGCAGCACGGCAAACTTGTTGGGGTGGGGATACGAGAGGAAATCATCGTGGTTGGCAAGCCCGATCGCGACGGCGGGGTGGCCGGCGTCAAGGCCGAACGACGTGCATGTCTACGTATCGTCGAGTTAGCTCCGGCGCGGGTGGCGGACCACAAGTACCATCGCGGTTGCCTTGCGACGCACGATCTTTGGAATGTCTTCGTAGACGAAGACGCGACTCGTCGTCGCTACCGGTTCGTGCGGAAACACATCGACGTAGCAGTGGAGGACGAGAAGAGCAAACTCGGTGCGAATGCAGTGGGGAAGTCGGTCATTCGAGATAGCCGCCAGCAGCATCGAGTACCGGAATTGACGCTTGACCACCTACGACCACGTTGTTAGACGACCTGCCCATCCACACTTTCTCCCGTATCACCTGAATCGCAGACGCCGCCCCGTCGCGAACAAGCTCCACGAGCAGGTGGAGCTGCAGTCGAAAGTACTGCGCCAGGTCATGCAGACGACCAAAGTGTTCACGAGTGGACCGAGCCAAGGTAGCTTCCAAGTCCTGCCACACCACGGCCTTGCCGTCGTTGAACACGCGCGCGTACATGGTTTCAGGTTCCAGTGTCCACGTAACATGCTCCAGCAAGACCCATTTGGGGCCTCCTTCGTTCGAAGGGGCTGTCCTCGACGACTTGGCCGCCCCTGCACCGTCGTCGACACCCCCACTTGGCTCCATCACGCCTGTTCACGATTGCGTTATGACAGGCCAGACAAGACATCGGCGTGAGATCCATTCCTCGTACCGGCGGGCCGCGAACGCGGAGCTTCACCGGCAGCAGCAAGCGCCACCGGTGGTTTTGCAACATCTACATTTTTGTAACACAAAGTGACGACTCAGCTGCACTCCATGCGCTCACTCCTACCCAGTGTACGAGCCTTGGTGGGCTCAGCCGAACCGTGAGGCGCCGTCGATTCTGTCAAGGCTTTCAGTGCAAACACGTCGAAGATCGATGGCAGCGCAGTATCGGGGGCCACGTCCGTGTCGGCAAGCTCCTGCGGTGATAAGGATTGCCGATAGTGTGCGAAGTCGTCCGGAACGACTGCAGTGTCAACACACGGCAATCCTAGCGCTTCCGGTGTGTAGTACAGCCCCGTCGATCCTGGCTGCCATGAACGGCTACACGTCCACGAGATCACGACATTCTCCGGCCCCAGGTCCATCATTTCGTGGCCGGGGGGCCGCCACTGAATTCCTTTCGTTGCCATGCAGTGCGGGATCGTCAGTGCCATGGATTTCCTGCAGAGAAGACGCGAGTAAGCCCCAAGAGAATACCTTGGTGATGTGCCGTACACGGTGTTGGTGATGCGACGATCTGGAGCAGAGCACGGCGCCACTTCGATGACAAAGTGGTGCCGTGCCCGGGGAAATTCAGGGTTGACGCTGTACAGCGCTAGTGCGATCAACTACGAACGGGTGGTCAACGTCGCTGCAATGCAAACGTGACTACCTCTTGGTTCGTCGCGAGAGGATGACCATTGCACGAGCACGTTGTTGCCAAGAACTCAAGCATGCCCATGGCCCGCACGCCCTTATCGCCCAAGCGCTGGAACGCTGCGCCGACAAGTCGGGCGTCAACCCGGTTCTCAAGCAGCTCGGGGTGGTTATGAAACGCGCTGCAGTACACTCGCTTCGCCCCCGTCTCGGTCCCGATCGCATGCATAATTTCGTCCAAGTATGTTGTCGACGAGTTGGCGACGGACCGGTCCGATCTGGTTGTAATGTAGTGCTTGTTGGCCACGTTGTCATGTAGCAGGCCGACGAGGACAAGGTTGATGAGCTTGTGGATGCGATGGATCACGCGGTGCTGCGGGTGGGCTGCCAGCTTGGCCATGTCCAAGTGGTTCGCCGGGACAACACGCAGCATGTCAAACAGCGTGTCAATCAACTTGACTTGTCTCGCTTTGTGTTGTCGGTGCGCGTGAACGCTGTGGGCACGAACCAACGTGCCTTCGCTCGAGCCAAAGAACGCCAAGAGCAGATTCAGCGCCGTCAACGGCACTTTCATCGACTCGAAGCTGAGCCGGACGTTGCGGTCGAGGGCGTCCTGGAGGTTGTAGTGCGTGCGAAGGTGTGCCGTCACGCTCAGCAGCAAGTTTGTGTCGTACACGTCGTCGTCAGACACCTCGACGAGATGAAAAACATCCTAGACCTGTGTCAAAGCGAGCACATGTGATACGGCGCATACGTGGTCGCTCAGAGCGGTGGTTGCGACGATGCGTGTGCTGGCCGTCGGTTTCCCGCTCCGGTTGCTTTTTGGGAGGTTGGGGTCGTGTAGCCGGTACGTGCGCTGGTCGACAGTGCGCATCTTGGAAAGATCGTCAGCTTGGTGCGAATGGTCCATGGAGAATGGGTACCTCGATGCGATATACTACTCTGTTGTCGCCGCCGGACGGAGTCAGATGAAAGGCCGCCGCGTCGGCCTGCGACGCGCTCGACACCGCTCGGATCGAGAAGCTTTTGCCATCCGCGTCACGAATCTCATGATCCTCGGACGCCACCGCCAAGTACCGCCCTACAGGAGCGACAACCACGGTGCAGTCGTGCCGCTTCCCAGGATGTGGAGACGGTAGCGAGCATACCCGTGATGACGTGGCGGAAGCGAACGGGGACGGTCACGTCGACCAAGGCGCCGCCTTCCATGGAATTGTCTTGCCGCTCCAACACAAACATCGACTTGACGGTCATGTTGGAGTTGTCCGAGTATGCCGTGTCGGGCAAGATGTGGCGAAAGTAGGGAGGTTTCGGGTCGTTGGACTGTGCGATCGACGGTGATGCCGACAGCGTCACGAATGCCTTGCCTTCAACGTGGAATAGCCGGTAGATTTTGCCAACCTACCACCCCGCCGTGCTGAGCCACGACAGCCACACGATCCTGTGGGTACCAACCTGCAGCCCCATGCGCCGAGACAATTGTCTAGCATACGACACGACTTGCACATCTGAAGCTTTATGGTGGATGTTGATTTCTCGCTGGCCATGACTCAAGTGCACACACAAGGAATGGTTTTTGGACCGGGCGAGGCACACCTAGGTAGCGGCGACGACGTGAATGCGGCACAGATGAGTACTGATCACCGTCTCGTTGAAGGGAACTTGTTGACCGATGGCGCGGTGTCGAAAGCGCGGGACGAACGAGAACCAGCTCTTGGAGGACCCGTCGGCTTGGAGCGACACCTGTGTGGAAGGCCGCGCTCAGCCTCGTCTAATCATCATATTTCTTGTACCTTCATGCACGACTTGTCCATGCGGGCGAGTGCTTTCGAATGCGAGGTCAGAAACTTGCCTGACACGACGTGTTGGAGCTGCATCGGTTGACCAAACAGGATGGGTTGGCCGGCGCCGGCCGGGATGCGGGTGACGACGTTATCGTTAGACTCCGCTTCGACTTTTGCCTGCTGGGCAAGCAGCGCATGCTTTTCGGTACCAGCAATGGCGGTTGCATGACTGAGGGTCTTGTGCGCGTCGTACGACAACTTGGGCAGGATCTTGAACAAGCATCCCTCGACGTTTTAGTTCGTGGCGTCGGTCGAGTTGCAAGACACAGTCAGCTCTTCGTCCACAAAGCCGTCTGAGTGTATCGTTCCTTCGCCGTGGATGGAGAGGTAAATGATGTCTCCTTCGTACACAACATGCGGATCGCGCCGCACCGCCATCCTTCGAGGTGGTTGGGTCCAAGTGGTCTCCGAAACCGAAACTACGTCTAACGCCAGGATATCATGGAGATTGGTCGTCGTCTCCCATTACTGCTTCGAGAAGGAACTGATATTTGTATTTGGTTTTTATGTACCCATTTTGCTATGACGAATTTCTGAAAAATCTAAATACAATTAAAAAATATAGATTAATAAATCTTCCGCAGCGTGACCGTTCACACGACGACATGCTAGTATGGTTGTGCAATACGAGTCGGTTCGAAAGGACGCCCGCGCCGTTTCAAGATCGCCCACTCCGCCACCAGCTACAAATGGAGCGAGCCCAGCGGCGCCGAGAGCCCAATGCGCTCTACGAAGGAGACACAATCTACTTGAAGATTGACGGAGAAGGCAATGTTCACTCGGACGGGTTTGTAGACGAGCGCCTCGGGTGCATCAGCATGTCGACCCACGACGCGGCGCAGCAACTCGAGGGGTGCCTCTTCAAAGTCCTTCCCAAGCTAAGTTACGAAGCGCACAAAGCGCTGTTGCGCGTCAAGGCACAGTTCGCGGAAGGAAGCGACAAGTACATCCTCATGGCCCAGCAAGCCAAGGTTGAAAGCGACCTGAACGCGACCGTGTGTCGCCGCACCGACGAAGATGGCCAAGTCGTGTTGTACGGTCAAACGATTCAACTACAGCACGTGCAGTCGGGAAAGTTCCTCACATCGCGCGTGAAGACGCTAGCAGACGTTGACAAAACGTGCATGAAGGTGATGACCCATGTGCTACCATTCTACTTTACGCTCATGCGTTGTCGCGTAGCTCACGCTGCAAGCGGAGGGATCCACTAAGTGCTGGTTTACCTTCCTGCCGCGATACAAAACTCGGTCGGTCGGGAGCTCGGTCGAGTTTAACGACGCGGTACGGCATCTAGCCCCTCTCCGCATGAACCTCCAGGATAGGTGTGTCTGTCGCGAGCCAAGTACACGAAGCACTTTCTCCACTTGAGCCAGCGGTCGTTCCCCCGCGACGAGCTTATGCGGAAGGAAATAAACATGAACGCGAAAGAAACGATTGTGAAAGTGATCAAGTATGCCGCTGCCATGGCCGACGCGGGCCGGTCGCTTCATGTCGGTTCCAATGCACTCGACCTTTCTGCTCATCGGGCGTTCTATGTAGGCGGGCAAATTTTACCGCATCTTCCACTTGGAAGGGCAAGGCTACATCACGATGTCGGCAAACCCCCATGCAGCCACGAAGCCACCGTATCTGCGGCCCATCCGACCATCCACGACATTCAACGCCCCCGACAACTTTACACTCAAGTCGCTGTTTGTACTGGAAAAGGCGAACCCCCTCGAAGGGGGCTGTGTGACCGACTGGGATGATCGGTATCGATTGCGGCACTTGGCGACAGGTGCTTCGCGCTGCGTTGAAATACTTGCTGGTAACGCGAGTTGTTCTCGTCTGGTTCCGTAGGCAGGTATCTCGCGCTGGGCCCTCAGTACACGCCCGGCGACGCTTCCCAAGTGGCTTTGACGAGCGCGACGTCTGACCAAGCCACCGGTGACAGGGCTTGCTTTCGTTTAACCCCATCGTCGACCGGAGCAATGACAAATGCCGCGCAACTGGCATGCCGCATCGAGGTAATGCATGGTCTGCACGACTCACGATCCCTTCCATCCAATGCGGCACTCACGGGGGATCGATCAGAGCCGACATGACGATGGAGTCGTCTACCGCCTGCACAACCCGAGCAAACCAAAACCTGCCAAGAGCTCACATACAGCCCACCTCCTCACGAGTTTGATTCTCACCGCCACGACGCAGCAACTCGACCAGGTAGAAAGCATTGGGGCGGACAAGTCGTCGTCCGACAAAACTACGTCATGACGACGCATCGGTATAGGATTGCTTTCGGTTTGTTGCGGTGTCGGACGCAGAGACGCACGAAGCGTCGTTTCTCCGGAGCGCGATACACCACCTCCGGCGGTACGAAGTGGATTTGGCCATCGCATTGCGCGACAACATTCGCATTACGCACGAGCACATGCACGAGAAACTGATGGCACTCAAGCTCCTCGTGACATTCTTGATCACGCGGCAAGATGCGGGGGAGAGCGGCAGGGACAACGGCCCCGGCGATGACACGACGAACATCCCGAACGACGACCCAGTCTATTTTGAAGGAACGCCTGTGACGACCCGCCAGGACAAAGCACGCGAAATCAAACTGATCGACGTGTTGTACCAAGTCTTACGAGGCATCCGCCACCACAGCGTGACGCTGCCAACGCTCGCGGCCGACCCCAAGTACAAGGTCCTCCACCGCATCCACCGCCTCTCGAACAAGGCGCTTGTGTGCGCTGTCCAAGACAACATTGTCAACAAAAACTACATTGCTACGCGGTCCGCTGCACAGTACTTTGGCCGCGAGGACGCTCCGGCTGACGCCGGCGACTTGACCATGGCACGCTCCACGGCACCGCAGGACACCATGACCTACATGGACGAAACCCTCGACAACATTGGATCGGAAACCGGTTCCAAATCGGTGTACCGGAGCCTCTTTCTCAACAACCGCGACCTCCTCGAACGCAAGGTCGATCTGGCGCTGATCAAGTCGAGCTGCCGCAGCATCCACGCCAAAGGCGTCAAAGCATCGGGGATCCTCCAGTTTCTCTCCACGATATGCTCGCATCATGGCCACAACATACCGAGAAACCAAGAGGTAAGATCGCCAACTTCTCGTCGGTGTGCAGCACGGGGAACGATCGTTCATGTCGTAGCTCATCGTGCGAGCGCTGTACAGCTTGAACGACGACCCAGACATGCACGACACGCGGAGCAACATCTTGATCGAGTCGTGCGAGTGTCCGACGCCTGTCCGCGCCGTGCCTGCCATCATGTACGGCAAGAAGCACGCCGAACCACTCGACCTAACTTTGGCTGGACAACTTGTTGTAGCAAGGACTTTGTGCTGGCAGCCCCTAGCGGGTCGAGCAGTTTTTCCCACGACGGTCATCCCATGGGCTATTCGATGCTAAACAAGGGCATGGTGAACGTCGCGATTAGCTGGAGGAGCTGTGCCAACTGGTTCATGGGCGCCCCTGGGCTCTACTTCGAAGCAGACGAGCTCCAACTTGCCCCGATTGTCGATGCCGTCGTATCCGACGACTTGATTCAATACGACAAGCACCTGTGTCACGAGCCCCAGCCTCGGGAGTGGGTTCTCCTCGAGCACGTGACGTGGGCCCTTCAGCCCAAGGACATGTTTCCCCTTGTCTTTAACAACAAACCGTGGGCAGACCAGTACCACATGATCTCCAAGGACCCCGAGAAGGTCGAAATGTTTGAGCGACTCAAAGTGCTGGCCAACTACTACAAGCTCCAGCTCGGACTGTTTGCCGAGCTCCTGCGTGGGGGCTGCATCTCGGCCATCGAGGTCCTTTGTCCCCGCGGCCGTGACGCGTCCGAACTGACCCATTGTGTGTTGCAGGTCTTGAGCAAACAATTTAGCTACAACATGCTCTTGAGTGCGATATCGAACCAAAACCTGCCGTACACGATTCGCACATCGTTTGCGACCATCTTGCAATTGTGTTGGCTCAACCGGTTCCCCCATGAGCCTATGCTCGTCCCCAAGACTGTGTACGCGTTCGACGACGTCACGGCCGTGGAAAAGCAGGCGCATCCTGTATGCCCATCCCCCCCGTTGTCGCGTTAATCGTTTTTGCATGCACAATCGTAGTTGCTCGCCCACTTTCATCTGAAAGCAGGCCATCCTGCCCTCACCTCGGACGACGAGTTCATTTCGTACCCGTTTGCCGACAAGTTTGCGTTCATCCAAGGTACGCGAGTGTTGACGGAGATGGCGACGACTGACGGACGGCCTCTGTGGCATGCGTAGGAGTTATCCACGAAATCATCACGCGGATGGCGTTTGAAAAGAGCATCCTGTGCACCGTGGACGCCAATGTGTTGCTACAGTCACTGCTGGAGATCGTCATGTGGCTTGTCCGGTGCGGGTTCTATGCCGACCTGGATTCGCACACGCGGCTCGCGGGGCCACTCATTCGCCTCCTCGACGGCCGCAATACAGTCGTCTTGGCCGACAATCCGGCGCTCCTCCAGGACACGACGGCTCGGTACCGCTGCAACAAGCTCCACAACGCCGTCACCAAGTGCAAGCTCCAGATTTGCCAAATCCTGGGTCACATTACCGTCATTTGGCGCGACTTTGAGCTCTGGAGCATCGTATCCAACTTCAAATTTAGCAATTCTGTCGTCGACGTGCTCGTGCTCGAGTCGGGCGAGCTTGGGAAGGTGGGAATCACCCACTTTAACAACTTGTTTGCCAAGTCGCCGTTGGATATGCGGGCCGTGACCAAGGCGCCACTCGAGACGATTTGTATGGACTTGATCATGTACGACGACGACGCGCTGGTTCACGAGGCGCTGGCCCTTCTCCTGCAGCTCAACACGCGTCGTGAGCAAGTCCTCAACTGCCTCATGCGGTGCATCCTCGTGCGGAATGCCGTGCCCAACGTTGCCATCGCTGCCAACACCAAGACGAGTTCGCAAGTGCTGAAAGAGCTCGAATATCTCGTCCCCCTGTTCAAGCATTACATTCAAGCGTTCGAGTCGCCGCTGTTGTGCGAACATTTGTGCGATGCAAATCAAGTTCGCCTGGGGTACTTTGGCGTTGGCCGGCTCCTTGTAGACATCCTCGTCAAACTTGAAGAGTGCTGCGCCGATCGCGTCCACTACGACGACTCGCTCCAACCCAACATGGAGAAGCAAGCGATTCTCCTCGAACTCCTGTTGCACGAGCACGCAATGAAGCTCATTCGGATGAAAGGCGTCGATCCCAAGTACGCGCCGCAGTTGCAAGCGGTCAAGGACGAGTGCTGCGCATTCTTCAAGGCGCTGATGACCAAAAACCCCGCGAGTCAAAAGGCCATGTTCAACTTCCTCCCCGAGCTCATCGACTGCTTTGGTACGTCCAACCTGCCGCCGCCGTTCTCACGACGCCGTTGCGGTCTCACTCACCCCGGACCCGTTTCTCGTGGCTAGACGACGTGGAAGGAATGGGCGATGTGCTGATAGCGATGTTTGTCGACAACCGAAGCCTGTGCTTGTGTGTGCCAGACCAAGCGATATGGGCGTTCATGAAGTTGCTCAACAACCACGTGACCGACTTGCGAGACCCCGATCGTTCCAAGCATCGGTCGGCCGGGTCCGCGAACGCGATCGCGACGATTATGGAGTTTTTCAAGCGGTACATCATTCCCGACGAAGCGCCCGTCAAGGCGAACCAGGTGCACTTGTTTTCAATCTTCACAAGCCCGCAATTCGACTCGCTCCTGCTTCCGTTTGGTCAAGGCATTACCCCCGAGATGGAGGTCGGGTCGGAAGCGCTTCGAACGACGGCGGGGTACACTGCTCTCTTGCACGTCATCGAGTCCCCCGACCAAGCCGGTCTCCTTGCGTATGTGGAAAAGGTTGTTCGGTTGCATGGCGATCGAGCCATCACGTTGTTGTTGTGTAGCTCCTGGAAGCGTTCAGCGTCATGTGCTACGGCAAGAACTTCAAGACCGAGGTCGAGTGCCAACAACTGTACCCGCTCAACTTGATCTTGACCATCCTTCTCGACGACGTGATGCCGCTCAGCTTGCGCATCGTGGCGTGCAAGTTTTTGTCCGAAGTGTTCTTCGACACCGACCTCGACGTGGACCCGCAGCTCGCCGTCATGCCGTCCGTTTGGGACGTCCTGCTCCACTGTTCCAAAGAGCTCGCGACGTTCAATGCGCTCTCGTATGAAAAGCACGCGTCGCCAGGCCTCGTGTCGGCTCAAGGCGTCGTTCATGACGCGTCCTTTTTGCTCTTGCAAGACTACATCTTCCACGGCGTGTTGTGCGTTGTCACGTCGTTTTTCCGCGCCGTGTTCGACCCGACGGCGGCCGACTTGGGCGAGTCCGCCATGCATGTCTACGACGCCCTCAAGGCCGACATCAAGTCGCTGAAGAAGCGAGCCAAGCTCGAGTGGCGCCACGCAGAGGTACGGGTCGATCGAAGCAACCCATGTCATGGTGGGATGTGTGCAGATTTGCAACTACTGCGCGTTGGCCCTCGGCGTCGAACTCGCCGCCGAGCCGAGTTTGACAATTGTTTCTCCGCCGGAAACCAAGCCTCCGATGCCTAGCCGACGCAGCCGGTCGCCGCTCCAACGAGTCAAGTCGCGTGATCTTCGCATCGGCGCGCTGCAGCGCCCGGCGCCGCGGTTGGTCGTCACGTCGTCGGACGCGTTGATTCCAGCGCAAAAGTTCGACGAGTTCAAGTACGCGATGGTCGCAAGTGCCGACATTGCTGCGAGTGTCCTCAAGGAGTTCCATGACTTGGTCCAAGCGATTGAAGGCGTCGAAGCGTTGACGAGCAAGACGCCGGGGGGCGAAGCAAATCCGCTCGACGGCCGGGCCAACACGATCACGCCCACGTTGTTTTGCAGCCGCGTCGTCAAGTTCATCCAAGATAACCCGACGTCAAGTACGAAGCCGGTGGCGCATCCTGGCCGGTCTCACATGGCGGTGTAGGCTGCGTCGTGTATGCGATGGAGGCGCTGCTGCAGCTCATTTCGACAAAGCACTTGTCCGAAGATGCAAAGAAGAAGCTGCAGACAGTCGAAATCGAAGAAGCCCGCGTGACGTATCAAGATACGCAGTCGTTCATGGCAGGGTGGGGCGTCCGACCGGCAACATGGCGACTGATGCTGGAATGCATGGATAGATGCGGCGCGGCCAAACTCGTCCTCAACTTGATTGCAGGCGGGTCCAAGTCGACGTTGATGCTCAAGGCGATCGAGTTTGGCATCGAGATGCTGAATGGGGGCAACTTGGCCGTCCAGACGATCTTTTACAACTCGATGAAGGACGGAGACGAGCGGTACGTGCAAATTCACGTCAGTCGATCTCATCCTGTCGGTCCCAGCTTGTTTCTGCAAATCGATCAAATCCTCCAACACGCGATCGAGCAGGTCAAGGAGACCCGTCGTAGCTTCAAGTACATCAAAGAGTCGCGGAAAAACCGAGGTCCTGTCAGCGCCGTGGTTGCGCCGGTGGATGCCGCGTCGACCGCCGACGACCTGGGGGTCGACTCGGCCACGTCCGTCGTATCTGGCGACATCCTCGTCAAGTTTCTGGCGGTACGTCCTCGCTTGGGGAGACCGACATGAACGACGTTGCGGCGTTGGGCTCTAGCTTTTGATCAAAGGCCACTACTTGAACATGCAGCTCGTGATGCTCGACCAAAGCTACGTCGGCAATGCTAACAGCGTCAACATCCTCCAGACCGTGACGGCGTACTTGGCTATTCTAGTCAAGGACGAGCTCCAGCTCCAAAACATGACAGCGACCGACTGCGCGTCGCTGAACCAGTGCTGGGAATTCCTCGTCGAGACGATGCAAGGACCTTGCAGCCCGAACCAAGAGTTCCTCATGGGGTCTGTGATGGTCGAGATCTTCCGAAAGACCATCAAAGCCCAGATCAACGTGCGACCGCCGGAAGACGACGACGCGAGTGACGAGTTGCCGTCGGCGGACTTGGTCAAGTCGCTCAAGTCGAACGCGGTCAAAGCCATGGTGAGTCTACTCGAGGGCCGCACCAACGACCAAGTACAAGTTCGCCTCCGCAGCACGTTGGAAATGAAAGCAATCAAGAACCGACTCGTGGTACGTGCGTCTGGCGGCATGGCTGCGGTCGTGACCACCGATGATGCAGGAAATCCACGAGCAATTCCAAGCCGAGAAGGAGCAGCACAAGAGCGACGTGACGTGGGACGAACGGTTCCTCCAGGAAGGTGTGGCCCTCTTCACCCTTGCCACGAGCGTGTTCCCGCCAAAGAGCGCCGCCGGGGACGAAAGCTTTGCCCCGGTCGCAAAAACGCCGGCGGACCCGACGACAAAACCTCCAAAGCGCGGCGACTTTGCCAGTGAATCCGCCTACCGCAGTGCCCGCGACATGTGGAAGCGCGACGCCACCTACGCCAAGGTGTATGCGTTTTTCGACGCCATGCACTGCTCGATCGAGCTGTGGTGGGGCGTCGGCGAGCCGCGCTTGGACAAGGTGTATTTTCCAAAAGCATCGCATTGCCGCATGCTGCGGTACCTCAAGGCCAAGAAAAATCGGCTCCTCAACGACCTCGACTACAAATCGACCGAGCGGCTCAAGCAGTTTACGAGCGCTGCGTCCGGCTTCAACGAAGAGATGCAGCACATCGAGAACTTGAGCAACTTTTTCCTGTACAACATGGTGCGGCCGTACATCCCGCATTTCAAAAACATTAGTTTCCTCCTGGCCATCTTCATGAACTTGATCATGGTAAGCCACACAGTCCGTCGACGTCTCGCGATCACGTTGGCCTTGACGACGGTGTTGATGTAGCTCGTGTCCATGCGCCACGAGGAAGAGAGCCTCGAATTCTTCATCCATCCATCGAGCCTCCAAGAGCCCATGATGTATTTCGGCGTGGCGCAGATCTGCCTCTCGACGCTCGTGCTCGTACGAGCCCAACACGTCGTTCTTCGTCGCTGACATCGACGTCGTAGGTATTTATGGTCGTGATCAGCGGCCCGCTCATCTTTCGCGCACGGCTCAACGCGATGCTCAAGAATTCCATGGACACGTACAAGCTCAAGAAGACGTACATGAAGCAGGACAACAGCGAGTTCGACATCAAGGCTGCGATCCAAACGATCGACCTCAAGAACGCCATGCAGCTCGAAAACATGACGGGGCAGGTCAAAAACGGCGTCAAGTGGGGAAAAAAATCGATCGTTCAGCTGGCCAAGAATAGCGTGCACTTTGTTCGATCGTACCTCCCGTTCATGAAGATGATCTTCCTCATGTACCTGCTGCAGTTCACGCTGCTCCAGGCGTTCCCAGACTTCCCCAACTGGGTCCCGTGTACGTACTCCGTCGTGGCATGCTCGTGGACAACCCGCTTGGAACTCATGGGCATTCGCTGTCTCCAACGTAGTCCTCGTTCTCTTCCTCCCGTTTGTGCGCAACACTCGCGAGTACTTGGAAAAGAGCAGCTCGTGGGTCGGCCTCCTCTACACGTTCGTGTACGACGTCATCTTTGACAAGATCACTGCGTTCTACTCGGTGTACCTCGTCACGGCGTTCTGCGCCACGATGGTTCACCCGATCTTCTACGGCTACCATCTCCTCGACCTCGTCATCATGAGTCCGTCGCTGCAAAACGTTGTCCGCGCCGTCACCAAGCCTGGCCGCGCCCTCGCGCTCACGTGCCTCCTCGGCCTGTTTGTCATATACTTTTACACGATGCTGCTCTTCTTCTTCAACCCGAACGACTCGACGGACGATGACACGCACATCGAGTACTGCTCGACCCTCATGGACTGCTTCCTCACGGTCGTCCACCGCGGGCTCATTTCGGGCGGCGGCATCGGCGACTACCTCACCTCCGGCTTGAACCACCCCCCCAACATCAACGTCCGCACCGAGTACTGGCTGCGTATTCTGTACGACCTGTCGTTCTTTGTGCTCGTGATTGTGCTGCTGCTCAACATTATCTTTGGCATCACGATCGATACCTTTGGCGACCTGCGTACCGAAACCAACGAGCGAGAGGACTTGAAGCGGAACCAGTGCTTTGTCTGTGGCTTGCCCCGCGACGTGTTTGACAACCATTACATGCAGCTCGGCATCTCGAACGGGTTTGAAAAGCACATCACAGAGGACCACAACATGTACGTGCCCACGACTGCCCCGTCGCGTCATGCGCATCGTAGGTGGAACTACTTGTACTTTATCGTGCACTTGCAGTCGCTGTCGCTGATTGAGTGCACGGGACCGGAAGCGTACGTCAAATGCTTGCTCGAGAAAGACGACGTGTCATGGTTCCCGCAATCCATGGCCAAGTGCTTGGCCAAGTCGAACGAGCAGTCCACCGAGCACGACCTGCTAGAAATCAAGGGCCAGCTCAAAGCCCTCTCGTCCCAGGTACCTTTGCAGACGCCGCCGATGTGGCGATGCGTCGACTGTTCCCGGGCAATCAAGTCTCATCCACGAGTGGTGGCAACTCGTAGATGGAGCAAGTGTCGTCGATGGTGCTGGATCCGTAGCCTTGTTGACGCCATCGGTTGCATGTGTGTAGAACGCGGCGATTGCCTCCGTGCGCCATTCGAGTCGATCAGCGTTGTCTAGTGTGCAAAATGTTGATGGCCGAGAGAGATATATTACGGAGCCGCGACTGCCGCTTTTTCCGCCACGAGTTGATCAATGTATGCTTGCATGGCATAGAACTGGTCGGCTTGAGCGGCGAGGATGTCGAGGAGCTCGTTCTTCTCGGTCTCGAGTCGCTCGGCCATTTGTTTGTACTGCAGCATCAGTTGCTTCGTGTGGTCCATGGAAGTCGTCGAGGGTGCCAGCGAATGCGGTGTCGTGGAAAGCGAGGCATCCTCTACATACTTCGGCTCTAGCACATCGGGGCGGGACGAGGAAGGTCGAGTGGGAGACGGTTGAGCCGGCTTGGATGGCGACAGCGGTAGGGAATGCAGTGTGGGTTTGCTCTCAAGTTGATGCTTTGGCGACGATGGAGGATTAGTTTGCGCCGGCGCGACAGGACAAACGACCGGCGACGAGGGCGCAGACCATTCCGTCGTGGCTTGCATTGAGGGAGATGGAGTGTTTACATCAAGTGGGTTGAGCTGCATCACACTAAACGCTGCTTGAACGTGTTCAGATGCGTGGCGGACAGGGGAAGGTGGAGGAGATGTCTTGGCCAAGTGAGTGGTGGTGGGGCGAGGTGGGGACCCAAACAAGTCGGCGGCCGAAGGCGGACACTCGAGGGACGAGTCCGTTGGTGGAGCTGGTACATTTACTTCGTGCGCGAGAGGCGTGTGCACAGCGTCGAAGGACGAAAGACCTACGCCAAACAATTCACCTGCGTCAGATATCCCTGATGCCGTGTTGTAGTGAAAGGCCGGGGTTGGGTGATGTTCACTGGAGGTGGCGCCGTCTTGTGGCGCATACGAGGCGGACAAGAAGTCGTCGGCTTGGTCGCTGGAACCAAACAAGTCCGAGGCAGAAGACAGGATAGCAGTTTGGTCCGCGAAGAAGGAATGTGATGCGGAAGACGACGACGACGAAAGCGGGGCTCGGACATCATGGACGTCTTGCGAAAAGAACGAGTTGGCCTCTGGGGGGAAAGCAGGAGGGGATGCTTGACGTGTGTGGTCGCGCAAGTGATGACCTCCCGACGGGTGATACGGCGTACTGGACTGAGATATGAACGTGGCTTGGTGGTGGTAGCCGGATTGGTCAAAGACCGAATTCGTCGACGACGCAAATTGTTGCTGCGATGGCGGAGGCTGTTGAGAGAATTGCGCCGCGAAAGGTCCATTCTCTTGCTGCCGAGCATACCCAACGCCGCGACTTCCAGAGCGCGGACCAGACAACGGGTACTGGGGATGTACGTGCTGTTGCCCAGAGCCTATCGAGTCCAAGTCCAACGTTTCGTACTGGTCGTCATTCGTCGGTAGCGACGGAGGCGGAGATCCATAGTTCCCGGAGTTGTTATAATGCACACGAGGGTACGGCGCTGCGCCGTCGCTCGACCGCGGGGGTTGCTGGCTGCCGGACGCGTCATATGCCACGAATGACTGCAGGAGACGGTTCATGGCTTTTCTGCCGCGGTGTGAAAAAGGCTCCGGATGAATGACGTCCGGATAATCACCCCGCTATCCGGGATCAAGATTTATTATCCGAAAAATGCAGCCACTTCACACACGCCGGCGGCGAAGCGGAACATGGAGGGTGCATTGAGGAAGCAATAGAGTGCTCCATCGACCTTTAGAGCGGCTTAAGCGCTGAAAATACGATGGAAGTGTCTTATGCGTACGCGCATCCATTGAACATAGAGCTACTCGACTTTCGCTCGGCCAACAAAGGAGTCCATGCCGTGTATCGCTCCACCCAGTCCAAGAATGATCTCCATGACCCAGACTGGAAACAACCGCACGCCGCGAGCGACCCATGGAAGGACATGTTGCCGCCAACCCGGAGCGCAGGAAATCAGTTCGTCGTGGCGACCATCCACGATGGCGTCCATGATGGTTCCAACTACTTGATCCACCGAGAGCATAGGCAGGAGGTATCGAGTCACGAATCGTTGCCACAGGGTCTTGCCGTCCTGATAGCCGTTAAACATTCCGGTGTCCACTGCCATGGGGCACACCAAAAGTGTGCGAATTCCTGTATCTCTCAATTCCAACCGCACTATAAGGACAAGGATGGTTACGGCGCATCCCACGACGTGCGATGCTTACGTGCTTCGTGGAATCCCACGAGGGCAAACTTGGACGCGCAATAGTCCACCAAACTCGACGCTCCAATGAGCCCCATCTACTTGACGTGTTAGCATTGAATCGATGAATCGAACAAGTTGGGAATACCATAGAGGATACAGTGACCAAGAGACCTTGGCGGTGTTCGATCATGGCCGGCAAAGTAACCTTAGTCGTGTAGAATTGCGCCAGCGTGTTCACTTGGATCGTTCTTTCCATGTCTGGTAGGGTCAGTTCAATGAACTTCTTGCCCGACACGATGCCAGCGTTGTTGATGAGCACATCGACAGGACGCTTGAAGGTAGCCACAGCTATCGCCACCGCCGATTCCACTTGCCTTCATACAACGAATTAGGGCGTGACAGGTTGGTTTGGCAAGGCGCGCGACGTACTTATAGTCAGAGACATCGCACTGACATACGTGCACCCTGCCAGGTTGATTGATCACTCGTGCAGTTTCTTCCATGCCACCCTTGTTGACGTCAACGAGTGTGACAACCGCGCCGGCATTGCTTAACGCGATCGCCAAGCCGCGTCCAATACCTGATGCCGCACCCGTGACAAAAGCATGCTTGTCTTGAAGGGACATGACCTTCCGTGGTCGCCACATGCCGCTTAGGACCACCCACACCAGCAACGCGACTGCAGCGGTCGCGATGGTGACGAACTCTGTCATGGTCGCCGATGAAATTTTTCAATGTGAACAAGTTTCGCCATGCAAATTTCGGATAATCAACTTGGTCAACTTCGTTATCCGGAATTCCGTCCAAAGACTCTGATCTTTTGGAACTCGCTCATTGCATCGCGGGCCGTTTCGGCGTCCAAGCTGATGGATCAGCTGCTCGACGAAGCCTTGAGGGTCAACGACGGCAATGAAGGAGAGATGGTCCGGCTCATGATTGACATCGTTGCGGAAGCAAGAGACAATTCGCTTTTGCAGATGCAAGCAATCGACATTGCGGGTCAGCTCGTGCAGCGAAGGCTTGCCATGCTACAACCTGTCGATAAGTGTCCTTCGTCTTGTCAACCGGTGCGCAAAACATCGTTGCAATCAAGCTCTCTCGCTCTGAGCTCGTCCGCATCAACGGAAACGGACAGTATCGTGGGACGCTTGCTCTTTCTGGCAATGAAAACTCAAGCCGAGCCAATTCTTCTGGAAGCCGTCCTGTCGCTTCTCACCGAGTTGTTCATGTTTGATGCACACCCCACGGATTTGATTGCGTTGTGGCGGACTATTCAAAACGCCGGCTCCGAGCTGCGCTATCGCCTGCTCCAACTGGCGCAAACAGGATTTGAAGGCGACACCGACGATGCCTGCCGTCAAGTGTTTGTCATGCGTGGTCAGCATGCTGGAATCATTGCGCCGCCCAGCACATCACTTCCGCTCAAGAAAGGATACACATTTTGTACAAGCATCCAAGTCGATGCCTCCACGCATTCCATGGCTCTATACAGTTTTCGCGGCGAAAACGGTCATGGAGTGTCCGCCAGCATCGACGGCGATGCTCTCGTTCTGTCGTCGTTCACTTCCCAAGGCAGTTTCTTCAACCTTCAAGTCCCGTTGAACGGCCGCCGACCTGCCATGCATCGTTCATGGACGCATGTGGCTATTGTGCATGCCAAGAAGATGGTGTTCAAGGACAAAATCCACGTTTACATGGACGGCCAGCAGGTTTTCGTCGGCAATTTGCCCTACCCGGATGCCCTGCAGATGGCCGGAGGTCACAATTGCGTCGGGGCGACACCGCAGTTCCCATCGTTCCAAGGTCAGATGTACGCCCCAACCCTGTTCGGCTTTTCATTATCTGACGCGGAAGTGGCGCTGTTGCATCCGTCAGTCACGCCACACGGCAGTCCGCCCTCGAACGTGATGCAGCAGTGGCTGTGGGAGAATGCTTCTCTCACCGACAAGTCCAAATTCGTCTTTTCCTACGATGCACGAGTATGTAGTTCGGCAGATGAGAGCATCTGCTACGACGTCAGCGGCAACTGCGCCAACGGGTGGCTCGAGCCAGGCACACGCAGCCTGTGTCGATCGACCCTCGGCAGAGCCATTGCTCCCTTGGGTGGTACTGCAACGTTCTTGCTCCTGCTCTTTGATCCTGCAGTGAGCGCCATGGAGGCCGTGCGGGTCCTGCGACTTGTTGCGTCAGGACTGCAACACAATCGACGGTGCCGGTCGCAGTATATTCGATGGCACGGGTCAAAGGTTGTCGCCCACTTACTCACTCTGCTGCCAACGCCAGCCCTCACGAACGATCTCCTGGATGCCGTCATTGACCTGTTCGACACGGTCGCTGTGCATGTGAAAAAGCTGCGGCTACGCACGATGGTCCTGTCGCTGTTTGCGTTGAATCCGGTCTGGTTCCATGCTCCATGGGCATGCCAAGTGCGCCTTTTGGAGTCCGTTTTGCCTCAATACATTACATTGCTGGAGCAACCCTTGCCGATCGACGGAATGACGATGGGGGTCGACCACTGGTGCCAATTCATGACGAAATGGTATGCAGCACCGTCCGAGTCAATGGAATCGGCCGTATGCTGCAAGATTATCCTGGACAAACTAATTGACCCCCTGCTCTTTCCCAAGCACCACGTGCTGGATGAATCGGACAGGTGGGTCGCTCTCATTCGGCATCTCGACTCGCGGATGCAAGGCATTGCGACGTCCTGGTCGACGTGCCAGCTGCAATCCATTTGCGACGTTCAAGAGATGTTTCGGTATTTTACGCGGACGCTATCCATGCCGGACACAGCAGGGTTGTCGTCACCTCCGAGCCGAAAACTCATCTTCAAGCTGCAGAAACACGCCCCACTCACAGTGTGGTACACGTGGCTCGCGACTCCATCGGCAGACGTGCGACTGCCTGTCCTGCAGGCGTTCGAAGCGATGACGGCGCAACTACACTTGCGATTCCCGGACGCTGTGTTGTTTCATAACGCGTTGAGCCCCCACTCGATCGACATGCAGCAGTCCCAAGTGATTCTGGACGTGTGTTTGGGTTCCCGTAGCTCGACCACAGGCACCAGGCAAACGTCGACGCCGCGCGGGCACTTTATCCCGGTCGTCCTGCTCAAACTCTTGGCGTCTGCAACCTCTGTCGACTACCGCATGCAGCTGTATATGCTGTACGAATTGCGCTTGATCTTGCGGGGCCAGACCAACAGCGACATTTTCAAAGAATACATTCGCGTCGATCCAGAATGGCTCAGCATTCTTCTCTCGATCCAAGGACAGCGGCGCCGAGGCGACGATGATACGAATCGCCACGCGTCTCATGCACCCCTTACAAAAGAGACGTCCAACCCGCCGCTGAACCACTGCCAACTGAATGACTACTGCATGACGTTGTGCGATGACACAGCCTCCATGGAAACCCGCATCCACATCATTCACTCGATCGGAGCATCCCACGACACGTATGGAGCTGAATTCATGCTGACGGTGCTCGACCAGGCGTGTGCGCCCCTCCAGGTTAAGCAAGCAATCCTTGACACAGTCATGCATTCGTTCCCAGATCACTCGGCTCAACTGATCGAGTCAATCTGCACCGATATCGCCGTCGACATCATTGTGTACAGCCTCCGGAACGTCAACCACGGGTGGCTCCACGTGCTCGAGGCATATTTTTACATGTACAAAACCCCCACGCGTTGCGCCGCGCTCTTCGCGGCGGTGGCTGACGCGTTGTTGGCGACCTCTGTCGAGGACAAGCCACTGCAGTGGGAAAACTACAGTCAGTTTTGCAGCTTCTTGGCGTTGTTGTACTTTGTCGCTGACGGCATGCAGTGTTCGCTACCAGACGAGTCAAGTCACGTGGCACTGCTCCGGAAGGCACGCGACCTGTGGCTGCAAGTGCTTTCTCGTTTGCCGGTCGTCGCATGGAACGAAGACCAAGGAGACCACGTCGATAGCGTACTCCACCAATTGTTTGCCACGTACCCGTTGACGCGCCGCCTCGCATTGTACTCGATGTTCCAAACGATCAAAGCGGCCCTGTTGACCACCGGTCGTGCGTCGGCAGACGTGGGAAGGTTGCGCGATTCGTTTGAAGAGCTGCGTGTGATTTCCGTCGTGAAAGGCGACCAAATTACGGAACCCACGATGCACCCACACTTTTTGCTGTCTGTCCTCACCGAGCTGCATGGGTTGTGGGCGCTGGCAGCAGACGCGCTGGAAAAGGTGACTCTGAAAGAGCTCATTCATTCTGTGGCGCTGGAGGCGCTGGGACGAGTGGGGACGGACAGCGAACTTGCGCACGCCCTCATGGGCATCACTGCGCTTCCACCAGACAGCTCGATCGTACTCTGGGCGCCATTCATGCAAGTAGTGTCCAAGTACAGCATGGAGGCGCAAGACGAAGTGAACAGCCACGTTGATGGATTTGTCGCCAAATGGAAACACCTTGTCCAGACGAATGCCGTGTTCAATGTGGAGATGACGATGCAAGATGTCGAACAGCGCACTGTTGTATTGTCAGTTCACACCCAAGACGTGGCGATGCTTCGCCTTTCGAGTGACGACGACGACGAAGTTGGCGGTGTGTGTGGAGGCAGCCTGGACCACATGATTGAACAAGAAGCTGCAGACACCACGGCGACTGCACAGCGCTTCAAATCCCAACTCGAACAGTGTTTACGTCCTCTCGTGTCGGACAATGCACGTGCTGTAGCTTCCTCGACGATGGTGTTATCGTCCCAGCAGGCATTGAAGTTGTCGACAGCCGAGAATCGATGGCGCATGCGGTTGGGTTTGAAAGTCATTCAACGCCCAATGCACCCCGAGGCGAGTGGCGCCGCAGATGCCTCGACGACTTCGCTGGCGTCGTCCGCGACCATTTCGGCGATGGCATCAAGCTGGCGAAGCGATACTGGCACTGTTCAAGGCCTGACCGACATGTTGAGCGATGCCAATGTCCGCGCTGTCCTTCGCACCGCCACGTCAAGCAACGTAGAAGACAACGAACGCGCATTTGACGAAATGCTCGAGGAGGACGACGTCAGCCCGAACGACGGAAGCGCGTCCCCGCAGATCTCCGCGGCTGCATCACCCCCTGCACCGCCGCCAAGTCCATTCAAATCATTGAATAGTCAACTCAGTGGGGGGAGTTTTGGGAAACCCCGACGCAAGTCGTCGGCCGATTTTCCCGCGAAAAACAACTCATCCGATTTTGTCTGTTCAGCTCGCTTGGTCCGACAAATGTACATCATGGCGGGCGAAGTTCGCATCAACGAGTCGGAATTGGTGTTTTACCCGTTTTCGATTGTCGACGAGCACGACCAAGAAGTTGTTGTGCACGAGCAGAACCAACACGAATCACAAGAATACGCCGACGACACGGCCCGCCTGCTGCGGCCGCGGCGCCTTCGCCTCGACGATATATGCCAAATCTACGGGCGAAGGTACCTCCTCAAGCTGACGGCGCTCGAAATCTTTATCGCGTCGACGCGAAAAAACTACTTTTTCCACTTTGCCACGACGCCCATCACCGACGTGCACAGTGCGATTCTCGGCCGACGCCCGATGCGTTTGGTCGCAAACCCCGACTGGAAGCGGCTGCATCGGCATCCGTCGCACGTGTTTCGACATGCAGAAAAGACGCAGTTGTGGGTCAACCACGAGATCTCGACGTTCGAGTACCTCATGTGGCTGAATACCGTGTCTGGCCGGACGTACAACGATCTGACGCAATACCCCGTGTTCCCGTGGATTCTGGCAGACTACACGTCGCAGACGCTCGACTTGTCGCGACCGACGACGTTCCGCGACTTGAGCAAGCCCATGGGGGCCCTCGATCTACCGCGACTCGAGTTTTTCAAGCAACGATATGCTGCATTCGACGACCCCGACATTCCCAAATTCATGTACGTGGCAGGATGCCGTGGATGTGTGCGTGATACTGGTTTGGTCGGTAGGTATGGTTCGCACTACTCACACATTGGAGCCGTGTTGTATTACCTCGTTCGTGTGGAACCGTTTACGTCGCTGGCGCGCCGCGTCCAAGGTGGCCGGTTTGACCACGCCGATCGGCTCTTTCACTCGATTGCGGACACGTGGGCGAATTGTTTGACCGATACGAGCGACCTCAAGGAGCTCACGCCCGAGTGGTTTTACAGCACGGCATTTCTTCACAACCACAGCAACATTGAGCTTGGCACGCGACAAAACGGAGTGCAGCTCCACGACGTTGTCTTGCCACCGTACGCGGCCTCGCCGCACGACTTTATTGCCAAGCACATGCAGGTACGCTGAATCATGAGTGCTCTGGACTCACCAGTTGTGCAGGCCCTGGAAAGCGATTACGTGTCGCAGCACATTCATCTGTGGATCGATCTGGTGTTTGGCAACAAGCAGCGCGGGCCGGCCGCGTTGGACGCTCACAATGTGTTTTTTTATCTGACCTACGAAGGAATGGTCGATATCGATGCCATCACAGACCCAGTGCTCCAGGCGTCGATGCGCGCGCAAATTGCCCACTTTGGCCAGACGCCGTCGCAGTTGCTCCGAGAGCCGCATGTCCCTCGGAATGTACCATCATCTCGTGAGTCGAACGTGGGCCATGCACCGATCGTCGTGCCACTCCTGCTTCCCCACGTCCATCCGATTGCCCTGGTCGAGTTCTTGACGTCAACAACGTTGCTCTGCCTGGACACGACCGGTATGGTGTCGATTCAAAAGTTTTCGTCTCCGTTCAGTGCCTCCGCGAGACTACCATCGGCGTCGCCCACCGTGGCGTCGACGGCTCGTCCAACTGGGGCGCTGTCCCCACAACGACATGGTGGGTCCTCTCGTGGTGGGGAGACCTCAAGCATCGTGGAAATCGTGGACCGCAAATGTCGGCGCGTCCTTCCAGACTATGCTTGGCTGCGGAAAGACTTGGTTTGGACCGTCATCGGGACCGCTGTTGTCACGGGAGGTCATGCCGACGGAACTGTTCGAAGCTACGCCATCTCTGACGGGGCATTCCTGGGCAGTATCCTTCATCACGCAGCCAAAGTTACGTGCTTGGTGCAATGCAACAACAACGCTTTGGTGTGCGGCAGCGCCGACGGCACAATTTCCGCATGGACGTTGGTTCCATCGTCGGGATGGACTTCCATCCTGGATACGCTCAACATTTTTAAACCAACCACCAAGCGGATCGTCGTCGAGCACGACTACAGCCCAAGGCTAACGTACCTTGGCCACGGCAGCCCCATTACGGCACTTGATGTCCGCGAAGATTTGGATGTTGTCGTGAGCGGGTCGTTTGAGCGATGTTTGGTTCATGCAATGTCAACGGGAGCGCTTGTGCTGGAGCTGGCATTGCCACCAGGCAGTGTTGTCCACGCTGTGGCAGTCTGCACGGTGGGATGGATAGTCGTGTCGCTTTCGACAGACAGTGGAAAAGGCGACAGCTCATCAAGACTCCGGTCCTACTCGCTTCAAGGAGAGATGTTGGCGGAGACGACGACAGCGCTTCCTGTGGCAACGCTTGTTCCATTCGCCCGCACAGGGCACGTTGTAGCGGCGGGGCCGATGGGAGCCAACATACTGGCGGTGCATTCAATGGCCAGAGTCCAGCCGCTAACAACGGTCGGCGTTAACAGCGCCGCGCTGTCGATCGACGAAAAGTTTGTCGTGTTGGGGCTGGACGTGATGCCGGCCCAAATGCTGTCAATTAGCATGTCCACCTCGTTCCCTTGACAGTTTCAACTGTTTGGAACGCGTTTGAAACAAATGAAATATTGAACAATCTATACTCCAGAGTGAGAGAAACTATTTTAAATCCATTTGAAATGCATTTGAAACCCACCACATGGTAATGGAAACCGTGTCCAACGTGCGCCATTTCGACATTCATCGCTCGGCCCCTGCCCTCCACGGCGTCGTCGCCAATTCCATCGAGAGTGGCCGAGAGTAAAGTAGAAACAACGAATATGGTAGATTCTCCAAGAAGGTTGGAAACATCCCATTCAAGCTCCTTTCGGGGAATGCTTGGCGGGGACAACCCCGACGAGTTTGTCGCGCGATTCCAGACGACCAAAATCTCGTGGAAGGGCAAATATGAGCGCATCTTTGCGCTGTCCGCGACGCGATTTTGCACAATCGACCCCAAGGACTTCGATGTGACAAATAGTTGGCCGTATCAAGGACTCTCGTCCTTTGAACTAGACCTCAACGACGACCACGTACGTCGTTGATATTCCTACGCGATGAAAAGCAACCTTGATGATCGGTCGTAGGTGTTTACGTTGGTGATCCTTGGCCCCAAGAAAGAAGAGCAACTGAAACTGCGGTACAAGCACCGCGCGTATCTGCTGACCGAGTTCCTTCGGATGCACGCTGCGAATGCGCAAACGCTAACGCGGTCGCCGCCGCAGCCGCTGCAATGCAAAGCCACCAAGTTGACACGACTCGGTGTCGAGCGCGAGTGTATCTTGGAGATTGCGGCCGACGCTCTCGTGTACAAGGAAGTGCTGCCTTCGTCGTCCAATACCCCTGCGGTGCTCGAGCGGGTCCCTTTCACGGACATTGACCACATCACGCCAGTCACGAACTCCACGACGGGGTGCATCATTGGGTACTATGGCAAACAAACGGTGTTTTTCACGATGGATCGGTCGTTTCTATTTGGAAACATGGAGAAGGCGGCGGCGCGCATTGGCTTGCGCTTGGCCTCTCGAGGCAAGCTCACGCTGGAGCAAGTGGATGCCGACAAGCCCGTTTTTGACCCTGCGGAGTGCATCGTCCAATTTCCCGTTCAAAAGTTCTCAAAACGACACGAGGTAGGTACCTGTGAATGCGTACAGTCGTCGACGACGACCTTCTTGACATCGTTGCGACTAGAAACCTGAGCGGCGAATTCTCGCGCTCATTCCCGCAGCACTGTTGGAACTGGATCCAAAGTCCCTCGTTGTCCTTTCCAGCGTGCCTCTTCGATCGCTCTTTGGACTCGTTCGACATCCTGGTTCAAATCAGTTCGAGATCGAGTTTGTCCATGGGTCCCACTCGCGGTTGTATTCGTGCCATGATCGTGATGGAGTGTTGGCGGCACTCTACGATTCTTTCAGCGCCAACAACCCGGACAACTCGCTTGAGATTTCGTCGACTCCGAGCCAGACTGGGCTACGCCTACTACCGCGATTTGCGGTCGAAGATGTGATGGAAAGCTCGAGCTTTTTTGGCGATTCATCGATCGGCGCTTGCTTTCTCAAGCGTTTGGCGGCTGTAGGCAAGTACACGAGTGGAAATGGCATTCGTGCCGGCGCTGCCGCTGGTCGAGGGTACAAAACTATTTATTTCATGAAGACTTGGTCGGTTCACCGTGGTTGTCTGGGTAGGCTCGTGTCAACTGCTGCCGAGTTCAATGCAAACGTTCCTCTATCGGGGATACAATACCACACGAAGCGATCAATCGTCCTCGAGGCGCTGAAGCCCTTGGTGGTCCACTTTCAAACGGTGGCAGTGTGCCAACCCCCCGCTCCGCGCACAGCCGTCACGCTGCTGCAATGCATGTGCCGCATCGCGAGTTCGTTTTACGGGTTTCGCGAGCTGCTGCATTTTCCTAGTGTCATGGATAGCTTGCGGCATTACCTAGTGGCCGAAGATGAACTCACTGTGCTATGGACTGCACTGCTGATTCAGCGACTCACGATGCACACCATATCGTCCGCGGCAATGCCCGAAGGCACTGGTGCGTTCCGCGGGCAGCTCGTCTGTGCGAGGACAATCGCTCCGACGAGTCTCGTGTGACTCTGTGCGATGATATGATCTCATTGATCTGGGTCTTGTAGACGTTGAATCCGTGGCGGACAAACGGTCGACGAATGGTGAAGCTGAAATGAACAACAAACGGATGTTGTTTGGACAAGATGCGCTTGTGAATGGACTCGTTGGGGTCCTCGGTCGATTTGCCATACGTCGCGCTGGACCGCTCAGCCTCATGGGCAACCTCAAAGTGCTTGAAGGTGCCATTTGCTCTCATCGGCACACGACGGATCCTGCCAACGTACGGGTCCTCGTGGACAAATTGGTGCCGCACTACGACTCTCTCACGCAGTACGTGCAGTCGTTTTTGTGAACTTGTACGTGTTGGATGGCCTAGCTCCCCGAGTGTCGCGTGCGATTTGACGCCCGTCATGTTCCTGTTCGTTGCGTCATGTCGACTGTAGGCTCCTCTTTCGGTCTCGATGTACCACGACGGTCGAGTCATGTGCGTCGGCGTTGTCGTGTGCAAACTGACGACGTTGTCGCTGTAGGCACGCTGCTCGTGCAAGCCGTCCTTCGCCTTTGTTCGCAAGACGCAGCGGCGTCCATCAAAGATGCAGCGTTGCGGCAAGGTCTTGTGCTGCAACATTTGTATCAATCTATGTTCGACCCGAGCTTTGACCAGCGATGCGTGAGTCGGTACATGATTACCATGTGGATGAGCAACCACGCCCCGGCCAAGCAGCTCCTCCGCCGTATCTTTCCGCCAGGGTTGGTGTCGTGCCTGGAGATGCGTCTGCTGTCGTCTGCGGAAGAGTGCCAGTTGGACGAGTTGGAAAAAACGACTTTCATGGACAAGTTTGGCGCTTTCAATGCCGAGCTCTTGGCATCCCGTCGAAGTCGGAGCGAAATCATGTCGGACTACGACTCGTTTTACGACAACATGTACGAATCGTCGAGCAACGACGGGCTTCCTGTAAATGCTGCGGCCGTGACGGATTCTGTGTTTTCGTCCGCAAAGCTGCTCGAGCGCATGCAAATCAAGTCCAAAGGCAACGTGTTTGACGAGTCTACGATTGCTTCCAACACGACCGGCGCTGCCATCAGCATCACCAGTACCAGTCGCGGTGGCAGTTTGTCGTTGCTGAAGGATGGGATGTTCAACTTGCAAATGCTGCGGCGAGCGATCACGCTTGGCGTAGGCGCAGACAAACCCACACAGGACCCGGCGTCGTTGCAGTCGTCGGATCGGCCCGTCGAGAACTTTCGCATTTTGTTTCACATGATGCAGCAAGACCACGAGACAATTGAGCTCGTGTGGACTACCGCGACGCGAGAGGAATTGCACCAGGCGTTGGTGCACGAGATCCATCAGTTCCGAAGCTATTCCATCCACGGACAGTTCAACGTCGTGTGGAATTACGAAGACTTTTCGATCACGTATACCACGTTGGAGAATGAACTGGTTGTGGACGGGCTGTATTTGCGCCACTTGCTCATGTGTCCCGTTGCGTCGATCGAGGCGGGCGCCGAAGACGCATGGAGCCCACCGCTGCACGTCGAGGACATGATTGTAAAGAAGCCCAAGCGCTTTGTGACCGCACTGTTTAAGAAGATATTGCGGGAACAAGGTGAGGCCGAGTACAAAGGCCATGTGGAAGTGACGGTGAGCTGCCTCAAAGCTCTCGCGATGGTCGCGTGGTTGTACGAATTTGAGTACCACATGCCATCAGAGGATCTGTCGTACATGTTGACCATGGTGGAGTTGACGTCACGCCACGACCTCCTTGTGCACCTGCTCGAAGTTCTCCGAAGTGTGACGCGAGTGCCGTCGAACGCCGCCAAGTTGCTGAAAGACTCGCGCGCTGTGCCGCTGCTCGTGTCGTTGATTCAGATGGCCCACATTTCCCAACGACACACGACATCGAGTCGACGTGCCGTGGATTGTGCGGTCTGGATTTGCAATGGGCAAAAGAAGACAATGGAGGACTTGCAGCAGTCGCTGACCCCCGGGAACTCACCCCAAATACACATAGCACGCGTCAGGAATGACAAGGCGCCGCCCGTGCCCTTTGGCGACATTCCCCAACTCAAGTGGGAATTTGGGATGGATCGTCGGTTCGAAGTGGTCCACGTGGCCCACAACGCGATTCGAGTCTTGATTTCGCTACTGAAGAGCAACCCGTTGGTCACGGGCCCATCGTCTGCAGCTGTGTATCCCTTGCCGCTGGGCAAACAATTAGCGTCGACTCGTTTGGCGGATATTGCGTCGCTGTTGGTGCTTCACGAACTGCCCAAGCTGTCGGAGTTGACCATGCATGTGCTGGTGCATTTGTCGTTGGAATCGACGACGATCTACATGTCAGGGGTGTTCTACTTGCTCTTCTTGTACAAAGGCGACGCGTTTGTCGACTTTGCCACGTTTTTGAAGGCCACTCACAACCATCAATTGTACCCCGACTCTAGTCCCCGGCGCATTTTGGTCGATCTTCTCCCCATGGCCATGATCGACCAACTCGACACATTGAGTCCCGCGGATTTCGCCGCCCTGTTTTGCAGCGACGATGTCAAGACGCCCCGGGTGATCTGGAACGCATCCATGCGCGAAACGTTGTGGCGCAGCTGCTTGCATCACCTGGACGACTTCCGCGCGGTACTCCAACACGACGTCACTATTCCGTACGACTACCATCCCATGCCTCCGGTCTTGTACCATGATTTCCTTGCCAACGAACTGTACTGCCATGGATATTGCTTGCGGCAATTTTGCGACTCGTCGGAATCGGTTCAAGATTCGTTGGCATTCCTGACCAGTTTGCATGCGGAATGGACTCGCCAAGTCAATCGTGTGGCCGTCGGCCTTACCCGTGCACAAGCCATCGAGCTGCTCGAAATTGACGAGAACGTGGACGACATCGCCGTTCGAGACGCATACAAGCGATTAAGCCGACCTAATTGTCCGGAGCATGCCGAGGGACACCCAGACAAACTGCAGCGGTACTTCCACGGCATTTTCGCACCAAGTATTTCACACAAGACCTACTTTATGTAGATACGACCGGATTCAAAGTGCATATGTTGTGTTGACCAGCCCCCGCGAAAGCTTGCTCACAGCCGGATACGATGCTGTACAGCTGGACCTCATCTTACGCGCTCAAATCCATCTTTTCAAGACGTGTGCGCCATCGTTGGCGTCGTCCAAGCTGGAAGCCTTGCCACTTCTGTTAAACTTCCTTGCCACGCACTGCACGCATGACCGAATGGATGTTCCCCCGCTGACAAGTCATGCAGAGCAGCTACAGCTGACACTCCTGGCGGTCCAATTGCTCCAGTATGCCTGCGCCACGTCCGTGCACAATATCCCGCATCTCTTGGCTGACAACAATTCGCATGTGGTGGACAACGCCCTCCGTTACGCCGTGGACATGATGATTGATGGAGACGACCCGACAGACGAAGCCGTGTATGTCGAGATATCGATCAACCTCATGCAGACCATGGCAGGGATTGCCTCCTCGGTCGCCGGCCGCCATTGGATTCTTGAGACGGACCATGTCTTGTACAACACGTGGCGCATTTTATGGTACTACCACAGCTTTACGACACCACCGGGTGACGCGTTGGTCGTGTTGGTGCGGCTCACGCTGGAAGGTATGTGGGATGTCGACGGTTGCCTTGTCGCGGCCTTGTTCCACTCACGCGTTGTTGACTCGGTGTAGCACTGATCTGCATGTGCGGCGACACTGCCAAGGACGCGCCGTTGCCCGAGAAGATTGTCCGAAGCGGTGGCATCCTCTGGCATTTGCTCTACTTGTGGTATTCGTTCGATTCAACCGTTGATGAGGCGTCAATGGATGCTCGGCTGCAGCAGCCGACGGTGCTGTTTCCTGAAGGACGGACGTCCTTGCGGGAAGATGCCGGCATCGTGACTCAAGCCCAGACGTTGTTGGCCATGTTGGCCGTTCGGGTGATCGTTGCTGCCAACAAGAATACAACGATCCAAGCAGTGTGCAACGCCGTCCTGTCGCCAAATTTGTACTTTCAATCGACGAATCCGTCGTCGTACAAATTTCTCCACTTGTTTCATCGCGACACGGTGTCGCACCGGTTAATTTGGACGGCCGCGATGCGCGACGAGTTGAAAGCGTTTTTGACCCCTCTCGTGACGGCGCCCGTGGCGATGCCAACGACATCTGCTGTCGAGTTGGCGCACTCGTTCCGCTATACAATATTGAAGGAACAGTGCATCGTGGACGACGTGTACATTGAGCCACTCTACGCGGCACTCACGTCGTCATCCTTTGCGACCAACTCGGTCGACGTTGTGCGGCAACTCGGCCTATCGTCGTCGTTTTACTCGGCCTTGGTGTTGTTTCTCCGGACGGGCCAACACGAAAGTCAGCAGGGTGTGCATGTTGTCGTCGGGTGGGGTCTCACGTCGGACTTGTGCATTCGATTTCGATCGCTGGCGCTGGGCATTTTGGCGGCGCTGGGTCCGCTGGCGACAGCCCAAGTCGAAGCTGCGTTCACGGTCATGCCATCATCCAGCAGCCAACCACCCGCTGGCCTGATGGCGCTGTTTAGCTGGGTGCTGCCTCCCGAGCACAAGTTTATGTTGTCGCACATGGCCGTGATGGACCACGTCGTGGGTGTCCCTCGCGATGCCTTTGCCATATTTCAAACGCATGCGCTGACGACCCTGCATGCGCTAGCGACGTCGAAAACGTTTGGTGATATCGTGTTCGAGTCGAAGCTGGCCCCAGTCTTGATGCATGCCGCATTGCTCGAGGACGAACAGAGCAGCCGCGCCTTGGAGATTGTTAGCCGGCTGTGTGCATCGTCGCATGCAATCGCACGATACATCACGACATCCATTTGGTTGTACCACCTCTTGATATGGATGTGCCCAACGACATCGTCGGTGGACAACACTGCGGCGGTGTCTGGCATGATCATGGACGGCGACTGCGACTACGCGACCGCGTTGCAAATTCCAAGCGCTACAATCCTCGGAGTTCTCGGCCAACCGACCAGTTTGGTGCTGGAAGACGTGATGAACGTGCTCGTTCGCTTCTTGCCCGTGACGCTCATCTACGAAATTATCAATGCGCCGCAGAACGTGGCCACAATTCTCAGTGTAAATCATGGATCGATGTTGCGCTCACGGGGAATTCACGTGTGGCATTTTCGATAGGGCCACTACGAAGCACCGGATTTGGTTTGGAACAACACGCTCCGCACGCATTTCTACCGAGAAATGCTCCGCCTCGTTGTGATCGTCAACAAGTGTACGGACACGGAAGTCGTCTCGGACGACGTGATCCAATTCGACATTGAGTACGCCCACGTGTACCCGTATCCGATGGTCGGCGACGTGTACTTGCTGCTATATCTCGAGAATCCCGTCCACCCGCTCCGAGACCCCAAGTACCCCTACTTGCCATCGTCCCGGAGCAACATAATGGACCATGTTTGTGCTCGTCAGGTTCTTTTTGGAATGCCTCTTTGAAGACTTCGAAGCGCTTTGCCACGCTCTCGTCACGTCGCTTTCCCAACGGTCGAGCTTTAGTCCGGACGTGGCCATGTCCGTGCGCCAGCAAGCGCAGATCCTTCCCATCATTACATCGTGCATCATTTGTGCCCTACGCGTGCGTTTCGTTCATGTCATCTTGAAGAAGCCGAGTCCCTAAACTTTTGTGTAGGTATACCCCGTACACCTGGACGACGTAGCAACATGGAAGGTGCCAGACAAGGTGGCGTCGCTGTTCGTGCTTCTACAAAACGAGCTACGCATACAGAAAGGACCCAAGTCAGACGAGGCCATCGTGGCGGAGCAGAGTCTGTTGCGCATCTTTCGCGTGCTGTTCGTGTCGCCGCGCATCGTCGCATCGCTGGCGTACTCGCCGTACAATCTCTTGAGCCGACTCGTTTCGCACTGCCACAACCTATCCAACAACACGGCCGAGTTGCACGTCGAACTCGGGTTTATCCTCGAAATTATACGGCGGTTCCTCCTCGCGTTCCCGGACAATGGCGACAAAAACTCGGACAAGAACGTCGTCGCCGTCGTGTGCGGCGTCAACTTGATGGAGGTACTGCTGGAATTGATCGAACAGCCCCCAACGCTGCAGCGCGTCGTCAACCCAATCTTGACTCGCACTACAATCATTGCGATTCTGGACTACTTAGAGCAGGTACCTCTCGGTTCATGGCATTTGTGGTGTCCGATAGAGCACGTCGCGTTGTTCGCTTCGCCATGGTGACGCTGTGTTGTAGCATCGCACCCAAGGCGCGCTCGCCCATCAGATTCTAAAGAAACACAAGAAATGGGACAAAGTGTTTCGACACGAGCCGACCGACGCGATCCGCAACCAGCCCGAAGATAAATTCCTCGTCGGTCCAGCCGCCGGCGCCGACGTGATGATCCGGTCGTACTTGGCCAACAACGTCAAGACAGCGACAGGGGCGGCGTCAAGTATGAGCCCCACGTCGTCCTCTCGAAGCAGTCGCAAAAGGCCTTCGACTTCGCAGAAACTCAAAAACTTGTTTCGCTGACATGGCGGTAAATATATGTGTGCACGTTTTCAACTTGAGGGTGTCTGTATGTCGTGGCTCGAACGAGTGGGCTACGAACGCAAAGATTCAAAAGGAATAGCTCCACAGGGCGCTCCAGAAGCGACGCAACATGGCCAAGCGGAAACGAGTCGACGGTAAGCATCGAAGAGTTTCAAGAACGATGTTTAACTCAGGAGTGGACAAACGAATGAGTTGAGTATAGCAGGTGGACGAAGCACGTCATGTTGTTTTCTTTTCTGCCGAGAACGTCGTGGGAGGAGTATTCGACCTACTGCAGAGGCTGGTACTCGCCGCGTGAGCTCTTCTGAGCCTTGTAGATGTTGTACCACTTGGAGCCCGCGACAACTCCTGCAATCACGACAAACACGATGCAGCCGTACAAGATGATGCGGTCCAAGTTGAGCGCCGACAGCATTCCGAGCCACGAATTGCCCACGGGCTTGCCCAGATGGAACTCGAGGGCTTCCCGCGGGCTGGGTACGTTCATTTTCGAGTCGGTCACGTTGGCCTTGAGCACCTGCGTCAGGAAAAAGTGCTTCTTGTACGTCGGGTACATCTTGGGCGTCGTGTTGTAGTACAGCACGTTCCCGGGCCCGCGGACGTCCGTCATGATCATGTTGCTGGCCTGGACAATGGCGTCGCCCCGCCCCGTGTACGCGACCTTGACGACTGCGTCAAAGCACAGAATGCGACCGGCTTCCACCGACCCACTGCCCGAGATCTCGACGGCGTGGTACTTGCACACGCCCGAGCCGCTCGCAAACACCACATCGCCGCTCTTGGTCACACGGGACGTGATGTTCTTCAAGTCGAGCTTGGACGAATATATGTGAATCGAACCAGGACCGACGGACACACTCGTTAGGTTGCGGACGGCGAGCGTCGACACAAACGACACGACGTTGCCGGCACCTTCGACGCGGCTCACGAGCGTGTCAACCGTTCGGAGGGCCGTCGTCGCGCGCACCTGAAGGGAACCATCGCCGGTCGACTGCAGATCGATCAAAGTCGCCGCCGACTGGTTCACGAACGCCACCATGTTGCCGTCGCCGGTGGACAGGACGAGGTCGTCGCCGCCGAGAACGCCGCGGTCGACGTACGTTTCGGCAAGTCCAGACACGACGATCGACGCGACGATTGGAAACTTGACGAATATTTCAATCAGCACTTGGCCATCGATCACGTCCGCCGCGTTGTGGCGCTCAAAGTTGATGGTGAGGACACCGTCGAGCGCCGTCATGTTGTACATTTCCAAGAGCGCCATCGACGCAGCTTCGACAGTCGTCGTGTCGTTCAAGAGTTGGAAATCATTCAACGACGTGCCGGAGATGGTCACGGACCCGACTTGGTACTCGGACGGTTCTTCGTCCAAGCCCGACTGGAGAAACTTTGTCCAGTTGCTGACAAATACTCGACCCGGCCCGTTGATCACGATGGACGTGATGTTGTCCTCGAGGATCGCGGGAATGGTCGCAGGGTACGTCGGGGTATCTGGACTTCTCGTAAACGGAGCGATTGTGGGTTTGATGGGAGTGGCTGTGGTCGAGTTGGCCAAAGTTGCAATCCCGATCTGCTTGTCGGGGGTTCCGCCACCTCCCCGAACGGCACCTGGAGACACAACTGGCACACCCATTGGAGTGACCGTGGTGGGTGTCACCGATGTGGATGGTGGCGCTGTCGTCGTCGGTGGAGCACGCGTCGTCGTGGGTTCAACAGTTGTGGCAAGGGTAGTCGCAGCCGTCGTCGACGGTTTCTGCGTCGTGGGCAGCACGGATGGTTGAAAATTGAGCTCTTTCGCTCCTGGGGCTAACGAAGGCAGCGGCGACGCGGTCGGGACGGGAGGGGGCATCGGACCGACGCACTGGAACTTGGCCGATTGAAAGACACATCCAATGACGTTGGAAGTGGGGTTAATGATCCCACAGCACGTAGGGGCCACAACTTGATGCCGGCCATACACGGAGAGCTGTCCAAGACCTGGGCACGCATGGTTCGCAACGTCTTGGCCCGCAACGTAATTGCCCGAGCACGGAATGTCGTCCACGCAATAAACGCTGGCGCTGCCAAGCAGCGACACTTCGAACTGCGCACCTGGGCAAGCCCCTGTAGCTGCGATGGTGCGTGTGAGCAGTGCCACAGCGACAACAAGACCGTCAAGGAACAGACGAACCATCAGAGCGCGTCGGCGGCGAGGGATTTGGGGAAGGCAGAGCTGAGGTTGGTCAGGCCTGCTCCTGTTGCACACGACAGGCAACGAAGACCTACGAACTTCGAAAACCTGTTCAACAGGGCAACAATTGGTCAGAAAATACATCCTTCGAGCCAATTATTTCATTCCATTCTGATACATGTCGATGATTGGACAAAATATGTTACAAATCACCCCAGTTAGTAGGTAATTGTAGTACTACTATTCAGCCACTCCGTCGTGAGGTTGTGCCCACACCAAAAGAACGGCGGAGACGATGAGTTTCAATGCCAGGAGTGAGACCATGCCACGGGACTCCCCCTGCGGTTGTACTCTAGCCAGCACAGGTCGTTGCACCTAGGCGCATGGCAGTTCGATCGAACCCTGCTCGACGTGGGTCTGCGACAAGTACATACTCAAACCTGAATACTACCCACGCGGAGCTCGGTCGCAGTCGACTGTGTTGTCTCACTTTGCAAGGAATTGAAGGAAAGGGCTACATTGATTGCCTGGTTAACGTTTGTAAACGATCCAACCGCGCCAAAGTATAAATAGCATAGCCTGCGAAGACTTGAATTCCTTCCAAGGTTTAAACAGTGCAAAGCGACGATCGCCAATCCAAGGCGGAAGAGCGGCGAAATCCCTTCGACAGTGTTCACGACACTTGCATGAACACGCTGATGTATCGTCATCAAGCTCCTTGGGATTTATGATTTTGAACTTCATATTCCGATTCACGCCTTCCTCATCCTGCGACCAATTGTGATGCTTCGAGATGGACGGCATGTCCGTCCGCATCGCGCTCCAGGTACTTCATTCCTCATGTATCACTGCTACACACTTGAAATGATCATTGAGCGAAGTCATTGACGCATCCCATTCAAGTCAACTCCCTAACCATCCACGTCTTCTCTCACAGCAACTGAGGGGGGTCTTATGGTAAGCCACGGTTCTTAGCTTACAAATGGCCAAGACTATCTTATCCTCGAATTGAACATCATCTGCTTGACGCCTTCATCTGCATGCACTCGCCAACGTCAATGGTGGCGATAACGCCACCGACCAGATTGGCAGGTGGCCCTCGACCTGGCTTCGTCAAGCGTTTCAGACGGTTACGTGCGCACTTTATCGGGCAATGTGGGCAACGCACCATTGCGATTGGCTGGCAGGTAGTATCCGGATAGTCGCGAGTCCGGTTACAAGGTGGCAGTATACAAATTTCAAGAGAGATGGTCCGCCATAGGTTTACGCAGGGGAGAATGGAGGGGGAAAATGGAAAAAAATGAGACCCAACGTGGGAGGTTGAATACATTCATCAAGTGTAATTTTATTCCATGGTCTCAAAAGATTCGACGAGCAGTTCACTTTTGCACTCGCAGGTTGCCGCCACCACGTTAGCCGCAACCGCCACGCTGCCGGAGACGCGCTCGCATCTGCCAACGAACGACTGCTGCATCATGGTGGGAGGAATCGTAATGGATGTAAGCACAAGTTGGTCCGACGACGAACGGTCCAAGTTCATCTTGGGGCTGCAACAGTTCGGATCCGACTGGAACCGCATTGCCCGCGTCGTTGATTCGAAATCAGTCCAAGAAGTGTACGAGTACGCATCGTTGCATTACAAGACGATGATGACCGGCAAAGACCTGCGCAGCTTAGAATCTATGCAATCGGGTGTCTCGCTCCTGTCGGAACAATTGAAGTCACCAGGGGTCAAACGCCTGGGCGGTGTTACGGGTTCAGCGCTCGTGTCACTCCTTCCAAAAAGCAACACAGACACCGGACCCGTCGAATTGGACAGTGGTGGTGCTGTCAAATGCTGCAACAACGAAGGGACTGTGGAGGTAAGAGTCGAGGTCGCTCACACAGCCGATATAATCCTTGTGTAGCAATCGGCGAAGAAAGATAATTCTGCAACCCACGAACTCAACACAACGGGTAACACACCATCGTTTGCTGCGATTTCCAAGCCTGTTACTCGGACGTCCATCTCCACAAAAGTCGTTGCAACGCCCCCAAATGCACTTCCTTCAAATCGCACACGCTTCGAGGACAAGATCAAGGACTTGTCGGACGCTGACATCAAGCTTTTACTTCGAAAGCGCCTGTTGGAGATGCAAGAGCGTCGTCAAGCATCCATGCTTAAGAGACAACAGAATGAAGTGAATGCCAACCAACAGATCTCGGCGTTTCAAACTAGGCACGGCGCTGCCGACCTGCGTGATGGCCAAATCTCGTCCACATCCACACCTGCTCAAGGTACACTTCGAATGCTGCCTTGACGTCGTCGATGCGGCACTCCTAGTGTAGCTTGAAGCATCTCTCATCGTCGTTGTTGGTAGTACCTTTGTCCAAGAAGCGCAAGCAGTCAGCAACGTCGTCGTCATCGACAACCGATTTCTTTGCCGGCGTGAATGCTTTGGCGATGGTGTCGTGCGAAGCCCTGCAACGATTTAACCTCAAGTACATGCGTCGCGGCGGCGCCACCCCAGACAGCACCGACCTGCCGTCAGACTCCGACGGCCCTTCAGACACGGACCTTCTGCCCCGCCAGAGGCTGCTGCAAACCCCGGCGTCGCACCAGTGCTCGGTGCCGTGGGACTTTTCCATTGCCCCCAAACAGGACGCCGACAAGTTGGACACTGCCAAGCGTGCCAAGTGGAGCGATGACGAGCATCGGCAGCTCCTGACGGGGGTCGAGATGCGGACGAAGGTTCCGGAACATCCCCCGTCCAAGTCGTATGCACATTTCCCCAAGACGGAAAAAAGCAATGCACGTGGGGACGTGCTCGAAGTCGCGGGTTTTCTGAGTTCACTCGCCCAAGTGACGTCGCCGACGTCGGAGTCGGCCAGATTTGATACCCGAATGTCCAGTGCTCCGCATGTCGACGACTTGTGAACACTATTGGACGCAAGTATTTAGGGGCTGTGGCGACCCGCACGTGTAATGACTCAATGGAGCTGGTGAAACCTGTTGCATGGTGGCGCTCCACGGTGGCAAGTGTTTGTACAGCTCCATGACGCATGAAGCATCAACAGTGCGTGCTGCAGAAGCATCCACTAACGTGCCGCGACAGAACCATGACCTCGCCCGATTTCCTGGACACGAGGAGGCGACGTTGCTTCATTCCGCGGATGGTGTTGGTGCAGTGAATGCATTCGACGAAAGGAAACGATAAGAACGATGCAGCCTGCGTCGTACTGCTGGAGGACGGTGCCCCGAACGTGATCAAGTCGGTGCCCTCCAGGTCGTGCGACTAGTGCAGTTTCAAACTTGCCCCGATGGACGCCGTAGTCTCCCCGATCGGTTGGAGATGATGCCAGCCTTTCGCATATGTAGGAGTGGACGGTGGAAGAGTCATCTTTGGAGATGGAGTGCCACCACGAGTGAGAACCAAGATGTCCGGAATGGCCTCGTTTGTGTTTTTATATAGTACTCTAGAGGAACTTGGGGTTCGGGCCCAATTCCGCCTCGAACGTATGCTCATCGCCAGGGAAGATCTTCAACTTGTTGACCTGCAATGCGCGCATCTTGTTTTTGGGCAGCATGCCCATCACGGCCTTGCGCAAGATCTCACCTGGGTCCTTGTCCTTGATTTGCTGGGCCGTGCGGGTCTTGAGCCCACCCGGGTACATCGTGTGCCATCGGTACAGCTTGTCCTTCCACTTGTTTCCCGTCAACACTATGTGCTCGGCGTTCAAGACAACAACAACGTCGCCGCAGTCCACGTTCGGCATGTACGTCGGTTTGTGCTTCCCCCGGAGGATGGGGGCCAATTGAGATGCCAGGCGCCCGACAACCTGTCCCTTGGCGTCCACAACGTGATACGCTGTGCGTCCCATGCGGCTGATGCGACCGCTCATGCTTCTACTCGGTTGTCGACGGAGGACGAAGTGGTGGCATGCATTCACCAGTCATGGAATTCCGGATAACGAGCATTGTAGGCCAATATCCGGATATCTTGAAACGTTCGAAACAGGTACCAAACGCTTGGGTACTGGCCAGGAGCCAGACGCTACCCGAGTGAGAGTTCATGACTGGTCCCTGCGAACCACGGGGCTCTGGGGAGTACGCAGCTTGGGCAGTCGGTAGTGCAGTGAATCGTGTCGTGAGGTCGGGGAGCGTCGACTGGATGGCCTCGGTGATTCGTGGTACATGTTTTAAACAGATATTAAACGCAATCGAAAACGTTTCAAACGTCATTCCAAACTACAACCAATGTTTCTTTCAAAATACACTTGAATTGAGTATGCAGCGTTTTATTCAGCGTGCATTCCAACATCGTGGCAGTACGATGCCCCGACCGTCAGACTCGGTGTGGGTCCATTTTCGGCGCGATGACGCGCGCCGGTCCATCTGCAAGTACTGCCACCACAACATGGTCGGGTTAGTCAAACGAATGCGTGTGCACTTGGCCAAGAGGTGTCCAGACTGTCCGCCTTCTGTCCGTGTCGAGATTCTCGCGTCAGAAGCGGAGGGGGCGAAGAAGGGATTGCTCGCCGCCAGCTTGAATCACGGTGGTGGCCCAGCTGCGTTTCTCGCATCGCTTGACCACCCGTCGTCATACAAGGTCCACGCGGCATCGACCGCTATGCAGGATAGCGCCAAGACGAAGAAACGTAAAGTTCCTTCCTTTGCTTCCGATCACGCAATGCCATCCTCCACCATCAACAAGCACGACTTGCAAAGCCTCGTTGCAAAAGCCTTGTTTGGCGCGGGTCTTTCCGTGTCGTTGGTGGAGGACCCGTCGTTCCATCGGCTGTTGAAACGTGTGGCGCCGTCGATTCCCCTTTCCACGATGGCGATGTTGTCCCAACTCGACACAGAGTTCCAGGACCTGCAAGCTCGGGTTCGCGCTGACCTGAACGACATGACGTCGGTGTGCTTGGGCATTGAAAGTTGGTCCTTCGCGCACAACCGGTCCGTGCTGTCGTGCACAGTGTACACGCCCCATCCGGTCGTGTTCGACCTAGATGCGACGCGCGAACACGCGCACTCGGTGAACGCGCTCTTCCACCGCATCGAGTCGTACGTGTTGTCCGTCGGTCTCGACAAAGTGTCGACTGTAGTCGCAGACGTCGGCGGCACCCCCGTCATGAAAGACGCGACGGATCTCCTCGCGACCAAGTACCCCCACTTGGCAATCCTACCATCCTGCGCGCACGCATTCGACGCCATGATGACCGACCTCCTCGATCTTCCTGCCTTCCACAGCCTCTACACCGTGTGCAAACAAGTGTCGGCGTACTTTGGTCGGAACCATGTGCACCGAGACCGCTTTGTGCGCGTCGCGCACGAGCTCAACATCGAAGACATGGACGCCACGTCGTCGCCGTGTCATGCGGGTGTGTTTTTTGGGCTCGTGGATATTCCCGACACCACCACGACACCGCCGCCATCGACCATCTTGGCGTGCGTGTGGGCCATGGAGCGGTATCGTCATGTGTTTGACGTCCTCTTGGCCGAAGACTTTGGTGCGCTCGATTCGCTCGAGTTGGCGGTGCGCGACCACCTGAGCAACCTCGCGTGGTGGACGTCGGTCGTGCAATTCAAAATCATGTTTGCGCCGTTCGTGGACATTCTCGACACACTGGAAGGCAGCACGTTTACGTCGCTCGCGACCTTTTACCACAAGTTTACGCTCTTGCGGTCGCACTTGCAGACGTTCTCGGTCGCGACCGACGTCACGCGCATCGTGTCCAAGCACTGGGCAACGATGCGCCATCCTGCCATGTACACGGCGTTTCTGCTCGACCCGCGGTACACCCCGTCGACGCTTGGCAGCGACGAAATGAACGACGCACTGACGTTTCTCAAACACGTGTCGTCGCCCGCCGGCTTTGCCAACTTGATTACGGAGCTCACGCGGTACACAGGTCGCTGCGACGGCGTGTTTGCGGACGATGCCGTGTGGGAATCGGCCAAGCATTGCTCGCCGCTGCAGTGGTGGAAAGGATTCCTCGGCAGCTCGTGCCCTCATCTCCAGACAGTCGCCCTGCGCGTGCTGTGCTTTCCAGCCTCCGCCGCCATCTCACGGACACATCGAGCCAAAGTCGACGCCATGCATGTTGCCAACGACAAGGCCCTGAACGACGACCAAGCGGTGAAAGCGGCATACGTGTTCCTCAACTTGAATATGTCCAACGCCATGGAACAACATGGCGCTGCTTCGAACAAGGTCGACACCACGACAGGGACTGGGTTGTGCCTTTGACCACAAGTTACGTGGCACGTACAAGCGGAGATGGCCGTGTGGTTTGGAGGCCCTGTGGCCATTGTACATGGCTGGGATTGCCTTAGCAAGCTGCGCCGTTGCCAAGTCTTGGGGCAGTTGAAGCAGACTGTAGTTGCATAAACTCGATGGATGTTTGATGTCATGCACGCTCTCAAACGTGGCAAGACTGTCTTGTTGGAGCCATGTCGAAAGTGCCGTGAGTTTGGGCCAAGATGCATGATGCGGGGGCTGGCGACGAGGCCGTCATTGAGTTCTCGTGTCGGCCGTCGCGTCTGCTGCCAGGATTGGTGTGAGAGTGTCGAGGGCAACTTTATCGAATGCCACCAAAGAAGATGGAGCGGTCAGGGGTGGTAGTGGGGGGGAGCAGCGGCGACGGCGAATCGCGACCGAAGTCGCTGTCGTCGAAAGTGTGAGCCGACGCGTCGTTGCCGCGAGCCACGAGCCCCATGGCATGCGTAGGGCAATGCGATCTCATTTGCCTTGACAAGTCGAGCGGTTTCTAGGAAACGGCCATTTTTCCCACGTCCCGATGGAATCCGCGCGGCCGCTGCCGTTCAAGTCTGCGTATGAGCGCTACGTCGATACGATGGCCGAGATTACTTCGCTTAACATCCAGTTGGCCATGCTGGAAACGTGCAGCTTTACCAAGTTAGGGGAGTTTGCCCGACCGTTCTCGGTCAAATTTGGCCCGCGGGGGGCGTCCGCAGCCCCCGTCGCACGGGTCGCGCCGCGCAACGTCTCGATCGATCACTTGTACGACGAGAACGGCGTCAACGTGTACGAGCGCTTCCTGCGCAGCCACATGCGATTGGTAGCACTGACGAAACTCGCATTTGGACCGTGCAGCGTCGAGAGCATCGCGGCTGAACTCGCCCTTGCCGAGAGCTACATGCGGGCGGGCTTGTGGAAACAATGCCACGACCACGTGTCGACCGCTGAGGAAATGCTAAACGAGGACAAGGGGGGATCGACTCGGTCGCCAGCCGGATCACCCCTGAAAAGCCCCAAATCCCCCATCCGCCCGACACCCGCCGCTCACGCCACTCGAACAGGTGACGCCCAAATCCACCACGCAAGGGCGCTGTTTGCCAAACTCAGCGGGAAATCCTCGTGCTTGAATGATGTCGGGCTGTGCAGCCGTCATGACGTCGTCGCGGCTTTTCGTGCCAGCGAATTCTTCAGCCTCGTTCAAGCAACTAAGTCCAGCACGGCAACAACCAGCGGGTTTGCCGCGCTGTGCGACGCCCATCAAGCCGACGAAACACTCGATGCTATCGACGTGGGTGCCACCGGGCTCGTGCGCTGGGATCAACTTGTAAGGTACAATCACATTCACCGTCCATGTCGTCATGGCTACTGACGTCGTGGGCAGGTACCTCCACGCCCAGGACAAGTCGTTCCAGATGTACCTGCAGCACCTCGAGCGCACGATCGAGTCCGACGTGATGGCGGCGCTAACGTCCGCATTTCGCGACGTTCAACAGCAACTTGCGGGGGACGCCACGAGCAATCCAAACCTCGTGTCGTCCAGTTCGGTTAGCTCTGTCCTGCTAGCCCACGGCTGCGTGAACGTCCAGCGCATTGGCCAGTACATCAAGTCGCCACCCACATCGAATGGGTCGCTCCAAATCACGTGGCCAGAGCTCGTGGAGGCAGCGAGTCGAGTGACCACAGACATTGTCCGAGCTGGCATGCAGTGCAAGGTGGCCTTGCTGCATGGACGGTGCGTCCGCGACATGGAGATCCTTATCAATAATCGGATACATCCCACCAGGTATCACATGAAGCGAGGTCAAGTGGACGATGCAATTCACTGGCTACGGCGCGCCGTCGCGGGGCAACTCGTGATGGTTGGGCACGACAGCCACGACATGGTCGACTACTTGGTCGCGATGGCCGACGCGCTCTGCCTCAAGCACAGTCAGGCGTTGCAAGCGACCAAAGATGCTGTCGACCAGGGCTTTGACAAATGGTTGGCCTCGGAGGTTGGCGCGGCAGCATGTCGATCGGAAGCATTGCGCATTCTGGAAGAGATACAGCAACACCACAAATCCAAGTCGATGACAGGATCGAGAAAAGGAGCAAAGCTGCCGTCAAAGAAAGAAGTTGAAGCCATGGCACGACAGAATTTGCGTGACCAACACATCAAGACTCACGGCCCAGCACCCGGCAGTCAAAATGGCACGACGTCCTTGTATCTCGACGAAGCCACCGACCTGTACATGCAAGTGTGGGCGCTGGAGGAGCAGCATTTTGGCCGCCAGGACGCCAACACGGCGATTGCGTACGCCGGGCTCGGCAATGTTTACATCCTCCGCAACGAGCCGGACGAGGCTGTGGGGTACTACACCAAGGCGATCGAAACTTTTGAGGCTGCATGCGACGGCGGCGTGCCGGCGTCTGCCTTCCTTCGCATGCACCTGGCCAAGGTGTACATGCACCTGCAGCGAAACACGGACGCCATGACGCTTCTCCATGACGCAGCAACGTTTTTCAAATCGCACGCAGCACAGTTCCTCGACTCGGAAACCACGCGACGTGATGCTGCCGCCAACGCCATTGACGCCTGGCGTGGTTGGCTGCAGCTGGCCAACTCCGACACCAATACAGCCACCCCACAGATCTACCGCAACATGGTTGAAGCTGCCGAGATTGGCTACGGTGAGTTCAGCCTCGAAACAGCCGACGCAATGGTTGCACAAGGTCGCTACTTGCTCAGTGGAGTCCCGCACGCCAACGCCGAGGATGGCGAGGAAGCTCTCGCGGCGGCGAGTTACATTATGGAGATTCACTACGGTGTTCACGACAAGCGTGTCCGGAAGCTGCGACAGGAGGTGGTCTCTGTCGGGGCACAGCGGCGGCATGGCGACCAACCGACGAAGTCGCCCCCCGTGCCTATAACCTCCTAGAATATTTCACATGTCTCGTGTTTTTAAATATCACGTTTTAATCGCATCGTATTAAACGTGGGAATAGAACCCCCAGAGTTCTCAGTTTTCCAAACGTTTTATTCTAAAACCTCGTGGAGCCCATGCAAATCAAACAATGTTGTGTTTGAAATACCCAACGGCATGTTGTCTCCGTTCTGCAGTGCTACCGAGGCATCGACGTGTGCCACCTCGCGCCAGTTGAGCTGGCTTTACAGCTAGACCAACAAAGCAAATCGTAGTAGTGGCTTCCATACCCACGACCCAGTGGCAAGTTCTGCACAGCCTTGAAAACGTGACTGTGTGGGCTGTAGCGTCGAATAAGTGTAACGGACGTTGTTGGATCTCTTTGCACTTCCGTGAGCAAGTTGTGCACTCGGATGGCGAACGTCGAGCGGCCCGTCCTCAAGAAGAACTTGGAGAGGCTCTTGTCCAGTCCGTCGGAGTCGAATCGAGTCTTCTTTGTCCACGACCGCCGACGCGTACAAACGCATCGTGTGCACCACCACGTGGCGCCGTACCCCACCAATATTGTACGCACCTCCAAGTACACAGCCCTCACTTTTCTGCCATGCATCCTCTTGGAGCAGTTTCGGCGGGTCGCGAACGTATTCTTCCTCGCCATTGCTGTCCTCCAGCTCACGACGTCGCTGTCGCCGACACACCCGAGCTCGACAGTGCTACCACTTGGTGTCGTGCTCGTTATCACATTGGTCAGAGAAGCCGTCGACGACTACAAGCGCCACGTAGCAGACACCGCGGTCAATCGATCGACCACCCATCGCCTCGTCGACACCACGTTCGTGCCAGTGGCATGGCAGTCACTTGAGGTGGGGGACATTGTCAGGGTGAACGACGGCGAGGACTTGCCTGCAGATCTCCTCCTCATGGTCTCCGGTGGCAGCAGCACTAGCGATGACACCTCGATCGAGTCTGCACAATCCGCGTTCGTCGAGACATCAAGTCTGGACGGGGCATGTCTGCCCAAGAGGAAGTTGTGCCTTGAAGGACCGTCGACCAGCATTGCTCCATCCATCGCGCTAGAGACTTTCCACGGTTGGCAAATCTCATGCGACCCCCCCAATCCAGCGCTCGATCGCATGACCGGAAGCGTTGTGAATGTCTCGTCGGAAAGCAGCAAGGACACAGAAACCATGTTCACCATCGATAATGTTCTCCTCCGAGGCACGACATTGCGACACACGAAATGGGTAGTTGGTATCGTCCTGGCGGCTGGCCACGACACCAAGTTGCTGCAGACATTTCGTCGCCCCATGGCCAACGTATCCCAGATCGATCGGGTCGCGAACCGATACATCTGCGTCATGATCGGGTTGTTGTTGATTGTCGTCACCGCAAGTGCGGCAGCCGGAGAGGACTTTGTGCAGCCACACAAAGCAGTGCGCGCTCCATTCGTCGGCGACGTTGGCAGCGGGGCGACGATGGAGTTTGCCACGCTGTGGATAACCTACCTCATCTTATACAGCCACCTGGTACGAACGTAGGCACCAGGTCCTTTTCTCGCACGATGGATGACCACTTTATCCAGGTCCCGATCTCGTTGTACTCGACACTGGAACTGGTCAAGTGGCTCCAAACCAAGCAAATCGAACGAGACAGGTCCTTGCGCTGTCCAACGACAGTGCGCCCTGCCAGCGCAATGACCTCCGACCTCAACGAACACCTTGGCCTAGTCAACTTTATCTTCGCCGACAAAACAGGCACCCTCACCGCCAACGAGATGGTGCTACGAAAGACGAGTATCGCCGGGATGATTGTGGACCATGTTCGTCACCGATACAATTCCTTTCCGCTCATGAATCGTACGTTTTCTCGTAGAGCGCACCGTCGCCCCACCTTCCCAACACTGCCGCGAGTCGGGCCTTTGTGCGATGCGTCCTGCTGTGCCACTCGGCGACGCACCAGGGCGAGCAACTCGACGCCTCATGTCCGGACGAAATGGCAATGCTGGTCGGGTTCGCTCGATTGAACTGCAGGTTTCGCCGGCGCCTTCCCCACAGCAACGTCGTCGACATTTTCATCTTTGGCGACGTCGAAACGTACTCTGTTCTGGCCACGATTCCATTCGACAGTGTCCGCCGTTGTATGTCGGTCTTGGTCCAGCGTGATGGCGAAGGTACACCATGTGCCACGCAAACTCTGACATGATCGATACCATCGCGACGCGCGTAGATGCTGCAATTGTATTTTTCAAAGGAGCGGACAGTGCGCTGATGCCGTTGGCACCACCAGACGACACGACAAAGGCCATTGCGCACAACGTGCACGAGTTTGCAAGCTCCGGACTTCGCACCCTCGTATTTGCGTCCCGAACAGTGGACGGCATGGATGTGGCTTCACTCACGGACGCCGCCAAGCGAAGAGCATCGGGCGATTGCCCCGACAGCGGCAAGGACGTGCTGGTACGTGGGCTCGATGGGGGCACTCCGATTTCAATCCTTGGAGCGACGGGGGTCGAAGATCGGCTGCAAATCGGCGTCGCCGACTGCCTGTCCATGTTGTTTCGAGCTGGGATGCGTATTTGGATGGTCACGGGGGACAAGGATGAAACTGCGGTGGCTGTGGGGCACTCCTGTGGCCTCCTGACCACCCATTCCAACCCACGTCCTGACGAAACTCCCAACGGACCTCTGCAGCAACAGCACGTGCTGTCCGTGGATGGAACCACGGCCGACGAATGCCTCGACCAGATCACGCAACATCGTCGGGCGCTAAAAAAGCAAGGGTTGTGGAATCCTGCGACGGTGATCCCGACCATCGCTATCGTGCTGAATGGGTTTGCGTTGGAGGCGATCTTGTCCGCTCCGAACGAGATTCCGACGGGCCATCTCATGGACTTGATTGTCCAAGCTAGGTCTGTGATAGCGTGTCGACTGTCTCCGGTGCAAAAAGCATCGTTGGTCGAGCTGGTCAAGCTTCACCATCCTCGCAACGTGACGTTGGCCATCGGGGACGGCGGGAACGATGTGCCAATGATTCACACTGCGCACATCGGCGTCGGGCTGTACGGGAATGCTGGCTTGCTCGCTGCGCGCGCGTCCGATGTCGCGATTGCGCGCTTTCAGCTTTTGTTACGATTGCTGCTCCTGCACGGTCGGTGGAACCACCGCCGCATCATGCACGTCGTCCTCTTCACGCTGTACAAGGGCATCGCCCTCACCACGACGCTCGGGCTCTTTTCGTTCTTCACGGGGTTTTCCGGCCAGTCCCTGTTCGATTCATACTTGATCGTCGGGTGGACCGTTGTGTACACGCTTGCCCCTGTCCTTGTTGTTGGCGTGGTGGACCAAGATATCACGGCGCCGACGATCCTGGCCTATCCTGCCATCTACCAAGAGATGGAGCCCATCAATGCGCGCAAAGTGTTGCTCTGGGTCGCGTCGGCCGCGCTGCATTCGTCCATTATCTTGTACACCGTGGCGAAATCAATTCGGTCGAGTGCACTGGAGGCAGGAGGGGTCGTTTACGTCGGCACGGTCGTCTTCGCCGCCCACCTCTTGGCCGCCACGGTCAAGGCTGCCATGACCATGCATCGATGGCATCGTTGGCAGCCGGTTCACGTTGCGTCGTTGATGCTGGGCCCTGTATTGTTTGTGCTTTTTGTGGCGATCTTCTCGCATCGGTATGGCCCATGGCCTGGCTTGCATGTGGCGCGAGACATAGCTGGTGTCGGCGAGGTCATGGTTTCCGACGCGCCGACGCTCTTTCTCGTCGTTTTCGTCGTCGTCCCCGCAAGTGTGCTCCCGGATGTCGCGTTCTTTGGCTTCCAACGTTTGTACTTTTACTCGAACCGCCATGTTCTCCAAGAAATCGATAGCTGCTTGGGCAGCACGAGGCCCCGTCGATCAGGGACGAAAACGCAAGCCGTGGCTCCATGCCCCGACACTCCCGCGCCCATAGTTCTCGCCCCCGACACCCCCGCGACAGAGTCCACCAGCCCGAATTGGCCAGCATCTCCCTTCCCTCCACCCGAGGAAGCTCCAATGACGTCGCAACCCGTCGTCGCACCCCCTTCCGAATGCGCGATTCTCATTGCCCTGCTGCAACGTTTGCACGCCACCCATCGAGCCGACCCCGAAGACAACGTCCTTGCCGCCACCGACACCAAGATGCACCCGACGAAAATGGAATTCGTCGGCAAGCAACGAGTGGCTCTCGAACGTGAGTTTGACGCAAGCGCTGTCCACCACGAACTCCGTCGCGTTCGCGTGTACGTGTACGTGGCAGCGTGCCTGATGCTGGTCAGTTTGCTGGTCGAATACTTTGTCACATCAGTTGCAGCCCACCCCGACACTCAGCAGCTGCCGCTTGGTCGAGTCGATGCACCAGCCCACGTGGCGAGTGTTCGACAGGCAGTGGCACCCACCCAAGGACGATTCATGACGCCATTCTTGGTATCGCGGCTTACCATCGTGGTGTTGGCGCTGGCCTACGCCCAGGCGACACGCACGTCCATGTTTGCCAAGCACTATCACGTGGCCATTCTCGTGCCGATGGCCGTCACGGGCGTCGTCATCTCGGCCACGATAACAGTGACGGGGTATGTATCGGCCGTGTTGTTTCCTATTGTGGTGCTGACCATGCTGCACGTGCGCTTCACGGCGGCGTTGATCGTCGTGCTGGTCAACTTTGCGATCTACCTCGTCCTCCAAGTGTTCGGCGACGACTCGGTACTATCGGCCACCGAACTCGGCGCGTTCACGTGCTACATCGCGCTGGTCGTGGGGCTGGCGGCACACGGGTGCTGGCGCATGCAATACGCGATGCGCGTCGACTTTTTGCAACACCGGGCGCTCGCGATGGAAGAGTTTCGCGCGGTGCACATCCTGCGCAACATGTTTCCGCCCCACGTGATGGCAAAGCTCAAGGCCGGCGATGCCATCATCTCCGAGGAAGAGCCAGACGTGACGGTGCTCTTTTGCGACATCGTCGACCTCCACGCGTTCATGCGTGATCATGCTCCCGCCGAAGTCGTGGCGCTGCTGGACCACATTTACTCGCTCTTTGACGAGGTTGCCTTCCACGACGAGGAGTCATTCTCATCGGTCGTCCTGTAGATGTGCGTGCGGTTCGGAGTGCAAAAGATGGAGACGGTCGGAAAAACGTACATGGCGTGCGCAGGGATGCAGTCCGGGGGAGTCGGCGGCCAAATGGCGGCGCTTCGTGCCGCCAGTCTAGCACAAGAAATGATCCGCCTCATGGCAACATGTCGGACACCCCGCGGAACAACCATCCCGCTTCGCATTGGGCTCAACAGCGGACGCGTGCTCAGTGGGCTCGTCGGGCGAAAGAAGCAGCAATTTTCCCTCTTTGGTGACACGGTCAACACAGCGTCGCGCATGCAGAGCACAGGAGTCGTCGGTGCTGTCCAAGTGTCGGAAGCCACGCACCACCACCTCAAAGCGTCGTTCTCGTTTGAATCGAGACAAGTTGAAGTCAAAGGAAAGGGGTCGATGACGACGTATTTATTGGGGGCGCCCATGTCGGACATCTTGCGAGAGCTGGTCCGGCCGCGACGAGACCAGCCACCGCCGTCGAATGGGACAGGAACCGATCGCCACGATGTTGCGATGAAGGCCAATGTCCACTGGCTGTGGCTGCATTTTGTCCAGGACGGCATGGAAGCAGCTTACATCAAATCCACGGCAGTCGCCCGGGACACGGCTGCAACGTACACGACGTACGCGCTTGGGCTATACATGGGGTTTGCCCTTGTCCGGGACATCGTGCTCGGTTTCAACGACGCTCGAATCTCCACGGCCATTCTTGCCTTTGGCATTTTGTCGCGAGCGGCCATGGTGGTGTTCACGGCCGGGATGTTTTGGTGGCGGCCAGCGAGTGTGCTAGCTCGTCCCTGCGTCGTGGCCTCTGCTGCGATGGTGACTATGGCCGTTTACCATATCTTGGCCGTCCAGACCTGCGGCGTCGACAAGCAGGGCGACATGCTCGCCCTCGACATTGCCCTGGTCATGTTTGCCGTGTCGAACAGCGGGGCGGTCGTGCATCGCACGGCGATCTGGTACAATCTGGCGATGTGGATCGTCAGCGTCCTTGTGTTTGTGCTGTCGTACCGTTGCGACAATTCGTCCGAGTCCATGCATCCGATCATCCTGACCTCGTGCACCGCGATTGCCAACGTGACGATCTCGAGGCGCATCGAGTTTTTCAACCGTCGCGTGCTGTGGCTGCAACGTCGAACGCAGCTCGAGACGAAAAAGGCCGATGAGCTGCTGTACCAGCGGTTGCCCGAAGCTGTCGTCCACCGCATGAAGCGCGGCGAAGTAGTGTGCGACGAGCACTTGATGGTGAGAGCGCACCATGGGTAGGCAGGCGCCGATTGCAGTTGTAGGTCGGCATCTTGTACTCGGACATCAAGGGGTACACGTCGATTGCGTCCAAGGCCAACACGGAGCAAGTGATTCACATGCTCGACGCGATCTTCGCCGCGTTCGACGCACTCACGGAAAAACACAACGTTTTCAAGCTGCAAACCATCGGCGACGCGTACGTGGTCGTTTCGGGCCTGCCCTACGTCGATGCGACCGTCCCCGTCGTCGAAGCCGGCAAAGACGGGATTCCCAAGCTCCTGCGCCAGGACACCAACCCGGACGCCGCGATTCAGGAAATCGAGCAGCTCGATCAAGCGCGGAAGCGAACGACAAAGACGCCGTGCGTCCGCGTGGATCAACACCTCCAAAATCTCGTGCACCTCGCCCTTGACATGATCCATCAAGTGTCCAAAGTGCGACTCTGTGTGTTGGCCGTGTGGCAAGTTGACCGTGACCTGCACCTAGGTGCACGACCCCAACACAAACGAACCGCTGCAAATGCGCATTGGCATCCACTTGGGCAGCATCTACGGCGGCGTCATCGGGAACACGACGCTGCGGTACGACATGTGGGGTCCGGATGCGCTCACGGCCAACGAAGTTGAAAGCAACGGCGTACCGGGGAAGGTGGTCGTGACGGCCGCCGTGAAGGCGGAACTCGACGAACTTGGGATACAATGCCATTACCACTGTGACATCAAGCCCAACATCCAAACCTACGTCGTGCAGCTCGAGCCCGGCCAAGACTTGGCGCGGAGCGACAGCCCGCGTCGCGCGACGTCGGCGGTCGGGAGCGGCGGCAATTCCCCCGCCAAGCTGCGCAAGTCGTACTGATTCATGTCGCTAATCTTCGTCAGACCAATCGGACGGTTCCGACATCCCGAGTGAATCGGACCGGCCGCGGTTGGTGACCACGTCGAGGCCGCGCATGCGCTAAGAGCATCACAACCACACCGGAGGTTAGCAGCAACCCATCAACATGACATCCATCGAGTCGTCCTGAACGTCTCGGTGAGTAGTTCACCTGTTCAAAACCTTGGGCCACCTAATGCCACACATCATCATCTCGCCGGGGTAGCGTAGTCAAGTACCGGGTCAGAGGATGCTGCTGGAGGGGAAGGAGCTGTCGTTTTCGGCGAGTCGGTCGTCGGTGCCTTTTGTTTGTTTTTCAAATTCTTGATCTGCGTCAACACATCGTTCTACCACATGTACATTGTCGGCACGTGTCCACGTGGCAACGCAAGAGGCAAGCACCTCGTCGCCATAGTTGGACGCCGCTCCATCGGACCCGTCGTTGCTCCCGTCGTCAGATATGTCCACCGTGGGCAGCGCCTTGTTGTCACCTGGGTAGTCTGCCAGAGGCGGTGGCGGGGGTTGAAAGCTGCGCGGCGTGTCTGGCGGAGGCGCGACGTCCACCGCCTTGAGGACAACGACGGGTTTTACAAACTGTTTTCGATCCCGGTCCTGTTCCATTCGATCTTGCTTGCCACTCAGGGCATTTTGGCGACGACGCATGCGCTCGGCGATTTCATCTGCAAGCGTCAACGGAGGCTTCTCCTCCTACGCACGGACGCCCGACGTCGATAAACCAGCACGTCGAAGTCGCTGTACCTCATGCACTGCTGCCTTTTTCACGTCTCGTCCATCGGCAACCTAATCGCCATGCATGACGAGACAGATTACCTCGCATGACGGTCGATGGATTCGTGACCCCACCTTGCGTAATTTGCTCATCCCAGCATTTCGAATCGCGTCCAACAAACTGGCACGGGGGTTGGCTGGCTCAGGCGGCGGCGGCGGACCATCGACCGGATCGCCGCCGGCCGGTGCGGGAGGGGGTGGGGGGGGAGGCTGGTTTGGATCGGCCATCGGCGGTGGGGGCGGCGGAGGTAGAGGTCGTCCTGCATCTACAATGAAGTGATGCACTAGTTCCATGAGATGAGTCGTGTTCGAACGTACCATCGAGGGTTGGCGGCGGCGGCGGTGGTGGCGGGACCATGCCGTCGAAGGACGGCGGAGGTGGTGGCGGCGGGGGCGGCGCGACATCAGTTGGACCCAACACGATGCCCCCCGTGTGGGGCTGCAATGCCGTCGGGCCAGCGGCAAACTCGGCGATTTGCGGAAGGTCCGGCAGTCCCGAGTCTTGAAACATCGACGGCGCAATCGACGTCGTTCCCTGGTTTTCATACTTGTACTCGACCGCGACACCCTTGAGCCCTGGCAAAACGTCGGGGAATTGGCCCTTGTCGTACATGACAAATGACGGTTTGAACAGGCCCTTGTCGATCGTGCCATCGAAGCCGTCCCCGCCGTTCATGACGGAATCGGGCGCCGCCGCAAGCACTTTCTTTTTCTCCTCTTCTTCCGCCACTTCCACGCCAAGCAAGTTGTCCCACGACGTGTACTAGAATGGCATCAAACATGAGCTGTACATGACGCGAACCTGTTGGTATGGATTTTCGCCAGAATTGAAGAGCAGCACGCTTCCAATGGATGGCACGTTGTCTGGCAGTGGCCCCAGGCCCTCCTAACCGACGCCAGAACGATGGGAAGTTGAGTCGCTGCCACTCTGTTGGGTGTACTGGTTCTTCCTGTACCTTGGCCATGTTTATTTCTGCGCGGCACGTCTCGACAGCAGGGTTGACGCGTTCGAAGAGGTCGAGGACTTCGGCCATGAGCTGAGCTCGCTGGCCAGGCGTCGGCGCTTCTGCTGGCAGGAAATGGACGGCCGAGTCGGACACCGCGAGCGGCGGATTCTCTTCGTACGGTTTATCACAGTAGAGACTTTTCATTGCTGGTAAGACTACCATCATTGACAATCCCGACGGTGTTAAAGTCGAGCCCTGAAATAAGCGACATGGTACCTTGAGGAGCGGGATACTTGGCAGTGGAAAACACAGTGGTGGGCCTATTCGAGATGCCGCGCTCTATACGAATGGGGAGTGTATGAGACCACCGAACACACGAATTCGATCGTACCGATGATGGCAGTGACCTTGTTTTGGCAGTCGGCGATCCTCTACAGGTAAGTCCAGCCTCAGCGATCAGACGCTACTCCTCACAATACCTTGTCGATAGCCTCGACACGATCTTTTTCCGCTTGGACCTGGAAGATGCACGAAAAACGCGTACGTGAAGTGCCCTTGCCACGGGCGTTCACTGTACCTTGTTGCCAATGCGCGAAAACACATCCGTGACGACCGAATCCAAATGGATCAACTGGCGGATGACATCCTTGACCACAAATGGCTTCTTCAAGTCTTCGAAGACTCGCTCCACGCAGTACACCTGCGATGTCTGCATGAGCAACCTTGGACTTGGCGACGGATGATCTTCCTCCGGATTGTAAGTAAGACTTGCTCGGCATTATCCTCTGTATTTCAACTGGATCATGATTGAATTAATTTTAACCAATTAGATGTTGTTATTATTGGTAAATGAATGAAGTTGATAAATAA
>NW_008580146.1:2161007-2163889 GCF_000520115.1 Aphanomyces invadans
GCCATTGTTGAGGTCAATGAGCAATCGCTCGACCGAGTGACCTGAGCTGATGCGAAGAGCATCAAGTTCATCCATCTATGACTCTTGAGGTACAATACCTGTATGTCTCTAGCAGTTCTGAATTGCTGCTTGCGCAACCAGATCCCTGGCCTCCTACGACAATAAAGAATTCGAAACAACCTTACGCTAAATAAACTTTTGCAAGTAATTTGTTTTGACCAGGGAGCAAATATTGAGGGAGACCTGCACTTCAGATTGTATCTCAAAGTTTGCTCGTATGAACTGTGGCTTCAGCGTAAAGGAGACGATTGAAGAGTCGTTTCGCGGTACATCTACGTACGAGGCGTGCCAAAGGAACGTACCAGAAACAATTTCAGTCCTTTCTAGAACACAAAGGAGGCATTGCACCTGAGCTAGCTGGTACAGATGACTGGACTGATTTCTTCACCACTTTTTCACAAGCGGAAAGAAGGCCCGCAATGATCGACCCCGCCAAATCGGCCCTGGTAGCGTTTATCAATCAAAAACGCGTGACCCCAACCCGGCCCAAGACGCGAATGCCAGCCGATAAACCATCGGCCTGCAGAAGTTCAACACGAAGAACAATATCGAAGAGAAAAGGAAATTCAAGTCTAACGGTGCACGAGCTGTCAACCTTGATGAATGGGCTCTCTGGCTCGCATCCCGTTGTTGGATTACCTGTTCGCCTTTTGCTTACTATTGGATTTCTTGGCTACTTTCACATCAGCAATGTGTTGATTCTTCTATACAACGACGTCCAACTTGCATCCGATAGCAATGGAAGGTACTTGTCCATGCAGCTATGATGCAATAAGAAGGCAAAAGCGGTAGAAGACTGTCAAATGTGCCACCTTCTCGAAGAGCCGTTGTTTCCATGCTTGTGGGTGTGCACCTTTCATGACAGATGTCTGTCCACAGTGAGTGCCACTGGAGCGAACCTTTAGCAGTGACTATCTTCCCGAACATCATCTTTCAACAGGGTGGTATACTACGTGTGGATTGTGGATTGGCAACGCCCCCTCGACCAAACGACACTACGGAAAGTGCTGACTGAGGTCGTGGAATTAACATTCAACTTTCCTATCGCGATGTCCATGCAGTTTGCGCCGTGGTGGCGCGTTCTACCGAGTTTTCGAGTCAACCGAATGCCGATTCAACTTTCGGGAATTGATAGCATGATGTCGTCGGTCCGACACGACGACATGCTGCGAGTAGTTGGTGACGCAAAGTCTCAGCAATGAAATCGACCTTAGAAACTTAGTTCGTACCGAGAGTTTGCTTCAGCATCTGCCGTGGCAAGGCAACGACATGGCCGGTCGAGGGAAATTGCCCTTCTCAGTCGCACGGTCGCCTTGAGTCTGAACTAGAACTGAATTGCAAACGCTAATAGAAATTGAAACAGAGAAAGTGTATGTTCTATACCGAAGGCTACGAAGCAGTTGTTATTGTACGCGTTCATTGCACAGCAGACGATTTGCACCGCTCGTTGGGAGTTGGATGCTTTGCGTTAGTGATTTGAGACTGATTCTGCTGCAGGACTTGTTTGTACGTTGGAAGACTTCAACTGCGATATGATTCAATTGAATCGAAAGGAGGACTCAAAGCGGTTCACCTTGTCGTTGGCGTTCAAAAGGGATCAAACGTATGAGCAGTTTGAAGCTGCATACTCTGGGTTCGCGGCTCCGTGCATTGATTTGCTGAAGGAAGTTCGTCGTAGAAAATATCTAGAAAAATTGTATTCCATTTTTGTGTGTCGTGCTCATACGGAGAAAGTATTCATTACACTTCAGCAAAGAACTTTTCAATTTGCTATGCAGAGGTAGTAAAGAAGCGGGAAGCCAAGTGGGCCTAAGTCCATTCGCTGAACACTTGGCTATGTTGGTGGTGATGGATTGGATGCGGATGGAGTGTGTGGTTGATGACGAGGTTGCGAATAAAGCAGCGGAACTTGGAGAACAGGATCGCCAAGGTGGAGGCGATGTCTTCCATCCATTTCTTTGAAGGTGCACATGTCTTCCATGGTATAGCTGAAGGGTAGGTCCAGGATATCGCATGCCTTCGTCAGGGCTTGGACGAGGCAAGTTTTCTCGGGTTGGGCTCCGATCATCAGCCATGTGGGGTCGTTGCGGCGCCATTTCAAGATGTCGACAGCGCCTGTGCCTTTGTGTTCCGCTGCTGGGAGCGCAATGCAACAAACCAAGGGGGCTTTGGCAGCATCCAAGAAGGAGCATTCGAGGGAGCCTTCGAACACCCATTCCGTGTCGACGAACTTTTTGGAGGGATGAAGCCATTTGACTAAGTACCAAATTTCATCGGCTTGGTCAGGGTTGGCTTGCTTGCCGAGAAATCCATCGCTTCGATGTCAACATCGATCGTCGTGGTACGCGAGCGGTCAGTGTCGGAGGAAGGTGTTGGGCGGGACTTGGTGGCCGTCCGGGGACGCTGTTTGCAGGGGGGAGGGGGGAGTAGAACGGGGGGCCGGGGGCAAAAAATTGGGTGGGTTGATGGGTGCAGCGCGTAGCAGTGTTGTTGGTCACCTCAACGACCTCGGGCTCCAATTCGGAAGCTGTGGCCGATGTATCGGAGTCTGGGTTGGACTGCGAGAGTGTGGCCGAGTTGTCGTCTAGACCGGATCCAGGAGCATCCAATGGCGCAGTAGCCGGTGGTGAGGCGGGGGTACAGTACCCTCAATTTTTCATACCACTCTGGTCGGGGATAACTGTCAACGAAAACGTCTCATTGGCGGGATTTTTGTAGAAATACGAATTAAGTCAATCTAATTTGCTCTTTGGAAAGTACACGGGAGGAGCTTTGATTGGGTACCTTTTCGGCTGAAAAATTCGTTGTGGTCGATGAGATAG
>NW_008580146.1:2163989-2165022 GCF_000520115.1 Aphanomyces invadans
GCTCTTTGGAAAGTACACGGGAGGAGCTTTGATTGGGTACCTTTTCGGCTGAAAAATTCGTTGTGGTCGATGAGATAGAGAGAGCCAAAGTTGAATGGCATTGACGGATAACCTGTTTTTTCTACGCCACGAGCTCGGTTTCAGTTTCACGCATCGCAACATGGGCTCTCTTGTCCGCAATACCATCCCTTTTGCTCCTGTTGTCTCCGTGGCGCAACCACTCAACAGTGCCGGTACTGGGAGGTGCCGGAACCTGTCAAACGAGGAGCGTCGCCGGGTGTACCATGAGCTCCTATCGACGTCAAAGGATGGCGAGCTTCCTATTGGTGCATTTAACAACGTTGCTCAGCTCATTGGATGCCACTCTCGCACTGTCCGACGTATCTGGGCTCAAGCGCAACGTTCAATCCTAGCTGGCGATATCGCGGCGAATGTCGATTCAACACGAAAGGGTAAAATTCTCTATAATTCAATATTTCCATTATGTATACAAATTTATGATGTTATTATTTCTGACAGTATACTATTCTTAGGGAATTGTGGATCGAAACGAAAGCATTCAAATGAAGAAATCGAGGAGGCCATAAGGCGCGTCCCGCAATTTAAGCAGCAGACTTTGAGATCCTTGGCGGCAGCGACCAACATTCCAAAGACAGCAATTCTCGATCACATCAAGGAAAATGGACGCCTTAAAGCAAGGTCCAACTACATCAAGCCAATGCTGACGGAGAAGAACAAGGAAGACCGCATGAAGTTTGCACTGAGCTTTCTCTCGCCTTGGTCACAAGGAAACCATGTCTTCAAAAACATGTACGATTTCGTTCATGTCGATGAAAAATGGTTCTTTATGACCAAGGTGAAGAGAAAGTTCTATGTGTATGAAGACGAAGAAATGGCACTGCGGTTAGCGAAGCACAAGAATCACATCACGGAGGTTATGTTCCTTGCGGCTGTTGCAAGACCTCGCTACGATTACAAGTCAAGGCGTTATTTCGACTTAAGTCAATCTAATTTGCTCTTTGGAAAGTACACG
>NW_008580146.1:2168554-2172081 GCF_000520115.1 Aphanomyces invadans
TGTAGTGGTGTCATAGCAGTAGTTTCACAAGAAGGGCTGTCGTCCATTTCATTTGCACTTCATCGCAATGGCTACCAATGCACAGACTTGCATGGAGTTCGTGAAGATGGCGCGTCCTCGTGCGCTCATACTGTACGGGAGGAGCGTTTGGTCATTTTGCGCTTACTTGCATTCTACAAGAGCCAGGGCGAGTCTAACTGCTCCAAGCGAGTGTCCGAAGCACTCGGACGCAACATTGCTGTCGTTCGTGGTGTTTGGAACGATCATATGGTGGCAATTGATGCTTTAGATTCCGACGAGGAATCATCAGCTCGATCCTGCAGTGATAACGAAGAGGAAGTGACAGTGAGCTTTGATGTGTCCTCTTTGATATCAAACCTTCGAACACTTAATGACTTTATGAAGATAAATTCTCAAAGTTATGTTACACTTGCTATTTGTATATTTCTCTAATTCGATAATGATTTGGCGAAGTCATTCGATGCTGTCGGGAACTGTCAGTTGTGTCCTTGAGCAGGGCGGCTCCATGGATGTAGTTGTTGTCCCGGAACATGGTGATGTCAGTCACCGATCCTGGTTCGCGTGCTTTTTTGTCCACCAGCAGATCTTCAGGTGAGACCGATGCCTTAAGTCCATAAAGTTTGTGCTTACTTCTAAATTAGTGAGTAGAAACGCCAGGCTGGCCGATTCGTGGGCTGGAACTTCACGTCTGTGGCGTACTTTGCATATGGGTGTTTCGGATAAGGCAGGCCTTGCTGTGCAGCTGAATCATAGTGAGCATGGGCACAATGCGCTCATAAACGACTGGTTGGACTGTATCGATGGTCAGCATGACCATCTTCAGGAACGTCGGTGCTGTCATGCCGAAGTCTCAGGTAGTGCATAAGGATGACCAAAGGAATAGAGAAGGCATCCTTTGTGGTTATCGTTGACTTGCGTCCTTGCCCGAAGTTCCACCAGGATGATAGAGAAGACTTGATGACAGACCAAATGGTTACAAATTCATTTGGGCTGAAGTTCATCAGCACTCGAAATACTTGTGACCTGCTCTCCTCGATGATTTTGTCCATGATTGGGTGAGGGTATTTGGTAACATCATCAGCTTCGGAAGCTCCTGGACCGAACTCAGTAAGACTCTCCTCAAGGAACTTAAGGAAGAGTCGGTTGGAAGTTCTTATTGTGTCACAATTTTGGATGGGAACATCAAATGTGCTTGGATGGCAAAGATGCTTTTATCCATCTATATCGATTACATAGCAGGATACAACGGCATGAAAAGGCAAATTCTCTACAAGAGATTGGAGAACCGACATGAGGTTGAAATGTGATTGGCTAAAAATGGTTGAGGACTAACATCATACCACGGTTGAATTGGCTTGATAACACTGCACATCAATTTCGCGGTTTTGAAAGATTATACTCAACTTTTCAATTTGGCAATATGAGCAGGAAAAAACGAACAGTTGCAGTGGATTATTGAAGGCGGTGACCAAGCAAACGATTTTAAAACAAACAAGCTTTTCTTGAGGTGTTTCGCACATGATTTTCACCTAAGCGCATGCATGTAGCAGCTGAGCCTCTAGATGAACTTTGTCCACGAATGTAAAGGGTTCGACCTTACTAATATTTGCAGGCGAATAAGGTTAAGATGTAATCTGTTCCGTTCCCCACCGTGCGAACGACAGAATCCCTTGTTCTCTTTACCCTTGGGGCGCGATTCCGTACTTGGTACTGTACCTTGAGTGGGCCGATTAACATCTTCGGGTTTTCGCATTCAAGTTATTGCAAAAGCGAACCCCTTATATTCCTAGGATTCTCATCCATCGTGATCCCTGGTGTTGCTCCATTGCTCAACCACGTATCCGTTAAACTCCCGACGCTCGTGTAGAAACAACGAGGTGCTGCGCTTCCTTCAACCGAGGATCACAGGACGACGAAAAACGTGACACGGATGAGTCCTATCAATCAGAGAATTGTCAGTCGGAAAAGTCCATTTTTCGACTATCTGAACAGTATTTGCCTTGTGCTTGTACACCAATTCCAAGTTTAAATTGATTTTTTAGTAGATCAAACCGTAATATCGTTAGATCAAGCTTAAGACAACATAATTTACTACTGGGATTATAGATTGTTAATGTGATATGAAAATATTATATCAATTTTGCAAGTCGTGAACTGTTTTGCCGACTATGAAGAGTGGATTGGAAATGCTTCGAAGTTCGTTGAAGTCATTACTATGACAGATGGGAAGATGAATACAGTATCATCTTCCCAGCAGACTCGGAGTACTCGGGTTGTCAGGTTTATGAGTTTTGCACTCGAAATCGTAACATGCATGCTAAGATAAAGAAGCTCATGGCTCAAAACATTCAACAAGGCGCGGCTCGGTACACCGGCAAGCGAGCGTTAAGGTATTCCCAGTTTGAGCAGCTCTACTCCAAGAGACTTGGCGAATCCGATGGTTGCTTATCGCATTGTTTGTCATGTTGACTTGAAATTTGATATGCCGCTCGAAATCAGAGACGGTCACGTAAATAGAATTTGTTCGTTTCTATGGCATATAAAGTGTACCGAAAAATGAAGCAAAACCATGCCTCCATTGAACCGATTCCGCGGATTGCCCTAGACGGGGTAAAATCCCTATTGAACGAATCAGGGGCGGCTGCAGGAGATACTACCTGTCATGTTCTGGAAATTGCGATCGTGAACGCGATGGCCCAGCTACAGCAACCACAATGTCCATCGACGCACCGTTCCTACGTGTCAGCCCCAACGATTAATCCGCCTTGGAGTGCGTTGCATTCGTGGGGATCCAAGATGCATTTACTGCCCGCGTCGTTTGGATTTCCCAGTGTGGACGTCTCGACTGCATGAAAATTGTGGTGGCTCGGCAATCCTGCCCTCCAAAGTATTCCCTATCGCCAAATCCACCATTGTGGTTTATCTTGCAAATTAGAAAAGCGGAATTTTACATAATGGCGTTATTTGATGGAAAAAATCAAAAGCTTTATCGAGGCGAACCGGCATATGAAAACCTTACGACCAACCCAACCCCGAAGAAGTGGCACAGTAGTTTGCCGTAGGGAGCTCTGTTATCGAACAAATCTGCGATAGCTTAAGTCACGAAGTTGTTTCGCGAAAGAGACGAAAGAGAGCAATCCTGCTCCTTCATAAAGCGTAGACGCCGTGTTACGCATAGATGCAAAGGGTATATACACAATCTTTGGTTTGTGCGTGTTTGGATTGATACTATGATACACGCGTGAGCCTTCTTACACTCTCGACATGCCTTCACCGGCGTTCGGATCGCGGAGTTTTTGGGCGGTAGGTGTCTAGGGCGAAGTCTATTGGCGCACTAGTTTCTCAATCGCTGCCGAGGTGGATCGTGTCGTTTTGTTGACGGCGGTAGCTCCAACGGAACACGTGGAGTGTGTGGCCTTGAGCTGCCTCCATGTCGGCGCCTGAAGTCGTTTTGATGGATGTACTAATATTGTGCTCAGGGGTTTCATCCAATGAAAACACTCCTG
>NW_008580146.1:2178303-2178904 GCF_000520115.1 Aphanomyces invadans
ACAAAGTAGCAGGCGTCTCCATCTCCACGCTTTCAGGCTACAGGTCTGCACTGAGAGACTACTACAACAAGTGCAACATTGCACCACCTCCCGAGCTTACTAACGATGCCACAATTATCTTTCAAAGCAAACACTACGTGTTGTATCGAATGTTTCACGTTGGTAATAGGAATACGCCGTCTTTGTGCAACAGAGACCCAAGCTGGCGCCATTAAGCTGCAACCAAGCAGCCCCTCCGTCATCACCACTATTTGGAGCTATCCATAGCAAGCATGCTATTATCGGACGCGGGCTTTACCCACTTGTTCCTTATATTGTCCTGGAATTTGATGTGCCGTTCAAGTTCAACCGCGTCTGTTCGCATTGCCCACTTTACGGACGAAGGAGACGCTCTGGGTGTCACATTTTTCAAGTCCAAGACAGACCTAGGTGGGACAAAACGCCGGGACCCAAAGCAATTGTACGCCAATCCGATGCAACCAGTCGTGCTGCATTCTGGCTCTGGTCATGTTCCTGGCTTGCAACTCCGAACACGACTCCGGGAAACTCTTTCCTGGACCCTCCCAGCGTGACCGGTTCGGGCGGCGCTTGTCTGATCTTG
>NW_008580146.1:2190849-2193970 GCF_000520115.1 Aphanomyces invadans
CAATGCAACCAACAGGCATCCCACCTCACGTCGCCCTCCATGTGCAGCTCGACAGAAACATGGAAGCCATTCGCGCGCTCCCGCAAGAGGTCAGCGAGGGCATCGAGAAGCTGCTTGAGGACAAGGGTGTAACCGCTGGCAATATCACGCAGTCTTTGTTCGAGGAACTACTGAAGAAGGCTGTCAATGATGTCGTAATGACAACACAGACTCACAGCCAAGCAACGACCCCTGTCGAGTCCAATGCACTGCCTGTGCACCCTGTCCACTTCTGGCGTGGCCGGTGGCACCTGCTCCCTGAAGACTTTGAGTTACCATCTGTTGGTGTCGCGACAGGCTGGCACCTTTGGTGGTGTGGCTCACAAGGGAGCGGCATTCCGGCTCTTCTCAAGGTACATCCTCGAGACTTGACGAGAAAGCAGGCAAAGATCCTCTGTGAATGGGCTGTCGGTGAGCTGCAGAGTTGCCACTGAGCTGCGACTGTAAGCGACATTCAACGCCCCTGCACAACGCCGTCAATCATTGCTGCGTTCAGCGGCATCATGGAACACTTGCCGCTTGTTTGGGGTCAGACCCAACTGGGACGACAGCGCCGCTTGAGTCAGATGAAAATGGTGACGTTTGCGCGTCTAGCACGAAAGCGTCAACGTGAGACATAGTCTATATGATGTGTTACCTTCATCAGTGTTGCATTGAATGAGAGACCCTTTGCTGAAATACAGTGTCCTCTTTGAAGGGGAAGACATGATATGCTTCCAAGGTGCCGTTCCGCGAAAGTAGACACATACGGGGACAGCTGGACTTCAGTGGGTCTCATGTCTCTTAAACGTCGACAACCCGTGCCCCGCCTAGGTCCAATTGCCATACTTAGCGACGCAGTCTCAGAGGAGAGACGTCAGCCTAGGCAATTGGAGGCTAAAAGCACCCGCCATGTCCCTAAGCATCCACTGCCTTGGAACCCAGACTCTTTTTGGCACCTCGGTAAATTGAATAATCAGCCAACATGGCACATGTCCAAATTGATGTCTCCCAGAAATTTGTATAAAGTGATGGAGGTATAATTCCACATTCCAGAAGCATTTTAGCCAATCAATGAAAAGTAGGACGGGGTGTCCGACTTTATTCCATCACAACACAGTGAACACGCAGCCACGAAGTTGTAAGATTTTATACCCGTGTCTTTTTGAATTCTGCCAAAATTGTTGTCCTGACACCGCTTAAACGTCAGGTGGAAATATTACGTACTCTGGTCCGTAATGTTTGTCACATTGACTTTTCGATTGGCGGGATTTTTCTCATTTTGGTTGTATTTTCGATCAGATTGGTGCAATCGAAAGCGCAAGAAAAGCACTTTTATTGGCTGTTTTCAGAACAAACTAATTCGTTACTTCCCAAGATACCACCAAAGTGGCGGGAACCAAAGCAGCTCAACATTTTGATCTGTCACTCATTCATTTCCGAATTTCCACTCACTTAAGACGCACACGACACGCATCCCACGAGCCCTCTACACACTACCACACCGCCAGCGTTGCCATAAGCCCATTACCTGACGGCGTCAGACGCACAAAAGCCACACGGCCGACCAGAGGCGCGGAGCCTATGAGAGCCTCTTAGAACTCTCTGTCGGCGGCAAGCTTCCGTGTGGGGCTTTCAAAGCTTAGTCCCAGCTGTATGACTTCCACTGGCGTATCATAGCTCGCCTGTGGAAGCAAGGACGCAGCTCCTTGGCCGACGGACGCGCTATCGCCGCGATCGGGTGAAAAATCAGTGGTAAAACCTTTATAAATATATATTATGTCGTTTTGCACAATATATTGAGGGTATTATATTAAAGAGGTAAACTTGATTAGGCAATTCTGGACGTAAAGTCGTCCGCACCAGCGACGAAATTGAAGCCGCCGGCCAAGCAGTGCTCCAGCATGAGCGACAGACAATGCGCTCGTTGGCGAGGCACTGCAACATACCCAAGGCAAGTATCATTCGTCACATGAAGGCGGTTGCGAGGCTCAAGGCGCGGTCACGTTACGTGAAGCTGTACCTCACTGAGGCCAATGTCCAAGCAAGGCTCAAGTACGCCATGTCGCACCTTGAGCCGTCGTCAAGTGGGAACCACTTCTTCAACGACATGCACAACTATGTGCAAATTGATGAGTAGTGGTTCTACTTGACAAAGGTCAAGAAGCGTTTCTACGTGTACGATGACGATGAAATGGCGCTGCATTCTGTCAAGTCCAAGTTGTTCATTACGTACGTTACGTTCCTTGCTGCTGTTGCCGCCCGCGGTACGACTACTCCAAGTGCCAAATGTTTGACGGCAAGATCAGCGTGTGGCCCTTCGTGGTGGTGTCGCCAGCAGCCCGAACAAGCAAGAACCGGCCCAAGGGCACCATGCTCACGGCCCCCATTGCCGTGAATGGCGACGTCTACTTCGAAACAGTGCTCAAGAAAGTCGGTCCTGCTATTCAAGAGAAGATGCCGTTAGGTACTACGAGGCAAGGGGTGTTCGTGCAACAAGACAATGCCAGCCCCCACCGAACAGTCACAACATCGGCGCTGGAAGCTCGAGGCATCGCAGGCATCTAGATTGCAAATCAACCACCAAATTGTCCAGACTTCAACGTGTTAGATTTAGAATTTCTTAAACTCGATTCGAAGTCTACAGCATCAATAGTCTACTCGTTCGATGGAGGAGCTAATTGGTGCTGTAGAAAGCGCGTTTGATGAGTGAGTTGCCTGTTGGTACGCTTTCTCATACTTCAGAAAGATTTTGAAAAGTGTATTGAGGTACACGGGCGCAATGACTACAAGCTTCCACATGTGAAGAAAGATTCTATCATACTACTCCGGTCCAAAAAAGGTGTCACATCCGTATTCACTTGATTAAACTATGCTACTGCAAATACGGATCTCTTGATTAAAGTATGCAACCCTAAGAACACATTTTGCCATCAGAAAATATTTTGATATTTTAAACATTGGCTGCAGCGACTTGATTTGAGAATTCATCAGGGCCTCCATGTGAGCTTCCTCGCCAAGGCGGAAATCCAAATGAGATAACGCGCTCTCATAGCTTGAGGGGTCACACTCGACATTATACAATTCAAAATTTGCAATAGTA
>NW_008580146.1:2196251-2211541 GCF_000520115.1 Aphanomyces invadans
ACGACTTGACGTAGCTTGAGTGGGCCCTGAGCCTTGAAACTTCCTTGATGTGGTTGAGGATGGTAGTCTTGGGGATTTGGCATGCATGGGCAAGTGAGCGCAAGGTCTGGCGGCGGTCGTGTGGAACTTGGCGGATTGCCGCTTCAATTTCTTCCGCGGTACGTTTTCGTTTTCGTCCTGAGTTCCCTAATATGAGTTCACTTGCTAAACATAATAGTTTTGATGATAATATATTGGTTTTGGGAGGTTTACCACGGAACTTTGACGCGACATCGACGACGAGGCACCCTTGACGGATCGACGAGCGACTACGGCTCCACAGTCGCAACATCGTCCGCCAATGACAGCCAAACATGTCTGCTGTCTTCTTGAGGGATCCACGAGGTAGGTCCCCTTCGTGGGACACCTCCAGAAGCAGCACGACGTACGTCAAGTAGAAGGTGCTTTCAGACGATCGTGGTCGCGGACTCGGCGGAAAGCACTGTATTTGCATCCCCAGTCCACACACAGTTCATATCCGGTGTAGGGCAATGTATTCACACTTGCCAGCGCACGCAAAATTGCAAAATGTACCCTGGGCGGGTTGTTTGGTTCTCAAACGACATCACCAACGGGCTTTGGTGGTCGACATCTCCCCCAAAAATGTGTCGTTTTACACGCGAAAACTACCCAATTAAAGGAGAGATCTTGCGCTTTCTAATGCACCAATCAGAATTCAAAAAGAGTCCAATTCAGAAAAATGCCGCCAATGAGAATGTGACAAATTTTTGGACCGGAGTAGTAAAGAACTTGTCTTTGTTTAATGTTGAATGTGAGCTTTCCAGCATTGAAGAGGCATTGTTTCGAATGGAATGCCGCCTTGGCGACGAGTCTCACTTGGACGCTATGGTCAATTGCCCTGGTGAAGTAATTTAATTCGTTCAATAAAAACACATTAAATTCACCTCGTCCAAAATGCGTTGTTGGAGACACATACAAAACCCAATACACTTCGATCCGAGCATGTATAATGAAACAAAGTGAAAAACAATGGCACAATCGTAATGGACCAGAGTAGTACTTCAGTACTACTAATATTTACGACCATTTTCTGGCCAAAAGGATGTCTTGGAGTGCTTTTTATAGTGCAATTATCCGTACAAATTTTGTATTTGTCTGGATAATTTCGACGTTCTACTTATTTGGATAGAACCGAGTATAACTCAGTCCCAGACTGTACCGTACGTAGTAAGTCCAACTCGCAAAAAGTCAAGACGTTTAACAATAAAACGTTGAATCTTTAGGGAGGCCGATTTGACGTGTTTGGATGATTTGCAACACGGCAAGGATGGTTTGGTCTTGAGCCAAACTCGTGGAGTTTCCACAAATGTTTCGTCAGAGGGAAACATGTGTAGTAAGCAATGTAGTCCTTCTCCTTGTACTTTTCCCCTGCAGCAAAAACTGCAGGCACCTATTACTTTAAAAGCTGGAGGGTCAGTCCCACATTGCAAATCTTCTTCGCTCGGGGTATGCAGCTTACAGTAAACACTACCGTATTCGACCTCGAATGCTGAAGGAGAACGTGACACCTGTTCGCAAAAGTACTCTGACTTCGTTGAGGCACTTTCTGGCGCGTGTTTGTTCATCTAGCATTTTTAATCCCTGGAGAAGAGCGGAATGTAATTTTATTCCGACGTCGAGGAAGGGCCGTATCCGGATCCCCAGAATATGTCTCACCAATTCTCACCGTCATGTTCTCGTGCGACTCGTGGAACTGAGACAATTTGATAGAACCAACCATCAGTGGTGTCAAAAGCGTCGAGTTTGCCGAGAAGGCTGGTGGCCATGTCATCCTATCATCCAAACTCGGGAGGGTCAGGTGGCACAGGTGATGTGGTTTCTTTGTAGGAAATGTACACAAACCAGTCATATTGTTGTCATGTATATTTTTATTATGTCGTCACTCATCAAGTCATGGAATAAAATTAGCCCACAGTGGCTGAAGCCGTCGAGGTCTTAAATAAAAATAAGAGAATAGAATAAAATACCGTTTCCTATCAAGTCTCACAGGTTCGTTTCGGCTGGATTTCGAGTTGGGAATTGTATAGAACGTTCCCGTTTGATGTGAACTCCAGCCCGTCCCAAAGAACCTTCGAAATTTGATACCACTCGGGCAAGTACTGCACACCAACGCACTGGGGCTCATCTCGAGCCACCGCCGCGCTTCGCATCGCCGCCTCCAACATCTGGACGGTCTCTCTCTGGAAGAGCACAGGGGCGACTTACTGCAGGTAGCACATCGGCAGCATCACTTTGGATATCAGTGCATGAAAATGGAAGACGGGGACAAGGCAGTGGAACAGTCGCCGCGAGGAATCTACATACGAGTACGGTTGGGTGTCGCCCTTTTTCCTGCGGCCTCGCTCCAGGATGCGTCGTGTACGTATGTGTGCTCACGTCGATATGTGTGTAGTTTGACAAGCGTCTCGGTACGGGGGCGTACAAAACCGTGTACAAGGCGTACGATGTCGACCAAGGCATCGACGTAGCATGGAACGCAATCGACATCGGTGCGCTTCCTCACGGCGAGAAAGCGCGGATTATCCAGGAAGTCGAACTGCTCAAGAAGCTTGAACACAAGAACATCATCAACTTTTATGGGTCGTGGTTTGCGAAGGAGAAGAACCAAGTCGTGTTCATCACGGAGATTATGACTGCGGGGTCGCTCAAGTCGTACATCAAGCGAGTGCACTTTGTGAAGTGGAAGATCATCAAGCGGTGGTGCCTGCAGATCTTAGAAGGATTGCACTACTTACACAGCCAGAATCCGCCAGTGATCCACCGGGATTTGAAGTGCGACAACATTTTCATCAACGGCAACACGGGTGACTTGCGCATCGGGGATCTCGGCTTGTCAACCCAAATGGCGGTCGAGAAGCCGCGCGCACAGAGTGTTCTAGGGACGCCCGAGTTTATGGCACCGGAACTGTACGACGAAAACTACGACGAGAAGGTGGATATTTACGCGTTCGGGATGTGCGTCTTGGAGATGGTCACTAAGGAAGTGCCGTACTCCGAGTGCCAGAACCCTGCTCAGATTTACAAAAAAGTCATGGCGGTAAGGCAGGCCTCGTGCACGCAGCGCGGTCTCATCGAAGCAATATTTCGGTAGGGCATCCGACCGCAAGGACTATCACGGATTAAAAGCCAAGCAGCCAGAGAGTTTATCGAACTGTGTCTGTCGCGCGGTGATGGCCAGGTCGACGTCACCGCCAAGTACCTCATGGGCCACTCGTTCCTCCAACCGTCCGCCGACGACGACCAAATGGTCGAATGTACGTGCCCCACGACTGACACCTACGATCGTTGCATGATATTGATCGATTGTGCCCTTGTAGGCGTGGAATTGCCGGCTCCCATCCCACCGATGTCACCTCCTCACAAATCGTTGAATGGGTTCGACCAGGATGCATTGAATACAGCCATGGCGGCAGCTCGCCTGGAAAAACGGCGGTATTCGTCCCCACCGGACCCACAACACCTTCACCAAAATGGAGGTAGTGGACCCCAGCGAATACCGGTGGAAGTGACTGCGGCGCCGGCGACTCTGCCGGAGGCGAACGACGGGTCGAGATCCAATTCACTGATATTCACGAATCGACCGACGACGGATGCGCCACTGTCGGCAGGGGTGATTGCCGCCAACGACAAAGCTGCAGATGCGATCTTGGCTTCGATGCGGGACACGGAAATCAACCACGATTCGCGGAAAGCCGTTATGGACGGCCGGAACAATAAACTGTCCGACGACAAGAAGTTCAACTTGCAGCAGCCACCAACCATCGTTGGCAAGGCACCGCTTCCTCCTCCGTTGTCGGACAATTCCGGCCTTCCCCGGCGTAAAGGTAGTTTGTCCGATGGGTCGGCCCTTCCTCCTGCGCCCACGTCGTCCCCATTGCCCCCGATGGTACCGACAATATCAAAAAAGTCGTCCATTGGCGACAACGCGCCCGTGCGTGGGGTCAGCGCAGGGGCAGGGCTACTGCAGCATCAGCAGCCCATCTATCAAGCACAGACACAGCCACAGCCAGTAGCCGGTGCCCAACCGGCACGCAAGGTGGGCCGACGGCACGAAATCCGTGCGACCAAAGATCCCTCTGCTCCCCACAGCATTCTCCTCAGCATGCGTCTCACTTTGAATGGTACGTCGACATGGCTGTGAGTGGACGCTGATTGTGTGAATTGCCGGATTCGTAGGCAAGTCAAAGGAAATCAAGTTTCCGTTCAACGTGTTCACTGACTCGCCGCATGAAATCGCGTGTGAACTGGCCGAAGACGTTGGGATTATGGAGCCTGATGTTGGCGACATTGCCGACTCGATTGGGTACTTGGCAATTGAAGGGAAACTCGCGAATTTGCCCGAAGTTGACGTGGACGTGTGGGAAGAAGCCCCCGAGCCGCATTCGTTTTCGTCCAAGCCGTTGCCGCACGTGTTCAAGATGAACCTCGTGCCGTACGCGACTGCGCCATTGGAGCTTGACTTCAATGACGATCTGAACGCATCGATGCTATCGACGGCGTCGTCGTCTTCATCGCGGGATTTGTACCACTTGGGACTGGACGACAACACGTTGTCCTCGGGGCCAAACTCGCTCTCAAAGCAGTCGTCATTGCAAGATGACATGGGCGAGTGGAACACAACGACGGGCCAACCGAACAGCAGCGGAAGCAGCAGTGGCAGTGGTGGCGCGGGGCTTGTGGCGCTTCCGCAGTTGTCGCCTCCCCTGACACGGGACAGTAGCGGAAGCTTCCATGCCATTGGGGCGACTGGCCATATCATTGACCAAACGCTTCAGGACGAAGAATGGCAGCATGCGAAAGAAATGGAGAAGCATGACCAAGAAATGGAAAAGTACCTCAAGAAGATCGAAGAACTCAAACTGAAGCGAGAGCTTCAGCTTAACAAGATGCAGCAACTCCACAACGGTACGCGGCTGGCTGGTGTTTATCAGCGTGCTGATGTTGTCGATTTTGTAGACGGCGATCTGAGTGAACAGCAGGCACCACAGTCGGCACCCCCTGCGGCAGCAGCGATGTCGGACCTTCCGTCATCCCAACCGGGGTTGGCTGCGTCCTCGTCGTGGATGTCCACACCAGCGGCGACTCCAGACACAATGAGGAAACCCATGCCCGTCCATCCGTCGGTGCCTCCTGTGGTCGGCATCACGAGGCCCATCCAGCCGTAACTTTGCTACCCGTGAGTAAGCCTTGATTATCAAAATATAAAGCGAATTCGCCACCGAAATCTCTGTTGTCGTTGACTCTGAAAGCAATTGTACACAAACCCAATGCAAAACGCGAGATGTCCTTTAGGACTCAATCTCCTACCGCTATCCTCGTTGCATCGGTAATCCATCTTGCTCGTTACCAGTTTTGTCGTGGGGGTTGGCCTGTCGGTGGGCGTTGCTGCTGCTGTTGCTGCTGCATCGGATTCATGCCTTGCCACTGGAGGTTGTTGAACCCGTTGGCGTTTTGTTGCATCGGCGGCGGGCGTCCCATCTGGCCCATCCCGCTCGGATTCATTTGATTCATCATAGGCGGACGGCCGAGGTTGAAGCCCTGCTGTGGTTGGGGAGGACCGCCCATGCTGAACTGACCACCATGCAAGTTGTTGAATTGATTCATACTCCCGGAGGGCGGTGGGTTCATGGGTGATGGCGCCCCACCCATTGCTCCTCGTGGCGTCGGTGGCTTGATCGTTGGGTTCGCGCCTGCGAACACATCGAAAGCGTCTCCTGGCTTCTGCATTCAAAAGCAAGGATGAGGTTAGCGCTGGCGAGAGTTGCAACCGCACGGACCTGTTGTGATTGCGCGGAAGGCGACGGGTTGGCGATAGCAGGACCGCGCGGGGACTGGCTCGTGATAGGAGTGGACATCTAAACAAGTGGACGAATGGGTTACGTGCAAGGAGCTTGAAACAGGAGGAGTCGTGGACACACACCAGTCCCACGAGGTCGTCGTTGAACACCTTGGGCGCAGTGTCAACTGCTTTTGCTGCGATAGCACGACATATTAGTACCATCAGTGGATTGCAAGACGACGCTTGGATGGACATACGCGTGGATACATTCGTTTGAATGAGATCAGGGACAGCAGAAGGGTCGGTTTGGACACAAGGTGGAGATGACGCAGCCGACTTGCTCGATGCAGACGACGTGCTTGTGTGTTGCGCGGGTACTTCGACGTCCGAGATACGTGAAATCTTGCTGATGATGAGACCATTGAAATCAGGTACCGGGTCGTCGTCGTTGACATCCAACCACACTAATCGAGGATGATCTCCAAGGACGATGAACTACTCGTGCCACGACAAGTACGAACCATACGTGCCCTCGAATGCTTGCTTAAAGCGAAAGTGAAACTTGCCTGGGATGGGAAATTCCTGCACGCACAGACGGGGCCGTCAACATCGACACCAATTTGTCATGCACGTCCTTGCGAACGACTCGTTATCTCGTCGTACCTTCTTGATGTGGGCAAGCTTTAGGTTGCTTTTGTGTTGTGATGGGATGGGGAACACGTTGAGGTGGTCTGGCGTGTCGCCGTCGTCCGGAATGAAGTAGTTGATCATGCCCTCCATCTTGGCACTCTGAGGTCGATTGAACGGATCTTTTCACCGCCACCTCACTTCTCGATGGATTTAGGCAAATTCGCGAAAATTTCATCGGAATTTTCGCAAAAATATGAAAACACCGCCCAGTAGTACAGTGTACTCCGGAGTAGTTTACTTCCCCTACACTAAACAAATGTAGTTCAATTCTAACAAGATGACCATTTGCGTAGTATTATTAAGTCCTATTGTAGCTAATGTGCAATAAACGAAACACGTTAGCGTAATGCCTTTCTACCATTGGCTAAAATGCGAGGAGAACCCTTTCTTTCAACCCCCGACAGACAACTTGGACTTGGTTTTGACATGGCAGCTCGCCGCCCTGCCGCAGGCACGGCCACAGGGTCCGAAGTCGACTTGACGCTGACGCCATTCTGCACAGATGATGGTTCAGGTCACTGGATCTTAAATGACGAGATCTCTCAGTTGTTCATGAACGAAGGACAGATTCATCGTAAAGTCTCCCTGGTCGTCGTTTTCGAATTGCCTGGAGCTGGCGTCGCCCTTCCGTCCGTCACCAAGAAAGGACTCTTCATCGTGAAGAATCCTATCAAAGTGGACGATGATGGCGACCTGACGTATCTCCTCGTCCTTCGCCATGTGGACTTGACTGTGACCCCGCAATGGGGTACTCTCGCGCTCCTGCTGGCGTCGCATGCCATAATTGTGCGCGAAGGCCACGTCCATTCTGAAGGGTTTCGCAACCTCAATTTCGTAACCAAGCTCATGGACGTATCCATGGTATCGGGTGATGCATCATCTATCGTCTCCGAGTCGGCCGAGCTCAATGCCCAACTCCTGAAGCGCCACATGCCGAAACTCACGTATGTCGTGGTGGACGTCGACAAGAAAGATTGCGGTGGCAACGCGTTCCCTGCTTACTTTGAAAAGATGTTGGCGACGCATCCCCAGAACGATTTTGCCACGACAAGTGTGTTGGCCAACTTTTTCACGACGCGCGACTGCATCGGCATCAAGTCGACCATGTTCAAGGTCCCGAATGCACCGTACACAGCAGCCAAGGTTGTTGGCGCCGCGACCGACGGCCACGCCTTCTATAAACCGTTCTTTGGCCGGTACTTGTGCTGCGGCATCCTCGTCCACTTGTTGCATGCGGTCGTGCCGCCGTTGTCGACGAACGCGTGGGCGGCGCTGCCGTTTCGAGACCTGCTCACTGATGTGTCCATCGCGTACTGGCATGAACTGACCGACAGCGCCATTGGGACGTATGCAGATTGGATGCATGTCAAAGTCATGCCGTATGAACCAGTCAAGGTGGACAGTGCGATGGTCGTCGACTTGACTGAAATTAAGATGGGCATCAAGCAAAACGAAGAAGACTTCCACGTGATCGATCACGGCCAGGGGGACCACTCGGTGTTTGACGAGTACGGCAATTTAAAGAAGACCAAGGTCGCCAAGGACACGTCATCGTCGACGCTCGACGTCGGCATCCTGCATTTTCTCAAGCAAAAACGCGGCGGACTGCAGCGCCAAGCATCCATTGCGGTCGTCCGGGGACCGGCACAAGACTCGGAGGATAGCCAGCTTGACGTATACTTTGAGAAGATGCGCTTGTACGAAGTCCCGGTCAAGTACATTCAGAACCAACAGCGGGAAAAGATGCCCCTCGACAGCCGGACGCTGGAGGCCAAGCACGCCGAGTGTGTCGCGCTCGCAACGACCGCGCTCTTCCCGTTTATGGCATTGTCTTCCCACGATGACTTGATCTTCACGGGGGAACATTCCCTCGACGATGCCGTCCAACACGTCCACGTAACGCTCGCCCGCTTGTACCACGAATTCCAAACGGCAAACGCTGCGGCCTCGGCTGCCTTTTGCTCGAAACTCGTGCGGTACCTGCACGGTGTGATCGTTGAAAAGACCCACTTGGACGACTCGTCAACATCTTCCGTATCGCAGTCCAAGCTCATGCTGTTTTTGATCGCGTATCGAGCCAATGTGGAGGCTCTTGTGTCGCAGTACAACTTTTTGGCCAAAGGCCCGGCGGCGCAGGCGGTGCTTACGGGATTCCTGCAAGCCGTCGTACCAGCGCACATTCAAAAAGCCGTCGTGGCAGCCCACCGAACGTTCGAGACGCAACAAATGAAGCTCCAGGACACGATTGCACATGGCAAGCAAACGCTCGTGGCGCTCAACCAGAGTCTGGCTGAATCCAACGGCATCCGCATGGATTGCATGCGCCGCGAAATCGATGGACAGCGGCTTGTGGACGAGCGAAAGGCTGAACAAGCACGGATGGTGGAGAGCTCGATCGCGGAAGCCGAGGCACAGATCGCGCGAGCGCTGCGGGAAAAGGACGCTTTGTTTGCCAAGACTGTTGAAACGACACAGGCGACGGTGGCGACCGTCGAAATCATTGCGAAGAAGCCGAAAGAGTTCTCTGGGTACTTGTTTCGTCAGGAAGGGAGTGGCTTCCTCGGGAAAAAGTGGAAGCAGTCGTTTTTTGTGTTGAAAGATGGGCGTTTCCTGTGCTTCAAGGCCAAGTCGTATTACGAAGAAAATCGCGAAAGCATGGAGCCACCGCTCAACGTGTCCGGGTACACCGTGCTCGAGTCCCGCAGCCACGGTAACGAGTTCAAACTGGCGCCGCCTACGGCTGGCCGCACGTACTGCTTTCGGGCGCCGTCCGACGACGACAAGGAACTGTGGGTACAAAAGTTCAACGAAGCGAGTAATTTTTAATGTATGCTGTCGACAAGTTTTGTCGGGAACGTATGTGGGGCGGTGGCATGACATGAAGTCACTTCGTGTTTGAAAGATACAGGGGCCGGTGCATCCGTGCTGAAATCGTTCCTTGGCCACAAGGGCCCGACGAAGGCTGAGGGGAACGCACCCCCCAGCTCGTGTGCCTCATGCTTGAGGCTTCAGGGCATCGTAGCCGATGCTCTTGTGGTCCTTCATGGAGGTAGGGACGGTAGCATTCCAAAACAACCTGCACCATGCCGCGATGCCTTCATGGCAAATGTCTGCGACACTGTACACGTGCACAAGCATGCTATCGGTGCACATGGCGAACGTCGTAGGTGCCAAACACGGTAGACAAGTTAGTCCAAATCGTCATTCATGTTGAGACCGAGCGACGTCGGAACCCGCATGGATGGCAGTCTTGCGCTAATCGTCCCAGTCGCTGGTCTCTGTTGGATGAAACTCCATCTACCTCAAGGCACGATGAAGGACAGCTTTGTCGTGGACGATAGTTAAACGAACCTGTTTGTCGTAAACGTAGCCAGGATCGCCAGGTTTGAGCACGTTCGAGAGGAAGACAGAGTCCATTTTCTCTTTGACAAGTTGCAGCTGAGCATCCGACACGTTGTTGTAGTCGGCCGCCGGGAGTGACGCAAGTGGTTTGACTTTCTGAAAAAGCTTTTGCACAAGGCGTGTGAGCTGGGCGGTCGACACGTCGTCGACGTACGCTGCGTGGTCCAACTGCACTGCTCGTACAATTCCCGCCACGTCCTACGACAGCGTCAACATTGCAAAGATGGATAGGGGGTGTTGCTCACTGACGCTATGATTGGAGAGGTACTTGTCCATGGCGATCTCATGTAGATACAACTTGCCGCCGCACTTGAACTCCACGGACACCAGCGGCGGCTTGTACCGAATGCCCATGCGCTGCGGTTCCATCTCGTATGTGATCTTAGGTGAAGAATGTAGGTCGTTGGGAATGCGCCAATCCAATGCGGTCATTGTTTGGCGGCGGCGCTCAAGCGTCCACCACTCCATTCGACGATGTGGCGCGCCTTCCCTCGCCATGTAGTTATGCACAGCTTCCAGCGACCCAACGCAATAGTTCCCCCTACGAGTTTCCGTGTGGTACATGCCCGCTTCAGCACAGAGACCTCCAAAACGGTCAAGAAATCCAAAGTGCCTCAGCGGTCGGACCCGCACCTCCGTGTACGCCTCGTGCCCATGTTTGACGATAACTACGGTTTGAGCGTGTTGCATGCAAGATTGCCATCTCCACTGTTGACACTTAGGCTACCTTGTTATTGACGAAGCGAACCAGCACGTGCTGGCCGTGGACCCTGCGCAGCCCAGCGCAATCTTCCCAGTGCTCGACGAAGAGCTGGGCAAGCCAGGTCGAGAATTTGTTGGCATCCTCACGACCCATGGGCATGAGTACGTGACGTCGTGATGTGCATCCCCTTTGACGTGCCGAACTGCAGGGATCACACAGGTGGCAACGACGCGCTGGTCGACAAGTACCCCGACCTTCAAGTTGGTGGACCACACAACGAAGTCATTCCTCGATTGAACAAGCCACTCAAGGGTGGCGAGGAATTCAAGGTCGGTGCCATGACCGTCGAGGTGTTGGCCGTGCCGTGCCATACGAAAGGCCATTTGGCGTATTTGATATCTGGCGACCCGTCGACGCCCCCCCTGCTTTTTCCTGGGGACACGCTGTTTGTCGGTGGATGTGGTACGTAAAGAGCATCCTTCTCGACGCTGTCATTCGACCATGTGCGTTCGTCTCGGGCCTCGCGCAAGGCGGCCAAGTCGTCGCAGAAAACGCCATCGAGCATGCTACATTCCTGTGTATGGTGCGGTGTAGGGCGATTCTTCGAAGGCACAGCGGAAGATATGTACCATGCTCTGTACGAGGTCTTTCTTCGTCTGCCCAAGGAGACGAAAGTGTATTGCGGTCACGAGTAAGAAGCGTCGCCGCTTGGTACTCATTGACGTCGATCGGCGTGATCAGGTACACGCTGGCCAACTTGCGTTTCGCCCTGAGCGTCGACCCGACGAATGCAGCGGTGCGGGAAAAAATCAATTGGGCCAAGCTCCGCCGGTCCAAGAATTTACCAACGATTCCGTCGACATTGCGTGAGGAAATGTCGTACAACCCGTTCCTTCGCGTCCACGACGACGTGATCATCAACGCGGTCGGGGGCACAGACCCCATCGCGGTCCTGGCCAACCTCCGGCGCAAGAAAGACTGCTTCATCTAACGATGACAGTACTCTAATCCATGGCACCTTGACCTCGACGGCATGATTTCGTCGAGTTTCCAAACTTGAGCGACTGCTGCCTTGACAACTGTTACTCTGTACTCCAAGCGTGTGAGGCACACAATGCAATCGAAGTTTTGGCAATGCATTCGCGTGCGTTTTCGTCGGAGCTCTCCGTAGGACCTACGGAGTCGATTCGGCGTGCTGGTATATCGCTGACGGGGGTGGGGCTGACGATGTTGCAGTTGGAATGAGAACTAGAGATCAGGTTGAATCATCGACAGCGGCCGCCGCATCAGGTTGGACAAGATGGCGGCGCTGTTCACGATCGTGGCGGTTTGCAAGCCAGGATAGCCATGTCTTGTGCATGAAGGAAAAACACGCGACAAAGAGGATCTTCGAGTGCTGGGGGACGACCCAAAAGTTCACCACTTGAACAGGCGTCCAGAATAGCACCGACCCAAAGGACGCGGTGAACCACTCCCGACGCAGCTGAACCGTTGTTTCGGCGACGCTCTTGCCCTTGACACCGTTCGTGATGTAGTAGAATGCAGGAATAAGTGCCAGCGGCGTGTGGATGTAGCAGTCGACGAAGGTCTGAATCGCCACCGTGCGCGCTGTCGGCGTGGTGCCCATCACTTTGTCGAAGTGCAGGTACAAGCTCTTGCACGGTCCTCCATAGTACACTAGACCGAACGTTGCCTGGGCAGAGAACGATCACTAGGTGATATGGTTCGATGTGGTCGTACCAGGCCCGCAGTTCGGGACCAGTCGTACCCCGTGGACTCTTCTGGCGGCTGCAGAAAGATCTGACATGTAATGTCAGCTGAAGTTAAGACCGTTGTTGCCGTGACTCCTGCCACCAACCGAGGGTACTTGTTGCTCAGCGCCTTGTACCATGCTCGCATCTCTCAATGTGGAACGCGCCGCTTCGAAAGATCCACCATTCTTCGTTTGCACAAGTCGGACCGATTGCCAAAAAATACGTCGAATTTTACGAAAAATTACCCAAACTGCAGACATGTCAAACATGGGCAGGAACCGCACCAATCGAAGAAGCGCATGACGACGTCGTGACTCGACCGACACCAGCGACCGTCTCGAGATGCCGAGGCCGGAGGATGGCCGACAAGTGTGGTCACGCATCGTTATAGAATAGACACATGGTGTGCCCTTCATCTGTTGCATCCTTGTGGAAAACGTAGCACACCAAACTCCGTCTTGGCCTTCTCGTATCCAAGATGTCTGGTGTTGCTACCTGATATGTCCAGAGCGTCCTGCGGTGTGTGGCTCTGGTCAAAAGGCCGAAGGATGTCTTGGAGATATTCCGCTTGGAGAAGAAGGCAATCCTCTCTGAATAGGATAGATAACTTCGACATATACATGCTACTGAGCAACATACAATCTTTCGAGAAGGAAATTCCGTCGTCATTCAGCACGAGATACATCGCGCATCGCGGACGCGATCAGACTCCACGTTAGTTAGCTGACGCTACTGTCATGTTCAGGTCGTTGAGGGTCGATCGCTGGGCAAGTGTCGTCTGCATCTGAATGATCAACTTACGCGATCGCACGACGGATGTGAACTCGCAACGGAATATAATGAATACCAGCAATCAAATTAAGAACAAAGGCCTCAAAGGTGGGCAGGGATAATCTTGCCGAGGCAGTCGCCAAACCCAATGCGATACCCGTTGCCTTGAGCAAACCCACGGATATTAATTGTGTCACCGTCCTTGAGGAATTTTCGGGTTTCGCCGTTGGCGATTGGGATGTCCTTAGTGCCTTGCCAGCTCAGCTCAAGCATCGACCCAAAACTGTCTTCAGCCTTGCCAGAGATCGTGCCGCTGCCGAGCAAGTCACCAGGTTTCATGGAGCACCCCGTGATCGTGTGGTGCACCAACTGCTGTTTCATGTTCCAGTACATATATCGATAGTTGCTCTTGCTGATGACGGCGTAGTCGCCGTTTTCAGGCTTGAGGTCGACTTCCAACGCAATGTCGTACGTGCCCTTGGAGTAGTTGGCGTCCAACAAATACGGCAACGGTTCAGGGTCTTGCACGGGGCCAAAGCTTGGCTCAGTGCGGAAAGGTTCCAATGCGGCCAACGTGACCACCCATGGCGAGATTGTTGTGCCAAAGTTCTTGGCGCCAAAAGGACCCAACGGTACATATTCCCACTTTTGAATGTCACGCGCTATGAAACTCGTGAGCGATACAAGTCAACGCGGGCAAGCGCTGCGTGAGAAACTTACCACTCCAATCGTTCATCAAGACAACGCCGAAAATGTGCTTTTCTGCGTCGTTGATATCGATGGCATCGCCCAAGTTGTTGCCAGGACCAGTGAAAAACCCCTAGATTCCAACGATACAATCAATACATGAAAAACGCGCATTGCAAAGGGGAGCATGACGTACGATCTCTAACTCAATGTCCAACAAGCGGCAAGGACCGAACACAGACCCCTTGGACGGGTCCTTGTTGTCAGCTTGTAATTGACCACGAGGGCGGCGAATATCAGTGCCGCTCACAACGACGGTGGAGGCACGGCCGTGGTATCCCACAGGCAAATGCAACCTGAATGTGAATTAGCCAGATGACTTCAACGGAATGGTGTTCAGATATACCAGTTGGGTTGGAGCGCATTGTCCTTGCCGCGAAACATGATGCCGACGTTGGTGGCATGCTCACGCGACGAGTAGAAATCAGTGTAGTCACCGATATGGGCTGGCAAGTGCATGATCACGTCTGCTTGATTGACCAACGCACGGCTGCGGAGATCAGCGTTGTCACGCAAGGTGGGTTCGTCCACCGAAAGGAGACGCTTGATGGTAGCACGAGCAGCATCCCATGTGGTCTTGCCGGCAGCCATGAACGAGTTTAGCGTAGGTTCGGCGAAGAAAGACGCGTCGAAGTTGAAGTGGCCTTCGGCAGCAATCACGCTCAAGTCCAAGACGAGGTCACCAATGGCAACACCAACACGCTTGTGTTCGGGGTCTTCGCGGGTCGAAAAGATACCGTACGGCAAGTTTTGGATGGGAAAGTCGCTGTTGGGTGAAACATCCACGAACGACGCTTCCGTTTTGGCTTTCTTCGAAGGGGACGTGGACATGTTGGTTGCTACGAGAACGTACGAGTTTAGGATCACGCACACACAGGCAAGTCCGAGCAGGTACATCGCCATCCACTTCAGCAGCATGGAGCGGCGACGTCGCATCGGCCTCACCGAGTCGGATCTACCTGCGTCGACGTGTGCAAGTTGCAAAATGAGCAGTGATCCGTGGACCGGACGAGCTAAAACGTCTCTGATTGGTTGAAACAATCCATCAACAGTCCCTGGATTACCAATCGAAATAGTCTTTGTAAACCGTCAATTTAAGCCAGGATTATATTAATATTGAAGTTATATTTGATATTTTTATTCCCCATTGTTCTTGAATTTAGTTTGCTATTGCCACTATTGACATATGGTCCGTATTGCGAGGGAGTTAGTCTTTAGTACACCTCCGTTACTATTGGGGAGGTGACCGCCCCAGTCAAACTACCAACTATACTGGAAACAGCAAAATTCAAATAGTTGGGAGTAGCGCAACTTTTTGCCGGATAATACATAAGATCACGCAACTATTCATTGCGTGGTTGTTGCGCCAAACGAATCTATCCAA
>NW_008580146.1:2214666-2216362 GCF_000520115.1 Aphanomyces invadans
AATCCATCAACAGTCCCTGGATTACCAATCGAAATAGTCTTTGTAAACCGTCAATTTAAGCCAGGATTATATTAATATTGAAGTTGTATTTGATATTTCTATTCCCCATTGTTCTTGGATTTAGTTTGCTATTGCCACTATTGACATATGGTCCGTATTGCGAGGGAGTTAGTCCTTTGTACACCTCCGTTACTATTGTGGAGGTGACCGCCCCAGTCAAACTACCAAACATACTGGAAACAGCAAAATTCGAATATGCATACGCGCCACATTGAGATCGTCTTCGGTCATTGCTTCGACCACGTCGAGTAGATGCACCTAAGTAGGCTTTATCCTGTGTATTCCGTGAGAGAGGCTTGACGACATGCGCATGGGGCACAATGCGGAGGGGGGCACAGCTAGTAAACGTCGTGTTCCTTGCCACAGCGACCGCATGGACAGATGCCTCGTTCGTTCCTGCTATGCTACAGTCATCCATCGACTTTTGCACACCACTGAAACTTAATATCTTTCAAAACTCGATTTGGAAAACGTACTAACGTATGAAGGGTTTGGAGTTGGTTTTGAATTTGACCGTGTCCTTCATTTGAAAATCCAAATGGGCACACAGTGGAGGATGACAGTTCTGTGCCACACAGCTCTATATTCAGTTGAAATGCCTGGGCCGAGCAAGAGATTGACCTTGCACCAGAAGCAAGTGATCCGTGAATACTACAAGAAGATCACTCCAGCAAACATGTCCCTGTTGCGGCCCTGGGTTGTTGAACAGTTTGGCTTCGCACCTCACCGCACAACTCTTCTGCGCTTGGTGAAGGATACCAGACAATGAAACTTTATTGCCACGAAAACGGCGGAAACCCGACGCAATATCCTCCCACCACGATACCCCGAGCTTGAACAGCAACTATATATTTGGATTAAGCGCGCCAACGATCGACACTGCTGCCTAACCGGCAGCATCATCCTCCGCAAGGCCCAGCAACTTGCCGAAAACATGTCCCTTGATGTCTCCGTTGTCCTGACGAAGGGCTGGCTCTACCGATTTCAACAACGACGCGGCCTCCATATGGTTCGGCTCCACGGAGAAGCTGCATCTGTCGATCGTGAAGTTGTCGAGTTTGGCCGCGATCGACTGCGCGTTGATACGTCGTTGTACGAAAGATCCGACATCTACAACATGGATGAGACTGGCGTCTTCTACAACTTCCAACCAAACACCACGATATCGGATAAACTGCAAAATGGCATGAAGAAGGATAAGCGGCGAGTTACCGTGGTCGTGGCGACGAACGCGGACGGGAGTGATAAACGACCTTTGACGATCATCGGCAAGTCGGCGAGGCCGCGCGCGTTTGGCAACATTGACTTGACCGAAATGTCATTTCTCTACAGAAGCAACCGTAAGGCGTGGATGACGATTGCTCTGTTCGGCGACTGGATTCGTGACCTCAACGACGACATGAGCCACCGCAATAAGTCCATCTTGTTGCTACTCGACAACGCGTCATCACACAAGACGATCGATGTGGAACTTACCAACGTTCGCGTTCTTCTGCTTCCTCCGAACACTACCTCGGTCCTTCAGCCCCTTGACGCCGGCATTATCGCTGCGCTCAAGCGACACTATCAACGACGTCAGTTGGACTATGTCATCAGTCGGCTGGATTCCGAGTCCCCTCACCTGGCAGCGCTGTCG
>NW_008580146.1:2216462-2217850 GCF_000520115.1 Aphanomyces invadans
CGCTCGCTGGATGATTAAAAGGATTAGGACGATAGCAGTCTAACCCACAATGCACTTCGGAATTCACATCGGCTTCAACAGCCAAGTCGCTCGACCTCAGCACAAGTGCAACACTGGTCAAACACTGCACGGGGCATGGAAAGGAAAGAGTCGGAGTCCACGATGGCGTTACACGAATGCTTTCCGTCGCACACGGGCGAAATAGCCTTGCCGTTGATGTTCAAGACCGTCTCATGGAGCGTCCAATGCGTCGCACTTGTCAAGGGCAAACGGACCTCAACCAAACGATTCGATGGAATCACAGTCTCCTCGACGCCATTCAAATATGTGTTTGGAACATGGTGATTTTACGCCAGAGCTCAGCGTCATGCTAAACGAGTCCGAGTGGATCACGGGGAAGGTCACATTGCCGAGGTGAACTAGCGGAGGGATAGTGGGAAAAGGTAGGCCAAGGATGCCCTGACTACAGTCGGTGAGAATCTCGCACTTCCCGACGCTATAGTTCATTTTTGGGACTGCTAGCGACCCCTTTTGAAACGAGCCGCGATGGGAAGCCAGGCACACGCGACAACTTTCGTTTGTAGGAGAGTCGTCGTCGCAAGGTCCGAGAGGCAAACGACAATGCCGCATCGGTCGTAAATTCTCAACCGACCCACAAGTCAGCTGTCCCCGTGTCGACTTGCACGTGGAAAATTCGTCGTTGATGCGAATGGGAACAAGGATTGAGTTCCTAGCACGTTGGACAGAACAACCGTGTTGTCATGCATCGTCCATACAGGCGGAGGGGAGTAGACGTGCGCGGCATCATGGTCATTCCACCGTTCCCATGTACGCAGAAGACGTATATGGCACAAACACCAACACATTCCACACGATCATGACATGGCAGTGGACTTGTGGGCTCAAGATGACTTTCACGCGCAGTAATCATATCGTATTCCGTTTTCTCGTGTACTTATCGCTTTTTCAGATACGAAGAAATCCACAGGAAAATTGTCCGACAGCACGAACAGCCACCACGGCCAACACTACGGACAGCCACGATGGCCAACGACCACGGTCAACACCACGTACAACCACCACGGCCAACACCACGGACAACCACCACGGCCGACAGCACGAACAGCCACGCCGGAAAACAGCTCGGCCGCCAGTACGGACAACCACACACGCAGTAAGCTCACCACCACAACGGCACGCAGTTGATGCCCACCGCACAGGAATGTTGTGGTGAATTCTGTGATGGGATCGACTACGCAGTTGATGCCCACCGCACAGGAATGTTGTGGTGGATTCTGTGATGGGATCGACTACTCGCAAAAATTTGTACACATCGAATTTGACAGTATTGCGTGAAAGTTGCGCCAGGTGCCAACTATAGGTAAATA
>NW_008580146.1:2224864-2225515 GCF_000520115.1 Aphanomyces invadans
CAACAATTTGTCCGGCAACGCCGCGAAACCCGGACACGAACTGTAGTAAAAGATGTTCGTGGTTTGCTCTATGGTCGTGGGTTCATTGATTTTGATATGGAGTAAACGGCTGAGTACAGGGTTTGCTTGCGCTCTAACAGCGCTTATTGTCTCGAAATGGTTACCAACGTGGCAAGAAAAGTGGTGCTATTTGTTATAAATTGGCTCCCAAAGTTGCTTTTGCTCGCGACCAGTATGTTTCAAAAATGGTTGCCAAATTGTCGAGTGGAAGTCGTGGCAACTTTGTCTTTTTGGATGAAAGCTATATTCATCATCACTACAGTCGACACACTGATACCATCTACGATCCGAACGATGAACAAGATCTGCAAGTGAAAGCGAACAATAAAGGACGTCGCTATTGTTTCATTGCCGCGATTGTCGATTTGGGTGGTGTTGATACGCAATTGTTATGCTTGGACTTTTTTGGTGGTGGCAAGAAGAGTGGCAAACTGATACCAAATATTATCACGGGATGTACAACCACATCTACTTTGTTCAGTGGTTTGCTAACTTGTTGGCTGAGTTGGACCGTCATGGTGTCAAAAATGCAACAATTATTATGGACAACGCAAAATATCATAAGGGTTTACCAATTGGAACTCCGAAAGC
>NW_008580146.1:2238957-2240680 GCF_000520115.1 Aphanomyces invadans
GGGGGTAAGCGAAGCAAAAGCAAGAGATTGACAATTCACGACAAGAACTCGATTAGAGAGTTTTATACATGTATGGCTCATATGCCTATCAAGGCCACACAAGTCCAGCGCTGGGCGACTCAGCAATTTGGCCAATCCGTCCACGTCACGACCATTCGTCGCATCATGAAGGATGAGCGGTCCATCGAGTCCTACATCATAAATGAGGAGTCAGCGAAATGCCGGTTTAACTTTCAGCGACCAAAATACCCCGAACACCAAGAAGCCGCGTTGTTTCGGAGGCTGGCTTGACTAGCCGAGAAGTGGGGTTACTGTACCACTCTAACCGCAAGGCCTGGATGACCATGGCCTTGTTTTCAGAGTGGCTAAGTAACTTCAACTCACGGATGGCAAGTGAGGAAAGGTTTGTCCTCCTCATCCTAGGCAACGAATCATCTCACAACCCACTGGAGGACTTCCAAAACCAGAAGTCATCCGGAATTTTTAATCAAATTTCCGGCGCTTTTTTGCTTGGGCGATAAAAGCGCCTCAGCAAAAATGGGGTGGTGTTCAACTCAAATTTGACTTCAGTTTCTATAGTATACATATTCATCATTGTGAGCACTCGACGTCGACAACAATGAAGTGGTGGAGGCTCCTCCTCCTCCATGACTATGACTAGGATAGCGAACCGGAAGACTTGGACACTCTCCTGCTGTTACGATTACGTATGACGCTAAAGGAGCGCAACTACTTGACGTCACCAAGCCTGCAAGACACAACAAGCACACCATGGACAAGAATGTACGAAGCACGCAACCGGAGTTCGTTTATTGCCAGCGTCTCACTCGACCCGGACACGTTCGATGAGCTACTTGAACGATTCTCCAAACACTACAAGCTCGGTCACCTCAACGGTCGTGGTGGGAGACCCCCCAAGATTACACGTTTGCATGAAGCGTTATCAATTGTGCTCCATTTCTATTGCTCCCCATGTGAAAGCAAGACTTTGTGTGCGCTCTTCGGTATGCCACCAGCAACATTGGCACGGACATTAAATCGTGGTGAAAAGGCCTTGGCAGATGCGCTGAAGGACGTTCCTAACGCTTCAATTCGATTCCCATCAAAGCAATTGCAGCGCCGATGGGCACTGCTTGTGAATCATCGAGAGCCCTTTGTCCATGGTGTGTGTGGTTTTTTGGATGGGAAGAACTACTGAGTCAAATCCCCTACTGCTGAAGAGCTCCAGAATGCCTATTATAATGGTTGGTTACACAACACCTTTGTTACTGGGACGCTCCGTTTTGGCGTTGATGGAACTATTAGACAGATTTCGGAGCATGTTTCCTTGCCGTTGCCGCAAATTTTGCCTGTCAATATTGATATATTCTGCGGGAACTCTGACACTTCATGTGGCATGCCGTCAAATCAAGCAAATTGACGGCAAAACGATTGTACGGTTGTTCCGGATAGTGTTGCATCTGACAGCGAAGGACTGGCATGGACTCATGGACATCGTAGACGACGACTTGAGCGAACAAGGGCCAACTCAAGACGCCCCTGCCCCTGACATCCAGGAGAAGAAGTGGTGGACGGACGACGACGACACCATCCTGCTCACCCAAGTCAACAACGAACGACCGTTCATGCAAAGGAAGGACACGACCAAAGCGTGGGAGTCGATGGCGGCTACCCTGCGGTCGGTGGTTGGATTCTCCAGAACCACGCTGGATGGCAAAAAGGC
>NW_008580146.1:2240780-2241278 GCF_000520115.1 Aphanomyces invadans
GGCTCATATGCCTATCAAGGCCACACAAGTCCAGCGCTGGGCGACTCAGCAATTTGGCCAATCCGTCCACATCACGATCATTCGTCGAATCCTGAAGGATGAGCGGACCATCGAGTCCTACAACATAATTGAGGAGTCAGCGAAATGCCGGTTTAACTTTCAGCGACCAAAATACTCCGAACACCAAGAAGCCGCGTTGTTTCCGAGGCTTGACTAGCCGAGAATTGGGGTTACTGTACCACTCTAACCGCAAGGCCTGGTTGACCATGGCCTAGTTTTCAGAGTGGCTAAGGAACTTCAACTCACGGATGGCAAGTGAGGAAAGGTTTGTCCTCCTCATCCTAGGCAACGCATCATCTCACAACCCACTGGAGGACTTCCAAAACCGGCGCAAATCTTTTTGGACGCCAGAAGTCATCCGGAATTTTTAATCAAATCACCGACGCTTTTTTGCTTGGACGATAAAAGCGCCTCAGCAAAAAAGGGGTGGTGTTCGAC
>NW_008580146.1:2241378-2242292 GCF_000520115.1 Aphanomyces invadans
TGGTGCGTTGGTCACTTTGTCGTCTGGATAACATTGGTTTTATCCGGAGGTGGCAGATGAGGGAAGTACTTACGAAATCGGGTGGCCTGCTGACGGCACCGGACGTAGAACGTCCGGTGCCGTCGTCTTCCGGATATGATTCCCGTGCATTTGCATTCCATTCAAAAGTTGAGGTACGGGAAATTCACGGCGTCACATTCGAAATCTGTCTATTGTGTGGGGACGGCACAATTTTGTGGAAGCTGGAACGACGCCGACACAAGTTCAACTCTTCGTACCAAGCTCCTCGACCCAAATGTTACCCTGTCTGGCCATGGTGTTGTTTCAGACTCTGCATTCCCGGTGTCATGCGAATTATTTGGCAAAATTCGCACCCCATTGAAAGAAGGTGATTTGGAATGAGCGTCACCGGAATGTCGAGCAGGCCTGATGGCGATGAATGCAGCTTTGACTTCAGTTCGTCAAGCTGCAGAATGGGGAATGGGTGCCACAGAAAAGGTGTACCGACAACTTCTTTTGCCACTTCCATGCGACCCACACTTGCGAGGAATGCGTTTGCAAAACATTTTCATGCTGTACAATCTACGTGTTCGACATACAGGCATTTCACAAATTCGTTCAGTAATGACGTAGACAATACAGAACACATTCGTTGTTTATCTACTTATCAGCTAGCTTAGCCAACAATGTAAACATCAATTGGTCCATTTTGTCGCGTCTTTCTTGCATTGTCAACTGCTCCAAACGAAATGCATGATCCCGCTCTTCCATTCCTTCAAGGAGGTCAATTAGTGATGGGCCGTTCTCTTTTTCCTCTCGGCGTTTCTTTCTCTCTCTCTGGTTCTCCGCAATATCTTCAATCACATCGTCAATCTTCCGGCGTCGTTTAGCAGTATGACTCAAAGATGTCTCCG
>NW_008580146.1:2242392-2243289 GCF_000520115.1 Aphanomyces invadans
TTATAATGGTTGGTTACACAACACCTTTGTTACTGGGACGCTCCTTTTTGGCGTTGATGGAACTATTGTGTGGGGACGGCACAATTTTTGTGGAAGCTGGAACGACGCCGACACAAGTTCAACTCTTCGTACCAAGCTCCTCGACCCAAATGTTACTCTGTCTGGCCATGGTGTTGTTTCAGACTCTGCATTCCCGGTGTCAGGCGAATTATTTGGCAAAATTCGCACCCCATTGAAAGAAGGCGATTTGGAACGAGCGTCACCGGAATGTCGTGCAGGCCTGATGGCGATGAATGCAGCTTTGACTTCAGTTCGTCAAGCTGCAGAATGGGGAATGGGTGCCACAGAAAAGGTGTACCGACAACTTCTCTTGCCACTTCTATGCGACCCACACTTGCGAGGAATGCGTTTGCAAAACATTTTCATGCTGTACAATCTACGTGTTCAACGTACAGGCATTTCAAAAATTCGTTCAGTAATGACGTAGACAATACAGAACACATTCGTTGTTTTTCTACTTATCAGCTAGCTTAGCCAACAATGTCAACATCAATTGATCCATTTTGTCGCGTCTTTCTTGCATTCCCAACTGCTCCAAACGAAATACATGATCCCGCTCTTTCATTCCTTCAAGGAGGTCAATTAGTGATGGGCCGTTCTCTTTTTCCTCTCGGCGTTTCTTTCTTTCTCTCTGGTTCTCCGCAATATCTTCAATCACATCGTCAATCTTCCCGCGTCGTTTAGCAGTATGACTCAAAGATGTCTCCGAGTTGACACGTTTGCTGAGTTCAATTAGTTGGACAGGGGTGAGCCCCGAACGTTGAGTTGCAACGGGGTTGGACATGTCGTAAACAGAGTTTTGCATTGAGGCGTCACGTATATCGCCAACGTCGAAGT
>NW_008580146.1:2252165-2254601 GCF_000520115.1 Aphanomyces invadans
TTTGCATTGAGTCGTCACGTATATCGCCAACGTCGAAGTCCTCTCCAGCTTCGTCAACCTGCTCCACTTCGCCAACAGCAAAAGATTCGTCGATTTCAGATCCGAGATCGCATACACCCATGGCACTCTCAATTGCTTGCTGAATTCGTTTGGCCCGGAACACGCTTGTGGGGCACAAGGGATCTCCTGTCGGCTTGCGAATGCTGCGCAACGTTTTGTACTTCCGACGAATACTCTCAACATCACGCAGAACCCACCCTTCCGTCGTTGAGACAGCGTTGTTGTAAATGGCTTCTACTGTTTCCCATTGTTTTGGGCCGAAGGGGAGTTGAGATTCAACAACGTCGAGCATGAGTTGTACTTCCGGTTCAGTCTAGCCCTTTCCTCTCTTTCCAGCCGTTGTTTTTGCTCGTGTCTTCTTGCTTGATGGAGTCGGCATCTCTTGTGTTGGAGAAGTGACTGTCATTTCTAACTCTCCTGTTTATTGGCTCACAGCAACCAATCCAATTGATTCCCCCCACCGGTGGTCATCCTTTTTCAGTCGGTTTTGGAGACAACCATAAACTCAAATCGTCATTTTATTCATGCAATGACCCGCTGAAGTTTGTGCCACTCGTGTACCAAATTGCATTTGCTCCGGTTTTGGAAGTCCTCCACTGGACGTCAACCATACCAACGTCCGTCTCTTGATGCTTCCACCGAACACGACTGCGGTCTTGCAGCCGATGGACGCCGGCATTATTGCATCGTTCAAGCGCCACTACAAACGACATCAATTGGATCATGTCATTGAAGTCATTGAAGGCAATACAAGTGTTGTCGACAGCGACCAGAAGAACTTGTACGCAGTCGACGTTCTGACGGGCATGAATTGGTCGGTGGCTGCTTGGGGCTACGTCACGACAACAACCATCCGAAATTGCTGGGCCCATACAGGAATCATACTTCTTGCGATCCAATCTGCGGTCTTCCCTCTGACCTCGGGCCATTCAATTTTTCGTTTGCTTAACTGATGCAGTTCACCAGTCGTCTGTAAAATTTGATATTTGTTTGTGTTTTGTGCACATGAGTCCCTTGGATAATCTATAATTGGAAAAGCGAGCAAACGTTGAGGGATAACTGTATCTTAAAAGGGATGATACAAGAAATTGCGGAGTATATTTCGCGAAATATATATTTGCGCTCTACGCTAATTGTCGATACTACCGCCATTTTTCAAAACAACTTGAGCCAAACGCGTAGACATGCTATCCACAAACGTCTTCAAGTAGTCAGTACCTATCATTTTCCACAAAAAAGCAATTTGCCGCAAATCAGACACATTGTCAAATTGTCGCCCACCCTCGAAAACATGACGGGATAGAATACCCCAAACGTTGTCAATAACATTCAAATCGGGGCTCATGCTAGGCCATTCCATGAGGAAGACGCCTGAGTCTTCAAGAAACTTCTTCGTCTCCTTGGAAGCGTGGATAGATGCATTATCTTGTTGGAACACAACAATCTGGTCTTCGAGACACTCTTGAACTTCGTCCAAAAAGGGAAACAAGTACGTCTCCAGCGCCTTGCAAAACTTCCCCGAGCTTTGTCGTCCTTGAAGGAATGCGATATCAGACTTCCCGTACATGCTCACAGCACTCCAAACCATTACGCTTTCTCCTCCGCTGACCCGCTTCGAGAGCTTTTTTCGTCACCACAGAGGTCACGCCAGTACGCGCGGTACCCATCCGGGCCATCCGAGTTGAACTTCTTTTCGTCCGAGAAGACAACTTGACGTCAAAAATCCATCTTCGCCATATGCTTTGCAGCGACATCACGACGCGCCTTCTTTTAATGCGGCTCCAGATACGGCGCCGGCTTCTTCTTCGCGTATTTGATGAACTTGCTTGATTTCAGCACGTTAAGCACAGGTTCGGGCAGTCACCCGCACCGATAGTGTCTTGGCGCTTCGCGCTGCTGTCAAGTTTAGTAGGATTAAATTGCGTTGCGGTGAATGCGGCGTATGTCACGCTTCATTAACTTCACGCGCCTTCCCGACCGCATCTTCGTCCGTACGTGCCTGGGAACTTCAGGTACGAACGCATAATGACTCTGGTCGTTTGAGCCGAAGTCCAATCTCACGATTGGATATCTTCTCGAGCTTACAGGCCAAAATTTGGCCCATTTCGATGCCTGTGAGCTTGGGACCCCTTGGCATGATACGCAGTTGACCAATTTTGTCATGATATGCGCCACAACGTTGCCTATTCATTGGTCAAATCCCGACACCAATTTGTTTCCATTTGGAATGTGTCTTTTTTGACATTTAGAAAATTTAAAACGCATTGCGCATATAAGTATTTCCGATGCCTCAGACTGGGTCAATTCTACCATACTCCTATTGTCGGCAAATTCAAGCAACGGATGTATGGTACTGTAGCACTTTGACTTGGAGGT
>NW_008580146.1:2254701-2256239 GCF_000520115.1 Aphanomyces invadans
TGTTTGAGCCGAAGGGGAGTTGAGATTCAACAACGTCGAGCATAACGTCGAGCATGAGTTGTGCTTCCGATTCAGTCTAGCCCTTTCCTCGCTTTCCAGCCGTTGTTTTTGCTCGTGTCTTCTTGCTTGATGGAGGCGGCATCTCTTGTGTTGGAGAAGTGACTGTCATTTCTAACTCTCCTCTTTATTGGCTCACAGCAACCAATCCAATTGATTCCCCCCCACCGTTGGTCATCCTTTTTCAGTCGGTTTTGGAGAAACCATAAACTCAAATCGTCATTTTATTCATGCAATGACTGGATGAAGTTTGTGCCACTTCTGTACCAAATTGCATTTGCGCCGGTTTTGGAAGTCCTCCACTGGACGTCAACCTTACCAACGTCCGCCTCTTGATGCTTCCGCCGAACACGTCTGCGTTCTTGCAGCCGATGGACACCGGCGTTATTGCGTCGTTCAAGCGCCACTACAAACGACATCAATTGGATCATGTCATTGAAGTCATTGAAGGCAATACAAGTGTGGTGTCGACAGCGACCAGGAGAACTTGTACGCAGTCGACGTTCTGACGGGCATGAATTGGTCGGTGGCTGCTTGGGGCTACGTCACGACAACAACCATCCGCAATTGCTGGGCCCATACAGGAATCGTACTTCTTGCGATCCAATCTGCGGTCTTCCCTCTGACCTCGGGCCATTCAATTTTTCGTTTGCTTAACTGATGCAGTTCACCAGTCGCCTGAAAATTTGATATTTTTTTGTTTTTTTGTGCACATGAGTCCCTTGGATAATCTATAATTGGAAAAGCGAGCAAACGTTGAGGGATAACTGTATCTTAAAAGGGATGGTACTAGAAATCGCGGAGTATATTTCGCGAAATATTTATATGCGCACTACGCTAATAGTCGATACTACCGCCATTTTTCAAAACAACTTGAGCCAAACGCGTAGGCATGCTATCCACAAGCGTCTTCAAGTAGTCAGTACCTATCATTTTCCACGACAAAGCAATTTGCCGCAAATCAGACACACGTTCAAATCGGGGCTCTTACTAGGCCATCCATGAGGAAGACGCCCGAGTCTTCAAGAAACTTCTTCGTCTCCTTGGAAGCGTGGATAGATGCATTGTCTTGTTGGAACACAACAATCTGGTCTTCGAGACACTCTTGAACTTCGTCCAAAAAGGTGAACAGGAACGTCTCCAGCGTCTTGCAAAACTTCCCCGAGCTTTGTCGTCCTCGAAGGAATGCGATATCAGACTTCCTGTACATGGTCACAGCACTCCAAACCATTACGCTGCCTCCTCCGCTGACCCGCTTCGAGAGCTATTTTCTTCACCACGGAGGTCACGCCAGTACGCGCGGTATCCATCCGGGTCATCCGAGTTGAACTTCTTTTCGTCCGAGATGACAACTTGACGTCAAAAATCCATCTTGACCAAATGCTTTGCAGCGAAAGCACGACGCGCCTTCTTTTGATGCGGCTCCAGATACGGCGCCGGCTTCTTCTTCGCGTATTTGATGAACTTGCTTGATTTCAGCA